>NC_086451.1:439432575-439807575 GCF_028390025.1 Pseudophryne corroboree
ATATATATATATATATATATATATATACATACACATATATACACATATATATATATATATATACATATACACACACACACACACATATATACATACACATATATATATATATATACACATACACACATATATACACATATATATATACACACACACACATACATACACACATACACATATATACACACACAAATACTTTTTCTGGTCAGTCTGCCCCCTTTTCGCCTGCCCCAGCCCGGGCTTACAAACAACTACATGTCTGTGAGTACAAGACATTATTGGCATAGTGTACTCAGCAAGGATGAGCCGAATGTCATCGGGAACACATTACCTTTCTATACATCCTCCCCCCCCAGCCCTCCGTTGGCAGCGGGAGGGGACGAGAGACTGCTTGAGCGGGCGGCGGGAGGGGATGCACTTCCCAAGCGCCCTGTTGTTTTAAGTGGTGGCGACATGTGGGGTTGCTGCCGCTGACAGCCGCGCTGCGTCTCCCTCAGCCCTCCGTCTGTAGAGGAAGGGGGGGCGGGCGGGGGAGCTGTGAAGCGGGAGTGTAAGCCGGCCAGGGAGAGTGTCTATAAAAGAAGGTGAGCGACGGGGGAGATGCGCTGCTAGCCTGCCAGGGCTTAAGTTATAGGAAGCCTGGAGGCAGCAACGTACAAGAAGCCTCTGCTCGTTCCCCCGTCATCTTTCCCAGCCCACCGCGCCATGCTTATGCTAGCGCCGACGGCGGGAGGAAGTGTGTGGGGGGGATATAACCCGGGCCCCGGCGGGTGTCGGGGAAGCTGCGGCTGCTAGCCGCGAGAAATGTCAGAGCACCAGTGGAAGGAGGGGGGGGCGGCGGGGGAAGCTGCGCCTGCTGAATCGTGTTACAGATCCAGCGAGCAATAGTCTGCTTTGAAGCAGGAGCACCAACCTTGTTGGCTGCATACAGGACAAACAGTGCTTCTATTTTTCTGACTCAAGCCGTTCTGGCCACGTAAATTTTCAAAGCCCTGACCACATCCAGTGACTCAGAATCCTCCAAGTTACGCGTAGCCACAGGCACCACAATAGGTTGGTTCATATGAAAAGATGACACCACCTTAGGCAGGTATTGAGGATGGGTCCGCAATTCCACTCTATCCATATGGAAATCAGATAGGGGCTTTTATGAGATAAAGCCACTAATTCCGACACTCGCCTAGCCGAAGCCAAGGCCAATAACATGACCACCTTCCAAGCGAGATATTTTAACTCCACCGTTTTAAGTGGTTCAAACCAGTGTGATTTTAGGAACTGTAACACCACGTTAAGGTCCCAAGGCGCCACCGGAGGTACAAACGGAGGCTGAATATGCAGTACTCCCTTCACAAAAGTCTGTACTTCAGGGAGAAATCCATTTTTTTTCAAAAGGAATTGGCCTAAGGCTGAAAACTGAACCTTAACAGAGCCTAATTTCAGGCCCAAATTTACTCCAGTTTGTAGGAAGTGAAGGAAACTGCCCAGATGGAATTCTTCCGTAGGAGCATTCCTGGCCTTTATGAGCGTAGGCATGACCTCATCCGGAATACCTTTTTCCGCTAGGATCCGGCGTTCAACCTCCATGCCGTCAAACGCAGCCGCGGTAAGTCTTGGAACAGACAGGGCCCCTGTTGTAACAGGTCCTGTCTTAGAGGAAGAGGCCATGGATCTTCTGTGAGCATTTCCTGTAGATCCGGATACCAGGTCCTTCGTGGCCAATCTGGAACAATGAGAATCGTTCTCACTCCTCTTTTTCTTATTATTCTCAACACCTTGGGTATGAGAGGAAGAGGAGGAAATACATAGACCGACCGGCACACCCACGGTGTCACCAGGGCTTCTACAGCTACCGCCTGAGGGTCTCTTGACCTGGCGCAATACCTCTGTCGTTTTCTGTTGAGACGGGATGCCATCATGTCTATCTGGGGCAGTCACCACTGACTTGCAGTCTGTGCGAAGACTTCCTGATGAAGTCCCCACTCTCCCAGATGCAGGTCGTGTCTGCTGAGGAAGGCTGCTTCCCAGTTGTCCACTCTGGAATGAACACTGCTGACAGTGCGCTTACATGATTCTCCGCCCAGCGAAGAATTCTGGTGGATTCTGCCATTGCCACTCTGCGCCTTGTGCCGCCTTGGCGGTTTACATGAGCTACTGCAGTGACGTTGTCGGACTGGATCAGAACTGGTTGGTCGCGAAGTAAGGTCTCCGCTTGACGTAGGGCGTTGTATATGGCCCTCAGTTCCAGGATGTTGATGTGAAGACAAGTCTCTTGACTTGACCAAAGACCTTGGAAGTTTCTTCCCTGTGTGACTGCTCCCCAACCTCGGAGGCTCGCGTCTGTGGTCACCAGGATCCAGTCCTGAATGCCGAACCTGCGGCCCTCTAGAAGGTGAGCACTCTGCAGCCACCACAGGAGAGATACCCTGGCCCTGGGGGACAGGGTGATCAACTGATGAATCTGTAGATGTGACCCGGACCACTTGTCCGGTAGGTCCCATTGGAAGGTCCTCGCATGGAACCTGCCGAAGGAAATGGCCTCGTATGATGCCACCATTTTTCCCAGGACTCGAGTGCAGTGATGCACTGACACCTGTTTTGGCTTCAATAGGTTCCTGACCAGAGGCATGAGTTCCTGGGCCTTTTCTATCGGAAGATAAACCCTTTTCTGGTCTGTAGGAACCAACTGCGACTTCAGGATATTGAGAATCCAGCCGTGTTGCTGTAACACTTTCAGTGAAAGGGATACGCTGTTCAGCAACTGCTCTCTTGATCTCGCTTTTATGAGGAGATCGTCCAAGTACGGGATAATTGCGACACCTTGCTTGCGCAGTAGCACCATCATTTCCGCCATTACCTTGGTGAAAACTCTCGGGGCCGTAGAAAGACCAAACGGCAACGTCTGAAATTGGTAATGACAATCCTGTACCGCAAATCTCAGGTACGCCTGATGAGGTGGATAAATGGGAACATGAAGGTATGCATCCTTTATGTCCAGAGATACCATAAAATCCCCCCCTTCCAGGCTGGCGATGACCGCTCTTAGCGATTCCATCTTGAACCTTTGCAAGTATAGGTTCAGGGATTTTAAATTTAATATGGGTCTGACCGAACCGTCCGGTTTCGGGACTACAAACAGGGTTGAGTAATATCCCCTTCCTTGTTGAAGCAGGGGAACCTTGACCACCACCTGTTGAAGATACAATTTGTAAATTACATTTAACACTATCTCCCTTTCCTGGGGAGAAGATGGCAGGGCCGATTTGAAAAACCGGCGAGGAGGCACCTCTTCGAATTCCAGCTTGTAACCCTGAGAAACAATTTCTATTGCCCAGGGATCCACCTGCGAGTGAACCCAGATGTGGCTGAAAATTCGAAGACGTGCCACCACTGGGGCGGACTCCCTTAGCGGAGCCCCAGCGTCATGCGGTGGATTTTGTAGAGGCCGGGGAGGACTGCTCCTGGGAACTAGCTGTGTTGTGCAGCTTTTTCCCTCTGCCCTTACATCTGGCAAGAAAGGACGCACCTCGTACTTTGTTTCTTTGTGATCGAAAGGACTGCATTTGATAATGTGGCTCTTTCTTAGGCTGTGGGGGAATATAAGGCAAAAAATTTGATTTACAGCTGTAGCTGTGGAGACCAGGTCCGAGACCTTCCCCAAACAATTCCTCACCTCTGTAAGGTAAAACCTCCATATGCCTTTTTGAATCGGCATCACCTGTCCATTGCCGGGTCCATAGGACTCGTCTAGCAGAAATCGACATCGCGTTTATTCTAGAACCCAGTAGACTAATGTCTCTTTGAGCATCTCTCATATATAAGACAGCATCTTTTATATGCCCTAGGGTCAATAAAATGGTATCCTTATCTAGGGTCTCAATTTCCACTGATAAGGTATCTGTCCATGCTGCTACAGCGCTACAAACCCAGGCCGACACAATTGCCGGTCTGAGTAAGGAACCAGAATGTGTGTAAATGGACTTCAGGGTAACCTCCTGCTTGCGGTCAGCAGGATCCCTGAGGGTAGCCGTATCCTGGGATGGCAGTGCTACCTTTTTGGATAAGCGTGTCAATGCTTTGTTCACCCTAGGGGAGGATTCCCACCGTACCCTGTCCGTTGGCGGGAAAGGAAACGCCATAAGAATTCTTTTGGGAATCTGCAGTTTCTTGTCTGGAAATTCCCAAGCTTTTTCACATAATTCGTTCAACTCATGTGAGGGGGGAAAGGTTACCTCAGGTTTCTTTCCCTTATACATGTGCACCCTCGTGTCAGGGACAGGGGGTTCCTCTGTGATATGAAAAACATCTTTTATTGCAATAATCATATATCGAATACATTTAGCCAATTTTGGCTGTAACTTTGCAACATCGTAGTCGACACTGGAGTCAGAATCCGTGTCGGTATCTGTGTCTATTTGGGATAGTGGGCGCTTTTGAGACCCTGAAGGTCCCTGAGACATAGGGACAGACATGGGTTGACTCCATGACTGTTCACTATCTTCAGCTTTGTCTAATCTTTTGTGCAATAAATTTACATTAGCACTTAAAACATTCCACATATCCATCCAGTCAGGTGTCGGCGTTGTCGACGGAGACACCACATTCATTTGCTCCCCCTCCTCTCTAGGAGAGCCTTCTACCTCAGACATGTCGACACACGCGTACCGACACCACACACTCAGGGAATTCTCTTATCTGAAGACAGTTCACCCACAAGGCCCTTTGGAGAGACAGAGAGAATATGCCAGCACACCCCGTGTGTGTGTGTGTGTGTGTGTGTGTGTGTGTGTGTGTGTGTGTGTGTGTGTGTGTGTGTGTGTATATATATATATATATATATATATATACACATACACACACACACACACACGTATATACATATATATGCGCCAAATTTTGTGCCCCCCCTCTTCTTTAAAACCCTCTTTCACCGTGGAATAAGCAGGGGAGAGTCCAGGGAGCTTCCTCTCAGCGCTGTGCTGTAGAGCTGTAGGGACATGCGCAGGACGGTGGAACGCACGCCGAGGAGTACGGCGGACCAGATGTGGGTCTTTTACGGCACGAAAAGCTGCCGAAGTCGACAGACATAACAAAAGACATGATGTATTACCAATCCATGACATGTGAAAACCATATACAAATGGAGCTGCACCACTGATATTTTTCAGATGTTCATAATATGCTTGATTGATTTGCATTGACAAGATGGATAAATTTGGAGCGGTGTTTTGACTCCTATATGGACATGGTCATGTATGGAATTTACTGATACAACTGAACCTGCAGATTGAATTGAATAAAATAACTGTGAAACTTTGGAATTTAAAGAAGTAGTGAGTGCACTTGTTTTGGGAGATATATATATATATATATATATATTTGCCAAAAAGGAGGTTATATGCTGCCCAGGGCACCCCCCCCCCCCTGCGCCCTTGCAGTGACTGCCGTGTGTGAGGTGTATGGGAGCAATGGCGCACAGCGTTACGGCTGTGCGTTACCTCAGTGAAGATCATGAAGTCTTCTGCCGCCTCTGAAGTCTTCTTTTCTTCTCATACTCACCCGGCTTCTATCTTCCGGCTCTGAGAGGAGGACAGCGGCGCGGCTCTGGGACAGACGGCTAGGGTGAGATCCTGCGTACCAATCCCTCTGGAGGTAATGGTGTCCAGTAGCCTAAGAAGCAGAGCCTTTCAACTCACAGAAGTAGGTCTGCTTCTCTCCCCTCAGTCCCTCGATGCAAGGAGTCTATTGCCAGCAGGCTCCCTGAAAATAAAAAAACCTAACAAATATACTTTCAATCAGGAAACTCAGGAGAGCTCCCTGAAATGCACCCAGTCTCCTCTGGGCACACTAGCAAACTGAGGTCTGGAGGAGGGGCATAGAGTGAGGGGCCAGTGCACACCCAGACCTAATCTTTCTTAAAGTGCCCATGTCTCCTGCGGAGCCCGTCTATCCCCATGGTCCTTACGGAGTCCCCAGCATCCTCTAGGATGTAAGAGGGAAAAAAAAAAAGTGAAAAACTCATGCTGACCTTTCGACCTAGAACCAATGTCGACCAATAGTGGTCGACCTAGACACTGTCGATCTAGGGACCGGATACCGAATATACACAGGTCACACATTAGTGTAGTGTTCTCATGTGAACGTATACAGGAAATCAGGACATGGGACCTTATTAAAACAGGCACAAATTGCTGCATACGCAGCCAGATCTGTGTCCATCTCCTCACATGCTGGGGGCCGTCTCCCGATGCTTTTACATTGCATCTAATTAATGTCGACCTTTGGCAAAAAACGCTCCTTGGCCCGTCAGCCCGTCAGCCCCCCCCCCCCCCCCCCACCCCCCACCCCTTCTCCAATGCTGCATCACCAACGCCCACCTCTGTCAATCACATTGCCACCAGATCCTTCACGGATGCGGACGCAATTTGTAAGGTCGCACAGGCATGTTGCAGCAGCTGCGCACGTGCAGTTTGCCTGCATCGGCAAACTGCGCTGCGTGATACAGGGCTCATTAGTCCAATGGGATAGTAACATTAGCTCTGAGGGGGCCGGGTGTCTCAGAGTACTATGATACAAGAGGCTCCAGGCAATGAATGTGGGACGTAGCACAAGTCCCAGTAACAGGTGCTCCGGCTGAGTCTCGGGTAACAGGCACCCGTCTTACAGCATGAATTCGGGTGCGCCAATAACCACTCACGCAACCCAAATACAAATATTCCTTCTGCTTAAAGACACAGAAGCGCGTTCCGGTCAGACATTCCCATAGGCACATCTGTGCAGCCACCAGCGTAAAACAGCTGAATGCTTAGAAATATATTGACAGATCTAAATCATTCATGAAGGGGGATTTTCTCAGCGCTCCCTACAGACGTAGCGTTCCGCATTCCCATCCCTATTACACTGTAACCACTGCAGGGAGGGTGTGGTGAGAACAGCATCGCACTTTCTGCTTGTGTGAGGTTGTGGTGAGTGGATCAGGCTATGATCCTGGCAGAGTCACACAGAAACTGGGCACAGCCCTGCACAATGTCAGCAACACAGTAATGAGCAGCAGCTGTTGCCATGGACCCACACCCCCCCTCAGGTTCTCAGTCTCCGAGCCGGACCCTTCTGTTTCGGTGAGCGGCATTACTGGGGCCATTACAGAGAGTTAAAAAATGTGCCTAGTTTCAATGGGCCCGTCACCTACACCCTGCCATATTGCCGTCTCCGGCAGGAATGACATCACTTCACGCCCCATAGTGAATGCGCAGGTTGAAGTAACGTCTGTGACCAGTAATAAGAATGATGCAGCAAACACCATTCAGAAATTCTACCCGCCACAGTACACAGTTCCCCATGTGGCCGCTGCACACACTCCGGAACAGGTTATGTACAGGGACAGAGAGAGGCGTCCTCACCATCTGGGCGATGCCGCGGTTAGTCAGTATATAGCGGGCGTGGATCAGTCCGTACAGCATCTCTGCCGCCTGCTCGATGAGGTCGCTCTGGTTGGGATTATCCTCCAACTCTTCATCTGCAAGACAGAAGACACGAGAGGTATCAGAAGGGAACGGGGGGGGTGCTCATAGTACCGCAGGCACAGGCTGTGATACGTCCAGGAAAAAGGCTGCGACGTGCCTGTGTCTCTCCCACCACGCCCAGGCACCCACCCCCAGCAGCCCCTGCCTGTCAATCACACGGCAAATAAAGATGTACCATGGATGCGTGCGCAGATTACCGATAATCGCTCAACTGTGAAAACATTGGCATAGTGTAAAACTCTGAATCACACCCTGCGACACATGGATTCATTAACCACCATTTCTTCTGCATTGTGTGTAACTACCTATGGCACGTAATGTGACAATACATGGTAGAGTCCTCCATTTGATAAATAGGTGGGGGGGGTCGTGAGAGGAGAGTAGGTGCGCGAGAACCGTGGGGGATGGGGAAGATAAGAGTGATCCCCACCACGGCAGGTAGGCAGCAGTCCACCATGCACCCTTCCCCCCCTCCCATCCAGAGTCTCACTTCCTGTCTGGCGGCCACAGTAAATGGGAGGCTGTCATGCTTGCCTCCAGTGGTAGGGTGGGCCGGGTTGAGGTGGAGGGAACGGCCAGCAGGGACGACCCAGACAGTGTGGCCCAGGGTCGAAGTAGAGGCCAATATCCGCCTTCTGTCAGGGGCAGCCCCGAGCAGTGAGCGGCGCTGTGACACAGCCAATAAGCCGCACTATGCTGACATTGCAGTCAGTGCTGCGCGACTATTCGCCGTATCACTGCCGCACAAATCGCCCGAGAAATATAGCTTGGGAATAACACAGATATATTAAGCAGTGAAAAAAAGTGGACATGTGGAGAAGTTGCACATAGTAACCAATCAGCTTTGATGTAGCATTTATCAAGACCACTATTACATGATAGGTACAAGCTGATTGGTTGCTAAGGGCAACCTCTCCACTGCTTGATACATCAACCCCACAGAGAGGGAGTAGCTATGAAGGATCACTACAGCAGACACGGCCTGATTCAGCTTCAGTCGCAACTGCAAATAATCGCGCAATTGGCGATTTTTAGCAAACATCGCAGCGCACATGTGCCAGATCACGAACTGCGACAACTTAGCAGATTTGCAAACCAAATAGAGGTCGCAAATAGATAACGGGGAAGAGACGTAGTGGAGGCGCGTCAGTGGGACGGCTTCGCAATTCTGCAAAACGGGGTGTATTGTGCCTGTGTCCTGGGCTGTGCATTCGCAAATCTGCTAAAAGGCAACCTTAAAATACTCACAAAGTGATCGCAGCTTATGAGTAGCTATGGATCTGCGCAGACTGTGGAAGACGCCATGACAGGTGCACTACCACCGATGTTTCAGCTAATAATTGCACAATTAGTGCAAAATCACACACAGCTGATGTGTTAATTCCTGGCTAAGCTTTAGAACTTCAAACATGTTATTTTGATATGTTTGGTGGCTTAATTGTTTAATAACATTTAATGACACAGAACAATTAAGTCCTAAAATAAACACTTTGCAATGTTTGATGATTTGATGGTTTAAGGACACATCATTGAGCGATATAATATGGGTAAGATATTTCTTAGGTTAAGCAGACAAATAAAAAAAACACACACACACCACATCCGCTGGTCTGTTTGCGAACATTAGCAAAGTTGTTGAAGGATACACACTCGTATCACTGAACTGCTAGGTACTCCGGGTTCCTCCTCTTGTGTACTGAAGTTTTATTATTGCAAGTTTGCGATGTGGGAGTGTATTGTGTCTATTAGCAGATTTGCGATTGATGGCAAATACCCTGCCACCCAAATTCTCTACGCTACTCAAACGCTGTATTGTTGTCATTTTCTGCACTAAGACACTAAAAAGTGTTACCATATAATTAGTGATAATGGAAATATCTACGTGCGTCAACTGAGAATTAGGAGGAGATGTACCAAGGAGTGGAAAGAGTAAAGAAGTGGAGAAGTTTACTATAGCAACTAGCTTCCACCTATCATTTTATAGAATGTGCCTGATAAATGCTAGCTCGAAGCTCATTGGTTGCTACAGGCAGTTTGTCCGCTTCCTCACTTATTTCAGTCCTTGCTATATCTCCTCCTATCATCATCCTTACCATGCACAGGCATTTTATTAAAACGTAAAAGTCAATTATAAATCACAAGATAGAATCATTAGAACTGCATATTAGCTCTAAAAGCAAGTTTATAGCGGAAATGTCCCATTGAGGAGACTGACCAGGCTCTAGGTCCAAGATCATGTCCAACGCCTGTCTATAGTGTGGAACCTGTTCATTGAGTCCCGTCAAATTGAATTTATCCTGAATGTAATCTTCATCTACCTGCAAAAGAAAGACTATTCATTGGTAAATAGATCTCCGTTATCAGCAAAGTTTATGTTCCGTTTCCCTTGTTTTCATTGAAATACTAACTACTGCCCCAAAAATTGTCACCACCAACATCAAGTGAATTTATAGAGCTTTGGGCTACCATGTGTCGCCTATATGCAGCGTGGCACCATTCTTCCACAAGGAAGTCACTAATGTAACGCATAGACAATTGGGGCGAGTTCCGGTGATCAAGAAGGCCACGGCTTGTGCATAAGCACTGAGTGAGCTCTGCGGATGGGAGCGTCATCAGCCTGGAAGAGACACTACGTCCAAAATTTGCCATAAGGAGAGAAAATTATCACCATGAACTACTAAGTTAGGATTAACGCTGACCGTGTCTTATAAGGGAATGACAGTGGAACAATATCAGGAAGACGGGACCACCAGAACCATCCACTGATGGACAAAGGTCTGTAGAGTTCTTAAGATTTATACCACACATGCACTAGTCCCTTTCACAAGACATGGTGAATGACAACGCCTACGTGCAGTCCTAATAGGCCCTACACACTGGCCGATACCAGTGAAAGATATGAACAATCTCGTTCATTAACGAACGAGATAGCGTTCATATCTTTCAGTGTGTAGGCACCAACGATGATCGGCCCCACGCATCATTCATCGTTGGTGCCGGCTCGTTTAAACATGCAAGCCAATATGGACAATCTCGTCCATATCAGCATGCAGGGCTGGAAATCGTGAAGCGTGTAGGGGCCATAAGCTCTTTCCGCCAATAACTCCTAAACATTCATTTCAGGTGTGAAGAGCTGCTGATGTTCTACAAGCCAACTAGGGCATCCTATTCTAATTGTATGAAACTGGCGGCTCACACCACATACTAAATTTGCAAAGACATCACTCCACTTACAATGTGCTTCCGTCCAATGTTGCACTTGGACAATAATATTCTTCCCCCACCCCCGTTCCACTGCTCACAACACATTCACATATGGTGGGGGTTGTCTTTCAGAGTTGATCGTAGCTGTGCTAAATGTAGCACAGCTACGATCAGGCACTCAGATATGCGGGGGGGACACCCAGCATGTCTGAGGTCCGCAGGTTGAAGACCTATGATCCATAGTGTATACATGTACACATTCAGACCCAGTGCTCCAGGGTTCCGCTCTCTCCATAGGCAACCAATGTGTCCCGTCTGTCACAGCAGTGGCTAGTGAGGACGCACAGCCCAGCGGCTACCACTGCGCATGATGGACAGCACAGACCTTAGCCAATTATCTCTCTCTGGTCTGCAGAAGCAGTCTCACCTCACAGAAGAACTCATTGCCTCTCAGCCCACAGAACCAGCTGATCCATGACACCTCCTCTGAGCTGCTCATCTTCCAGGCTGCAAATCCATAAACATTAAAATGAGCTGGGGGCAGTAGATACAGATAATAGGACTAGTGTGTACATGGGACAGGGGCACAAGGGGTTTGGAGCAGGTGGGATCATGAGGGGGGACAGCAGGGAGTGTGGTGCTGGGTGGGGGAGAAGCTGGGGACAGGTGGGAGGGGGGGGGGGAGCAGGGAGTGCACAGTGTTGTGGAGTGCTTAGAAGACAGATGTGAGGTGTTGGGTAGAAAGGAGGCACGGAGGCAGGTAGGATGAGGAAGAGGAACAGCAGGTGGCGCAGTGATGTGGTGTACTGGGGGCAAGTGTGATGAGAAAGAGGTACAGCAGGGGGTGCAGTGATATGGGGTGCTGGGGGCAGGTGGAATGAGGAGAGGGGACACAGTGCTGTGGGGTGTTGTGGGCAGGTGGAATGAGGAGGGGGGCAGCAGGGGGCGCAGTGATGTGGTGTGCTGGGAGCAGGTGGGATGAGGAAGGGGGAAACAGGGGGCGCAGTGATATGGGGTGCTGGGGCAGGTGGAATGAGGAGGAGGGACTGCATGGAGCACAGTGATGTGGGGTGTTTGACACAGGTGGGATGAAGGGGGACAGCAGGGGGCGCAGTGATGTGGTGTGCTGGGGGCAGGTGGAATGAGGAGTGGAACGACAGCGGGGGCGCAGTGATATGGGGTGCTGGGTGCAGGTGGGATGAGGAGGCAGGACAGTAGAGGGTGCACTGTGATGTGGGTTGCTGGTGGCAGGTGAGATGAGGAGAGGGGGCACAAGGTGATGTGGGGTGTAGGGGTAGGTGGGACTGCAAGGGGCACACCACACGGGGCTCTTTTGCGCTCACTCCGATGCCTGCATGCCAGCAGTCGGGATCCCAGCGCCAGCGTGTTGGCCGCCAGGATACCAAGCGCCGGCATAACATACCACACCCACTGGGGACAGGTGGGATGAGGGGGGAGGCAGCAGGAGGTGCACTGTGATGTTGGGTGCTAGGGGCAGGTGGGATGAGGAGGGAGGCAGCAGGAGGCACACTGATGTGGGGTGCAGGGGGCAGGTGGGATGAGGATGGGCCACAGTGATGGGTGCTTGGGGCAGGTGGGATGAGGAGGAAGGCAGCAGGAGGCGCACTGTGGGTGCTGGGGGCAGGTGAGGAGTGGGGCCGCAGAAGGTGGGATGAGGATGGGCCACAGTGATGGGTGCTGGTGGCAGGAGGGATGAGGGGCACAGTGCTAGGGGAAGGTGGAATGAAGAGGGGGGACAGCAGGGGGCACAGTGATTAGCAGTGCTGGGGGCAGGTGGAATGAGGAGGGGGCACAGTGATGGGTGCTGGGGACAGGTGGGATGAGGAGGGGTACAGTGCTGGGGGAAGGTGGAATGAAGAGGGGGGACAGCAGGGGGCACAGTGATTAGCGTGCTGGGGGCAGGTGGAATGAGGAGGGGGCACAGTGATGGGTGCTGGGGACAGGTGGGATGAGGAGGGGTACAGTGCTGGGGGAAGGTGGAATGAAGAGGTGGGACAGCAGGGGGCACAGTGATGTGCAGTGCTGGGGGGCAGGTGGAATGAGGAGGGGGCACAGTGATGGGTGCTGGGGACAGGTGGGATGAGGAGGGGTACAGTGCTGGGGGAAGGTGGAATGAAGAGGTGGGACAGCAGGGGGCACAGTGATTAGCATGCTGGGGATAGGTGGGATGAGGAGGGGGCACAGTGATGGGTGCTGGGGGGCAGGTGGGATGAGGAGGGGGCACAGTGATGGGTGCTGGGGGGCAGGTGGGATGAGGAGGGGGCACAGTGATGGGTGCTGGGGACAGGTGGGATGAGGAGGGGTACAGTGCTGGGGGAAGGTGGAATGAAGAGGTGGGACAGCAGGGGGCACAGTCATGTGCGGTGCTGGGGGGCAGGTGGAATGAGGAGGAGGCACAGTGATGTGAGCTGGAGGGCAAGTGGGATGAGGAGGGGGCGTAGTGATGGGTGCTGGGGGGCAGGTGGGATGAGGAGGGGGCACAGTGCTAGGGACAGGTGGGATAAGGAGGGGGTACAGCAGGGGGCGCATCGTGATGGGGTGGAAGACTGGGGGCAGGTGGGACGCAAGAGACACGAGTACAGGTATAGGGGGTACATATTATGTATCACATAGAGGACACCGGGCGCTGGCAAACCTGGACAATCACCAGATATACGGCGGTTCTTCCCAGATCACACCCGCCGCCACTGCCGCACACAAGGCCCGGTCCCCGCTGTCTGCGCCGTAGCGGAAAAGGAAGGGCAGGAAACGGCCGGGGGCATGCCGGGAAATGTAGTTCTTAGAGCGGGCAGCAGCGTGACATCACATGGAGGCGGGGCTAGCCGCCATAGCCGCAAATCAGCAGCCATAACTGCCAGCAGGTCCTTGCTCCAGAGCTTTACTAAGGGGGAGATGTATCAAACCTTCTAAAGAGTAGAGGTTGCCCATAGCAACCAATAAGCGTCTGTCAATCATTTATTTAGTAAATTCTTCAAAATGATAGAGAGATGCTGGTTGGTTACTATGAGACTACAAACTTCACCAATAGACTCTCGTGCAGGACAGAGAGGGAGCTCTTATTATGGTGAGGGGGAGCAAGGGGTTAATATCTGATAAACCTACAGGAGCAGATAGCAGAGGATGCATGTTACTGTGACTCATACTGGTCCCTGAGTATACAAACGGGAATTTAAAAAAGGGTCAATGGGGGTGCATCCATGCCCAATGTCAGCAGGTGGGAGGGACTTGCACATACCCTCCAACATGACCCGCCCCACTAGGAACAAAATGCTCTGTTCCTGGACTTCCCTCTTAATTTATTATTGCAATCACCTGTAAAGAAACAGCTTTCTTATCATTTAACTAGTTCAACACAGGTGATGGAAATCATAAATTAAGAGGGAAGTCCAGGAACAGAGCATTTTGTACCTAGTGGGGCGGGTCATGTTGGAGGGTCTGCTTGCACAGTGGCCGCACAACCTGTCACTGGGACGCATCCATGCCCAATGTTGGCAGGTGGGAGGGACTTGCACAGTGTCCGCACAACCTGTCACTGGGACGCATCCATGCCCAATGTCGGTAGGTGGGAGGGCCTTGCACAGTGACCACACCCTCTGTCACTGGGACGCATCCATACCCAATGTCGGTAGGTGGGAGGGCCTTGCACAGTGACCACACCCTCTGTCACTGGGACGCATCCATACCCAATGTCGGTAGGTGGGAGGGCCTTGCACAGTGACCACACCCTCTTTCACTGGGACGCATCCATGCCCAATGTCAGTAGGTGGGAGGGCCTTGCACAGTGACCACACCCTCTGTCACTGGGACGCATCCACGCCAAATGTCGGTAGGTGGGAGGACCTTGCACAGTGACCACACCTTCTGTCACTGGGACGCATCCATGCCCAATGTCGGTCGGTGGGAGGGATTTGCACAGTGACCACACCCTCTGTCACTGGGACGCATCCATGCCCAATGTCGGTAGGTGGGAGGGCCTTGCACAGTGACCACACCCTCTGTCACTGGCGGCTCATCCATGCCCAATGTCGGTAGTTGGGAGGGCCTTGCACAGTGATCACACCCTCTGTCATCGTGTAATAAACACTTGGTTTATGTGCTGCATAATAAGATCTAATTCAGCCACCCAATGTCTCCCAAAGTGTAACTGTTGTTATTGTCAATCTTTTGCCTACACGCCATGTGAGCGGGGCTCAGTTACAAAGCTCCTCTGTGTCCATTTCCTGCTTCAACACATGTGGGTACAGTAAATGTAATACCCTGTGCGATGCGGGGATCGGTGAGATTCCAGTGAGTCTGCCTGATGTTCCCAAGGGCAACCATTTAAATCTTTTGAATTAAAGTCCCTGTAATACATTGAGCACACTCGCAGGAAACTCACCGATGCCCGCTACAACATTTACCCCGAGATGTAAGTTGTACAGAGAGAATAGACTCCTTCTAAAGCAGAAAGAGGATCAAATACCATGTACATTATACACCATTATAACCATGTACACAGTATGTCATCCGACCTACGTGCAATAAAACAGTGGTGGAGGGGGCACAGTCAATAAAAGCTCTGACTATAACATGAAAATAGATTATACAATACGTGGGTTTAAAAGTTCTTATCAGGGATTCTCCTGTATATTTTAATAAGTCTCAGTCAGTGTCTTCTCTTTCAGTCTTTAAATATTCATGAATCTTCAAATGTAGAATGTTCTTGGGATATAGAAAATGAAGAAAAAGGAATATAGGGGGTCATTCTGAGTTGATCGCTAGCTGCTTTCGGTCGCAGCGCGGCGATTAGGTGAAAAAGCGTCATTTCTGCTCACGCGTATGTGGCGCAGTGCGCACGCGCGACGTACTTTCACACAAAACTATGCAGTTTCACACAAGGTCTAGCGACGCTTTTCAATCGCACTGCTGGTTACAGAGTGATTGACAGGAAGTGGGTGTTTCTGGGAGGTAACTGACCATTTTCAGGGAGTGTGCTAAAAAACGCAGGCGTGCCAGATAAAAACGCAGGAGTGGCTGGAGAAACGGGGGAGTGGCTGGCCGAACGCAGGGCGTGTTTGTGACGTCAAACCAGGAACTAAACATTCTGAAGTGATTGTTAGGTAGGAGTAAGTCTCGAGCTACTCAGAAACTGCACAATCTTTTTTTGTAGCAATGCTGCGATCCTTTCGTTCGCACTTCTGATACACTCTCAGAGGGCAGCGGCCTAGCATGTGCACTGCTGCTAAAAGCAGCTAGCGAGCGAACAACTCGGAATGAGGGCCATAGGGCCTTATCGCATCGTGACCCGGGTACTTCCCGGAACCAACCCTGCAAGCTAGCCGGGTTGGATTCCCGGGTAACTGGACCCAGGTTAACATTTTTACACCGAGCCACTCCCGGGTTATAACGGCAATAACCGGAGTTTTTAGTGGCGGTGTAAAAGGGGTATAGGGCCTGATTCAGACCTGATGGCTGCTGTGCATTTTTGCAGCATTCTGTGATCAGATAGCCAGCATCCATGGAGAGTGAAAACCCGCCCCGTGCAAGTGTGCGATTGCATGTGCACGGCGTGCGAAAATTCCACCACGCAGCAGACAGCTGCAAATCCGTTCGCAACTCACTCACCATCTAATGATTATTCCATACTGTGCAGTGTGTACTTAGCCCAGGACTAACTACTACAGTTCGATACAAATGGGCTGTTCGAGTCTGGAGCTGATGTCACACACCCGTCCTGAAAACGATTGAGAACGCCTACGTTTTCCCTGACACTCCCAGAAAATGGCCAGTTACCTCCCACAAACGTCTCCTTCCTGTCAATCAGCTTGCAAACACCTGTGCGATCAAAATTTTCGCACCATCCTGTCTCTGTTTGGCGACGCGCCTGCGGCATTGCAGTGCATACGCATGCGCAGTCATTCCATAACCGGCCGCTGTGCGATTTCGCACAGCAGCAATCAGGTCTGAATCAGGCCCTTGATTTGATCCAAAACCATTAAAGGTCCATTGTTTAAAGACCTAACTACAGCAGCTTCAGATTCTACAATGATTTTACTAGTTAAACTTAAGCTGTAATATATTGGAAGCTGGTCATGGATTGGGATCCGGCCTGTGCTGCTGGTAATGAGTATACTGTACCTCTCTTATTGAAAAGGCTCATTGATGAAGGGAATTCAAAGTTAATTAACTCGATGCTTGCTAATTAGCTTCTATCCTTTAGCTAACACTTTACAATTCATTATTTTTTGTTAGTGTAACTCATCACAGAGCAGGATCATTTACTGTGTAATTAAGATGAATTTGTGATTGCTTGTGGCTTGTGGATTGTGCAGTCAGCTGCAATGTTATTACTAAGGTGGTCATTCCAAGTTGTTTGCTCGCTAGCAGTTTTTAGCAGCCGTGCAAACGCTATGCCGCCGCCCACTGGGAGTGTATTTTAGCTTAGCAGAAGTGCGAACGAATGTATCGCAGAGCGGCTACAAAATAATTTTGTGCAGTTTTAGAGTAGCTCCAGACCTACTCAGCGCTTGCGATCACTTCAGACTGTTCAGTTCCGGATTTGACTTCACAAACACGCCCTGCGTTCGCTCAGCCACGCATGCGTTTTTCCTGGCACGCCTGCGTTTTTTCGAACACTCCCTGAATACGGTCAGTTGACACCCAAAAACGCCCACTTCATGTCAATCACTCTGCGGCCAGCAGTGAGACTGAAAAGCTTCTCCAGACCTTGTGTGAAACTACATCGTTCGTTATAATAGTACGTCGCACGTGCGCATTACGCTGCGTACGCATGCGCAGAAGTGCCGTTTTTTTAGCCTCATCGCTGCACAGCGAACAAATGCAGCTAGCGATCAACTCGGAATGACCCCCTAGATGTTGTAAAGTTGCTGTATATTCCATATAACACTATGGGGCTAATTCAGCATCATACACGTGTTCAACCCGGCTCGCTGTGCGGTGTGAACGGGAGCCGGGTCGATGCGACCCATTTCCCGTTTACTGTGTGTGGATGGGCGGCGCTTGGAGATCATGTGATCTCCAAGCGCCACCCCCTCTGTGTCACCACTGACGTCACCAACCCAGCAATATGCCTGGTTGCTTACAGCGGAGGCGGGGCGCCTGAGGCGGGTCGCACCCTGGTAACTCCCGTGTCATGCTCCCGGGTGCGACCCGCCTCGGGCGGTCTGAAAGGGGTATAAGTTGGATTGTCGTATTTTGTTCTTGATGTAGCGCCCAGCGCTTATGACAGGCAGCAAATGTGAATTTGGACACCGGCCATTTTGTGTTTAGAGACTACATCTCCCAGACAGCCTTGGGTTTCAGAGGATATACAGAGAGACACGCAGAGGCTGTCGGGGGGTGGGGAAACAGGGCATGGGGAGGGGGGAGTGGAGAATGCTTTTGTCCAGAGGAGTGGAGGAGGAGATGGGCCAGGAGAGAGAAGTAACCATGTCTTGGATATAGCTAAGATGCAGCTGACAATGACTGGAGAATACTGGGGAAGAAGTCAACGTGACTGCACAGAAAGAGCCCTACTGAAAGGAAAGGACCCCAGTCTGATGAAGTTAAGTGGCCTACAGAGGATAATGCATTTCAAACCTTCCTTTTTGACCCCGGGAGAGGACAGTTTGCAGAGGGACACACTTTGGAGGAATGTGAGATAAGTAACGGTTTACAGTGTTATGTTTCTTGGTAAAGACTGATAAATAGTAGCTAACCAAGTGTGTGATTTCACCAAGAATCAGTTTGTGGAACTACAAGTACCAGCATTGCTGAAAGGGCCAATTGGAACCTTTTAAAGTGCAGTCTCCTTCAAGCAATAGCATGCAGAAGATAATGAACTCTGAAATAACAGTGCACTATAGTGGTGGATGTATTGTCTAATGCTGTGTGTGGTATGTGTGAAATTCCTTGTGATACTGCTGTTTTAAGTTGTCATTACCCAGTCAGTGATTGCAAAGGCCAGGGTGTTATCTGTATACAAAAGGGAAGTTCAGGAAGGGACAGACAGGAGAAAGCAGATTCATGTGTTATGTTAATTTTTTCTTATTACTGCATTATACACCCTTTAGATATGTGGGTGCATTACTGACCAATATGTTTCTATGCCTATTTAGTATATGTCCTCTTTTATTGATCTACTATAGTACCTTGTATATAAATGCATAAAAGCAATTGCTATTCCAGACCCTTTAATAAATGTGCCAGGGTGGCTTTTGCAACATATCCGTGTGATATATTCCGTAGTGGGGGCGGTCTAAGCATGTGGTGGGCAGGGGGTTTCCTGATCTCCCTCTGGTGTTCCTGATATTGAACACGTCACGTCAAGATTCGGGTGGAGGCACTAATACCAAGAGAAGTACAAGGTGAGAAGCATTGCAAAGGGGGAAGAGTTTAAATACACACCATTACCCAGAAAACCCAGGTAAAGGGGTGTTACATTGAAATGTTGCAAAGTGAATTCTGAGGGTTTTTACAGGGAGTCTGTAAACAGCCATGTACTCTGTCTCTCTCTGAGGCAGGAACATGTACGCCGGCGTTCTGGCTGCATGGTGGGTTGACGTGATGCCAAATAAGGCCGGAAACCGGGGATGTGATAGCGTGACAAATTAATTGTGGCTCCGCCCAGAGCGCACACTGGCAAGATTACTGGCATTGCGAGCCAGGGGGTGGGGCCATGAAGACGCATCATCAGACCATGACAACTGGGGGGGGGGGGTAAAGCATCTGGCCGGGAGGCTTGTCCATCTTACGGGAGCACCAACCGATTTTCAGGAGCGACCTGGCCGTTCCAGGAGTGTAGGAATGTATGAAGGGCTGAAGGTACATGATGTCACAACTGCCTATGAAGATTTAACTAAAGGAGGTACCTTTCATTATCATAGATCCAGTGCCGTAACTAGGCATTTTAGCGCTGTGTGCAAGAAACGGCATTGGCGACCCCCCCCATGCATGATAGGGTCAGTGCGAGTCGTAGGCGCGCAAAAAAAATATAGGGGCATGGCTTCACGGGGAAGGGGAGTGGCCAAAAAGTAATACCAATTCATACTACGGTGCACAGTAGCCTCCATTATTCAAATTATGCTGCACAGTAGCGCCACTACACCAGGTAGAGCCCCTTTTACACATTACGGCAGACAGCATCCCCCTTTTACACAATACAGCAGACAGTCCCCCTTTTTTTTTTTTTAAATCAAGTATTTTTATTGTTTTGCAAGAGAAAAAACAAGAAAGAAAAGGAAAAAAAAAAAAGAACATTACAACAAAAAAAATTCTAATATCTTTAACAAAATCAAATTTGTGCTTTGCAAGTAGTTCCTCTACACATTAGTTGTATTATGTGGATATAGGACACAGTCACATCCACTCCTCAGAACATATTAAAACAGACATAGAAGAATGGAGATAAGGATCAAGTATCGTGCTAGAATACATAAGAAAAGAATAAAGGGAGGCGAACCAGGCCGTACCCGAAGCAATACACCACTGCCACCGACACACATACTCATTATTTAAGGCAGAGGGTCAATAGAGTATGGGGAGTTCCTCCAAAGAGCCCAAATCTTATCAAATTTCAATAGAGAATTACGTTTAGTGTACATAAATCGTTCATGGGAAAGGGTGGAGTTTACAAGGGCAACCCATTCAGCAGATGACGGAGGAGCACGAGCCATCCAGGTGCGAGCGATACACACCCGGGCCAATGCCAGAACAATATTCACATAGAGGCAGGAGTGAAGCGGGAGGCAGTCCCTCCAGGGCCGTTTTAACAGCAGTGAAGGCCCCTGGGTGCAGCAATGCACTGGGCCCCCTACCCATCCTCCAGCGGTAGGGGTGGGGGGTGCTGTCAGCGGCAGCTTTGATGTCTTCCGCTCGGCATGTAGGACCTGGAACAGTAATTTCTGCTAATTACTCCTTTACAGCACAGATGGGGCTAAACTGTAGAAGAGGCATTGGGCTGAATAAAGGGGCCCCAGTACATGACTTCCAGGGTGGTAGGGGTGTTTTATACATAGGGGAGGGGTGGATAGTGGAGTAGGCTTAATATTTATCAATTTCCGGTGGGAGGGCAGCTTGCTTGACTACAGATATCTTAAGTCCTTGAAAATATATTTCTTAGCTTTGAATGGGATAAAAAATCTAGAGAGTTCCACCTTTCAGATGGTTCTGGGAACTTGGGGATCAGAGTTCAGGAGCCAGAGCAATTCACCAATGAAAAACTAAAACTACATATTAGGCGTGTGGAGCTGGAGCAGGGACCAGCTGCTTGAAGGCTGATATCTCTGGTTCTGGGCATAGTAGAGACAAGCTGCCAGTGTCCACTGACAGGGGAGAATCTCAGCTTTTGGAGTATACCCTCAGAGAAACTCTAAGTCAGACAGAACCCGAGATATCTGGCTGGGAAGAGCAATTAACAGGCTTGGATGGGGACCACTGCTTTCAAGTAGGATATCTCCAGTTCCCCAGGGCCGATTTCCAAAAATCTGGTACCCCTGGAAAGAGGGGACCCTCAGCTATCAGCCCTTATACTCCTGGGGCCCTTGGGCAAGAGCCCATTGAGCCCATATGAAAAGATGGCCCTGAGTCCCTCAAATCAAGACCAAATATACAAATACGCGGAGTAAACAACAGGATCCGAATACCTGTACGTGCTACAGATTTCGTGACATCCTCCCAAAAGGCATACACCCACGGGCATCGCCAGAGCAAGTGCCAGAACCCAGCAGCTGGAGCAGAGCATTTTGGACATTCATCAGAGGTCGAGCCTCCAAATTTAAACAGACGAGAAGGAGTCCAGTAGACCCTATGTAAAATATAAAGCTGTATTTGCTGGAATCTAGCACTCGCCGAGGCCGCACGCGGGGAGGCCAATATATGATTCCAATCCTCCTCACCAATTTCACCTAAATCATGCATCCATTTAGCCTTGAGGGTGGGCAGCCCATCCAATCCAGAGGAGGAGAGAAGTGAGGAGTGCGAAGCAGAAACCCTTCCACGAGAAGGCAGAGTACAAATTAATTTATGAACAGGGGATTCAGAAAGTTGTGGAGCAGAGCCCCGCCACTGTGCCGTCAGAGCATGCCTGAGCTGTAGATAACGAAAAAAACACTGTCTAGGGATACCATATGTAGTGGACAGATACTCATAACTGTGGAGTACCCCATCCTGATAAAGTTGCCCCACTGCAGTCACCTCATATAAAGTCCAAATTGAACCACCCTCCATTTTAAAGAGTTCGGAGAAATTTATATTATTCCAAAGTGGAGAGCAGGGGTCTACCGTGGGATCTCCCAGCAGCTTCTCAGCCACCAGCCATACTCTACAAGCCTGTTGTAATAATGGGGGGAGAGAGGTCAGTCGAGTATTAGCTAATAAAAATTGCAACGGAGAAAAGGAGTGGCCAGCCCTGTCTAAAAGAGCCACTGGAAGGCTCCCATAATCCCCAGGAGTAACCCATTCAAAAAGTTGTACAAGTTGGGCAGCCATATAATATAACCGTATATCCGGTAAGGCCAAACCACCCTCAGCTCTGGGTCTACTAAGTGTTTTACATGCAATATGTGCCCGCTTAGCACCCCAGATAAAGGAAGTAATATATCGGGAAATCAACGAAAATTGTGAGGCAGGGATATAAACCGGTGAATTCTGTAGTACATAAAGAAATTTGGGTTGAATAATCATTTTGATAATATTTACACGGCCCGTCACAGTTAAAGGGAGTTTCTGCCAGAAGCGCGCCTTCATACGTAGATTATCAATTTGAGGGGTCAAATTCAGGGTAACAAAATCCTTAGGGCAATGAGAGATTTGAATACCAAGGTATTTAAATTGAGTGCACCATTGGAAGGGGAAGGCCATAAGAAGGTGGGGGTAAAGTAGAGGGACTTAACGGGAACACCACAGATTTGCTCCAGTTAATACAAATACCCGGGGGGAAAAACAAATTCCCGTAGCAATTCCAAAAGGGCAGGCAATGAGGGGGATACATCTTTTAAAAATAGGATCATGTCGTCTGCATACAACCCAATTTTTTCCTCCTGGCCCGCAACCCAGAGCCCCGCTATATCCGCTGCAGCTCTAACTGCGCAGGTCAAGGGTTCCACAGCAAGAGCAAAAAGCAGGGGGGACAGAGGACACCCCTGTCGAGTACCCCTCTGCAACAGAAAATATTCAGTAGTAAAACCATTAACCACTACTCTCGCAGCTGGACAGGAATATAAGAGTTTTACCCAGGACAAAAAGGTCGGGCCTACCCCAAATCTGGCAAGGGACTCCCAGAGATAAACCCATTCTACGGAATCAAAAGCACGGGCAGCATCGAGAGAAACCACAATCGCACCATCCAAATCATCCCCCGCCAACTGCATATACGTAAATAATCGTCTGAGATTGATGGTGGTAGATCTGCCCGGCATAAAGCCAGTTTGATCACAATGTACTAGCTCCAGGACCACAGTATTAAGTCGGAGCGCTAACAGTTTGGCAAGGGGATCTTTACCCGGTTTCGGTATTAGTACCACCAGTGCCTCCGCCATAGATGGGGGAAGAATGCCACCCTGTAACAACAATTCAAAAAGCAACAGAAGTTTAGGGGCAAAAAAATCCAAATGGGTTTTATACAGTTCGATAGGAAGGCCATCAACCCCTGGGGCCTTGTTATTGGGAAAAGACATAATGGCAGTTTTAATCTCCTCTAACGTAAAGGGGGCATCCAAAAAAATTGTGACTCAGGACTTAAGGAAGGAACCTCTATTTTATCAAAATAATTAGACAATGCTGAGTACGTATACTGCACCTTGGATCTATAAACATCTGAAAAGTGTGTGTAGAAACTAGAAGCTATAGAAGGGGTGTCAGTGCATACAACACCAGACACACCCCTGATGCTATGCACAGTGACGGGGGGCAACTCCTGCCTTGCCAGGTAGGCCAAAAACCTTCCCGAACGATCTCCCTGAATATAAAAATCATGATCTCGGAAAAGTAAACTCCTCTTGGAATTATCAAGGAGTAGGTCCGTCAACTGCTTATGGAAATCAGCCATTCCACCCGATCCGCGGCAAGGCCACTACGCAAATAGGTCTGTTCAAGCTCCGCACTCCTCCTCTCCAGCTCCCCCTCAAGCCGTCTACTAGATATCTTCGGCTGGGCAACTCTGGATATTAATGAACCCCGAAGAAAAGCCTTATAAGCATCCCATATCAATAAAGCATTATCAATCTAAGGATTTATAGCGAAAAACTCCTCCCAGAGCGCAATTAGTTTGGAGGCTGCACCCATCTGGGTCAGCCAGAAATTATTAAACTTCCAGAATGATGCCCCCCTGGGTATATCAAAACCTATAGATAACAATATAGGGGAGTGATCAGAAATCCCACGTGATAAGTATCTCACCGAGGAAACACAGGGGAGTAGGGAACGCATAAGCAGCGCCATATCAATACGGGAAAATACCCCATATAAGCCTGAGGAAAAGGAAAAACAAATGTCTGTGGGGTTACGCAAGCGCCAGACATCCACTAGGCCAAATTTAGAAATCAGACGGGCAAAGGCAGTGGGTCTAGGAGCCACATGTTGGGTAACAGGCATCCATCTATCAGCAGCTTCATCCAAAACAGCATTAAAATCACCAATACATATAGCCGGGGCGGAGGGAAATTCCTGCATGAAGGTGTGATGCCCAGTATCTATCCCTCTGGCCCGTCCTAACCACAACTGCAGCTGCTGCCCCGCAGGGTTTAATAGGCTGTCCGGTTGCTAGGCAGCTAAAGTGGTCCAGACAATTACCTGCAGGACACTAGGACCCAGGATGGAGGAATCTGCAGGCTCAAGGGAATTGGCAGCCCAGAGAGCGGGAGAAGGTAGGCGGGACTGGCGCCAAGAAGAGAGGTCCGGCGGGAGAGAGGAGACGAACGGAGCAGCGGCGCGTGCCTCAGACCCCCGGGTGGAGAGAGCCGCAGACGGAGACCAGCGAGACCGCTACTGTCAGCCACCGGGGAATTGCCGCACAAGCAAGGGCGCTGGAGAGTGACGTCACGCCCGGCCGCCGGGCGGAGAAGATGCGCTGTCACTGGGCGCCGGGAGCAAGCTGCCGCTGGCCGCCACTAAGGAGCTGAGAGTCACAAGAGGGGGAGACGCGGGAGTGCGCGCTGTGTAGCGCATGAGTGGAGCTGCGGCCCCGACAGGTGGTAGAGCCGCCCGGAGCCCCCACCATTGCTATACTGAACTCCACGGAAGCAGAGGCTGGAGACAGGTACTCCTCACACTGCATCCCTCACACACTCCTTACGCCAGGGGACACTTAGTAGGGGAACTGAGGCACCTTCCCCCCTCTACTCTAACCCCAGCTAACTATCTACGCACCTCCACAGATAGGGGAACCTTGGTCCCGACCGCACTCTAAGACCACACTGTGCCTCAACCCGGGCGACCCCTAAGTTGCTACCTAAGCCACCGCCTCAAAGAGACGCACTGACCTAAAGGAGCAGTACCACTACGCTGCACCCCAGTTGTTATACGCCCTTCCCCCTTGCCAAGTTGTGTTAAGGGAAGTGATCCCCGGAAGACAGTCAGAACTGTGTATTGTGTGCCGGACGTATCAGCCCCACCAGACAGCGAGCAGGCATACCTGCCTTCAGTTGCTTCACTGTGCGAATCCATATGTGGACTTCTACGGATTTTGAGTAGGGTCAGAGACTTCCCTTTAAAAAGTCTATAGTGTCGCCTAGTGGCCTACTACTATACTGTTTGAACATTCCCGAACCTTCTCTTTTTTCTCTTAAAGGCCAGTTTAGGTATTGGAATTTCGAAAGTACTTATGTTGTTAAGACCTGTTTCATTATGCAAATGACCTGTACTATGTAGTAATGTGCCTTACCGTGTGCCTTGTGTGCTAAATATACTGACTAGTAGCTCACGTTACGTAAGTGGTACAATAAACCTTTGTTACCGTATCCCACTGTAGTGGTCCTTACACACTTGGGGGTGTTGTCTGTACTGGGGTATCTCCGTCCTTCTGCCCAGGTCCTATACAGGTGTCCTCCGCAGATTCCAAAAGGCTTTGCACAAGCAGGAACTGGACGACCGGACCAACCGCAACGGGACAGACGCAAGACTTCAGGTACGCTTCAACACATATCACACTTGGCGTCACGAACAGGATACGAACAAGATGACGGATTCACAAGTTCCCGCTACCCCCACATCAGCATTCGGCAGGAGGATGCTACCACCGTCACCCGGACAAAGAAACACGACCACCATGGCGGCATCACCGTTGACTATGCCATACTATTTTGGAGCACCATGGTTACCAACGTTTGCAGGAAAACAAGTGCCGGGTTCGAGTACATTCAAAGAATTTAAAGACAAGATGTACTCCATGTTCCGCCTGTACTCACTAACCGAAGAACAGAAAATAGAGATCGTGATGGATCAATTGACGGATTCGGCACTACGGGAAGTGAAGGCATGGGAAAACAGTGAAAAGAAGACCGTCGAATGCATCTTCAAGAAGCTGGTGATCATATTCGACTACCAGACCATAGCGGAATTAAAGAGCCGCCTTTATGCGAGGAAACAAAGACCCGATGAATCACTGCGTGACTTCGCGCTGGCCCTACAAGAAGCTGCAAAGACTATACGGGCTCTGGATGAACGAGAGGTCGAAGAGATAGACAGAACGTTAACAGACCTGTTTGTGGAAGGGGCAAGAGGAGAGACGATTCGATCTCAAATGCGTATGGAGAGACGACAGCAACCAGGGAGCTCCTTCTCCGAATTCAAAGAGACGATGCTGCAGATCCTTGGGAAAAATCAGAGTAATAATGTCGGGAAAGACGCGTCTTCGGAGTGGAGTGAAGAGGACAGCTACAGAGAAACCACACCACTCAGGAAATCTGACGGACCAACCCAAGTAGGAATGGTCCTCCAACAAGCGCAAACCCCACCGAGTCCAGACTCAATGGAAACGCTCAACCAAAAGCTGGCGGAGATGACGGCGAATTTCTCCCGAATGAACCGAAGGATGGACGAGTTCAGCAGGGACCAAGATAGGAATAGGCGCCGAGAATGGTGTCAAGAACGAGGTGGGCGGATTCGTCCTCGCTGGGACGTGGTAAGAGAATCTGGCCGAAGACCCACCGACCAGTTCGACTCTCAGGGGAGCCCGATATGCAGAGGGTGTCGACAGAGTGGCCATATCGAAAGGAACTGCCCTGCGGCCGCTTTAAACGAAGAACTCCCGAGGCAACGGACCGACCTTTGGGAGAGGAACCAGTAAGTGGTCCACTACCCAAAGAATGGGCCAGATATGTCGGAGAGTGCCCGCACCTGAAGATCTGTATCAATGGAATTGAAATTCCAGCTCTGTTGGATACTGGTTCGCAAGTCTCCACCATCCGGATCACCGAGTTCCTTCAGCACTGGGACGAAGCCGCCATCGTGTCCCCACCAACCACTTGGCTCCATCTGCTGGCTAGCAATGGACAACCCATAACGTATCAGGGTTACTGGGAAGCGGACACAAAAATTGGAAACGCGACATTGCCCCGGCAAGGGTATCTTGTCACCACGGCTCCTAACGCTCACCTACCTCCCGTCATCCTGGGGATGAATGTCTTGAAGAGCTGCCCTGACGAGCTAGTGGAAGCCCTTCGGCAGGAGTTGCAGATAGCAGCCCCAGTGGAGCGGAGAGCCTTGCAGCAAACGGTGCACCTGCTGGAGAAGGAGAAGAAATTCACCAACCGTCGAGGGGAAGGCCAGAATCGCCGACCACCGGTCCGTCCTTTTGAGGCCGAACTCCGAACATGTAATTTGGTGTAGGGCGAGGATCGGTCCAGGAGGACGAGATTATGAAGCCTTGGTGGAACCCTGTGACTCGGAGGGTCAACAACCCTTCGCTGTGGCAAGAACGCTAGCAAGGGTGGAACACGGAAGAGTACCAGTACGCATCTTGAACCCGCATCCCTATGCTATTAGACTGCACAAGCGCTGCCTGGTGGCGAAAATAAGCTCAGTTGATTTCCAAGACATTGTGGGCCAGGGTGTGACCACAGCTGCCCAAGAGACGGCGACCGAGGGGCCGTCGACAACGAGTCAAGAACCCCCATAATGGGCTGATATCCAGGTCGGCGATGCAGATACCCCCAACGAACAGAAAACGGGAGTACTACGAGTGGTGCGGCGGAATGCAGCAGCTTTTAGCCAATATCCTTCTGATTTCGGAAGAGTCGACAAAGTGTACCACCACATTCCTACAGGGACGACCCCTCCTATTAAGGAGAGACACCGACCCCTTCCCCCAGCCTTGTACCAGCCTGTGAGAAAAATGATAGCAGAAATGAAAGACGCAGGAGTTATCAAAGAGAGTCACAGCCCGTGGGCGGCTCCGCTGGTGATCGTTAAGAAGAAGGACGGCAGCCTACGCTTCTGCGTTGATTACCGCAAGCTCAATGCGGCTACCCATAAGGACGCTTACCCGCTCCCTCGGATCGAAGAATCCTTGACGGCCCTGAAGACTGCCGCATACTTTTCGACCCTTGACCTCACCAGTGGATACTGGCAGATTCAGATGGCCCCCGAAGACATGGAAAAAACAGCCTTCACGACGCCGATGGGCCTGTTTGAGTTCGAAAGGATGCCTTTCGGGCTTTGTAACGCGCCCGCCACAGTCCAACGTGTCATGGAACACTGTCTTGGACAGCACAACTTCGAGATGGTCTTGCTATACCTCGATGACGTAATAATTTTCTCGAAGAGTTACGAGGACCACTTACAACATCTAGAAGAAGTATTCCAACAACTGACAAAATGTGGTCTGAAACTTAAGCCCACGAAATGTCACCTGCTCAAACCCAAGGTCCAGTACTTAGGTCATGTCGTCAGCGCGGAAGGCGTGATGCCCGACCCTGAGAAGGTCAGAGTTGTTCGGGACTGGCCAGTGCTGAAGACCGTGAGGGATGTCCGAAGCTACCTCGGGTTCGTGGGCTACTACAGACGTTTCGTGGAACACTTTGCCAAAGTGGCAGCTCCGTTGCATGAACTGCTGAGAGGTCAGTCTGGCCGCGAAAGGAGGGGATCGTCACCAGTGCAGTGGGGCAAAGAACAGCAACAGGCCTTCCACCAGTTGAAGACCTCCTTGACGGAAGCCACGCTATTGGCTTATCCCGATTACGAGCAGCCGTTCCAAGTCTGCACAGACACCAGCCATTGTGGATTAGGAGCCGTATTGTCTCAGGTGCAGAATGGGCCCGAGAGAGTAATCGCATATGCCAGCAGAGGAACGGCATTGCGAAAATTACAGTGCTTTCAAATTGGAACTGCTCGCCCTAGTCTGGGCCATCACAGAAAAATTCAAACACTATCTCGCTGCGACGCCATTTACCATCATGACAGACAACAACTCCTTGGCGCACCTGTCCACTGCCCGACTCGGTGCCCTTGAACAGCGATGGGTATCACGGCTCGCCAATTTCCGATACACTGTGTCCTACAGGAGTGGGAAGTCCAACGGCAACGCCGACGCCCTGTCCCGGTTGCCCACCACCGATATGGCGGAAGAAGGAAGGGATGTCGAGGAAGAAGTAGAAGCCCCTGTCTTCAAAGCCTCGAAGAAGAGATGGACGGTCACCTCAGACCTATTAGCCGTCACGGACCAACAGCGATCGGATTTGTCCGAAGCCCCTGCTGTAGACTGGGAAGCAATCCAGCGACAGAATCCAGTACTGAAGGAACTCACAGCCCTCCTCCGAAGTAACCACCAACTGACCCGGGCACAACGTGCCGAAGCGGATCCGGAGCTGGTAAAGCTACTGCGACATCGGAGACAATTTCACCTGAAACAGGGCATCTTAGTACGCACCAGTATTGACCCCAGTACTCACCAGACAGTGAACCAAGTAGTTGTTCCCAGGAAACAGGCAAATTTACTACTTACCGCCTACCACGACAAGTCAGGGCATTTTGGTACACACAAAACGGAAGCCATCTTGCATACCAGGTACTTCTGGATAGGTCTACATGATGATGTAGAACGATGGTGTCGGGACTGTGTCCCATGCAACCTGAAGAGACACCCAGATGCACACCAGAAGGACCATTTGCACCCCATCAAGAGTCACCGCCCGCTGCAAATCGTCGCTCTCGACCACGTGAAACTAGAGCCCAGCACCAGTGGACACAACTATGCCTTAACCATGACCGACCACTATAGCAAACTCTTAGTGGCGGTCCCTGCAAAAGACTTGACTGCTAAGACTACGGCCGAACTATTCATGAAACACTATGACAGACCTTACGGGTACTCCGAGTGCATACTAACTGACCAAGGGCCTGCCTTTGAGTCGCAGCTATTTTATGAACTGTGCTCCTATTATGGCTGCCGGAAAGCAAGGACGACAGCGTACCACCCACAGGGGAATGGTTTGTGCGAGTGTTATGCACACCAGTGCCTGCAGGAAAGTACTGGTGTTTGAACTGTTATGCAAAACAGATGGACTCACAGACAAACTGGGGGATATGACATAATGTACACAGAAGGTGATAGGGTAACAAAATACACACAAAGTGAACAGAGAAGCCCAGAGGCTAAGGAACTGGTTATCTCCCTTGTATTAGAACTGCTCAGATGGAAAAGCAAGATGTTGTGTTTTAATACGTAGAGAACCCAAAATGCTGTTGCTAAGGGCAACAGCAAAACCCTAAAGGGTTACCAACGGGTGTGGCAGTAAACTCCTTGGTCAGAGATGGAATGATAGACACAAGGAGAATCTCCACAATCCTAATTCTCACTTGCAGTGCACAGGTTTTAGCTTACTGCCACTAAACTGACCCCTGACACCTAGCACAGTGAGACAGGATTAGACAGGCAAGTCTTAGAATACAGCCGCAAACTTGCTAAGTTCACAGAGTAGTAACAGAACCCCAGCAAGCTAAACGACTGACTCCAGTCTTACAGCTAGGTCTGGATTGGCAGAGTGTAATACCAAATCCCCAGGCCTATTTGCAGTAAGCAACAAACAAATACAAAGCTACACAGTACTGGCTAACTTTCATGAACTGACTAACCAACAAAGATTCAGCAGCATCTGCTTACCCTGAAAAGAGGCCTTATAAAGCAGGTGCTGTCCACGCCCCACTCAGACCTCACAGACTGTGAGCACAAAAACCAGCACCGGATCCCCTGCCGTGCACAGAGCCTATAACCACTGCACAGCAAAAGACCCGAACCGGAGTATCAGCTGCGCTCAGGTTACACCACTAGCACTTGTCTCCCGGTTGCCATGACGACGTGGCAGCACAGGGCAGGAGACCCTAACAGTACCCCCCCTCTGACGAGGGGTCAAAGAACCCCTACCACCGGGTTTATCGGGGAACTGCGAGAAGAAAGAGCGTATCAGTCTGGGGGCATGAAGATCACAACTGCGCACCCACGACCGCTCCTCCGGGCCATACCCCTTCCAGTGCACCAAAAATGACAGCCGACCCCGAACCACCTTGGAGTCAAGAATCCTTTCAACAACAAACTCCCTCTGGCCACGTATCAGAAGAGGGGAAGGTCTTCCACTGGAAGAAGGATTACTAATCGCCCGTTTTAAAAGGGAACAATGGAATGTTTTATTGATACCCAAAGAACGGGGCAGATCTAACTGAAATGCCACCGGATTGATAACCCTGGTGATCTTATAAGGGCCGATGAACCGGGGCCCTAACTTATGAGATGGCTGTCTCAACTTCAAATTCTTGGTAGACAACCAGACGAAGTCTCCTAATTTGAAGCTGCAGGGTCTTTTCCGCTTATCAAAAACCCTTTTGGTCACTAATGACACAGACACAAGGGCTTTCTTCACTTTCCGCCAAATACCTCTAAGGACCGAAACCACAGAGGAACCACCAGGCGTGGAGTCCAGGGGGTCAAAAGAATTGGCCTTAGGATGATGCCCATACACACAAAGGAAGGGAGAGATCCCTGTAGCAGAGTGAGCCGCGTTGTTATAGGCAAACTCCGCCATGGACAGATGAGCAACCCAGTCAGTCTGACACTTGGAGACATAACACCTGAGGAACTGCTCCAAGGACTGGTTCACCCTTTCAGTCTGCCCATTAGACTGCGGATGGTAGCCTGACGACAAGCTGACAGAAATCTGGAGATCGGAACAAAATGCCCTCCAGAATTTGGCCACAAACTGGGATCCGCGGTCAGAGACCACATCAAGTGGCAACCCGTGGAGACGCACAACATGCAGCATAAATAATTCAGACAGGCGTCTGGCTGATGGCAGCCCAACCAGTGGAATGAAGTGCGCCATCTTCGAAAACCTGTCAACGACAACCCAGATGGCTGTCATCCCCGAGGATTTGGGCAAGTCCACCACAAAATCCATAGAAATGTGGGTCCATGGCTTAGATGGGATAGAGAGTGGATGTAATGGGCCAACAGGAACCCCTCTAGGAGTCTTATTTCGGGCACAGATGTCACATGCCCGAACCCACTGATCCACATCCTTAGCCACCGAGGGCCACCACACCGCCCTAGATAGCAACTCCCGAGTTCTGGCAATACCCGGGTGACCTGCCGACTTCTTGGCATGGAATTCCAGGAACACTCGCTGTCTTAACCTAGGAGGCACAAACAAAAGACCTACCGGAAGGTCTGGAGGAGCCTGCTCCTGTGCTCTAAGGACTAATGATAAGAGGTCCTGGGTAATGCCCACTTTAATACATGATGGGGAAACAATGGGCAACGGCTCCTCGGTGGTCTCCTGGATTGGAGCAAAACTCCGCGAGAGCGCATCAGCCTTGATGTTTTTTGACCCAGGGCGATATGTTATCAAAAAATTAAAGCGAGCAAAAAACAAAGCCCATCGTGCCTGCCTGGCATTGAGACGCTTCGCTGACTCTAAATATGCCAGATTCTTATGGTCAGTGAGAATTGAGACCACAAACTTAGCCCCCTCAAGCCAGTGTCTCCACTCCTCGAGTGCATCCTTAATAGCCAACAATTCCCGGTTACCCACGTCATAATTCATCTCGGCAGGCGAAAATTTCCGGGAAAAGTAAGCACAGGGATGAAGGCGATTATCAGACACTCCCATCTGAGAAAGCACTGCCCCAATACCCATCTCAGAGGCATCCACCTCCACCACAAAAGGACGCTCTGGATCTGGGTGTCGCAGCACCTTGGCCGAAACAAATGCCCTTTTGAGACGGGCAAAAGCCGCTTTAGCCTCACAAGACCAGTGAGCAACATCCGCCCCTTTCTTAGTGAGTGCCACCAAGGGCGCCACTATAGACGAAAATCCAGCAATAAATCGTCTATAAAAATTTGCAAAGCCCAGGAAACGCTGAAGCGCCTTCAAACTAGTGGGCTGCACCCAATCCAGGACTGCCTGTACCTTGGAACCCTCCATTTGGAAACCTTCTGGGGAGATAATATATCCTAGAAATGCGATTTGCTGAACTTCAAATTCGCACTTCTCCAGCTTCGCCCCAAGCCGGTGGTCTCTGAGTTTCTGGAGGACTAAGCGTACATGCTTCCGATGTTCCTCCAGGGAATGGGAGAAGATTAGGATGTCATCTAAGTATACAACTAAGAATCTATCCAAATATTCCCTGAGCACATCATTCATGAAATCCTGGAAGACTGCCGGGGCATTACAGAGCCCAAAAGGCATCACCAAATATTCATAATGCCCTGAGGGGGTATTAAAGGCAGTCTTCCATTCATCCCCCTCTCTTATTCGGATTAGATTGTACGCACCGCGTAGGTCAATCTTAGAAAAAATGGTGGCAGTACGAAGCTGGTCAAACAAGACCGAAATGAGAGGCAGTGGGTATGAGTTTTTAATCGTGATACGGTTCAATTCCCTGAAGTCGATGCAGGGTCGCAACGAACCGTCCTTTTTACCCACGAAGAAGAACCCCGACCCAACTGGAGACTGTGAAGGTCTGATAAATCCCTTAGCCAAGTTCTCCTGAATGTACTCTGCCATAGCCTGAGTCTCAGGACGTGACAGGGAGTACAACCTGCTCTTGGGAAGCTTAGCATTTGGCAACAAATCAATGGCACAGTCATAGGGGCGATGGGGAGGTAGTACCTCTGCAACTTTTTTGGAGAACACGTCCGCAAAATCTGCATAACACCCTGGCAATCCTGGCAAACTTAGCTGCGAGAGCCTGACTGGAAGGCTCAAGCAACTCCTGAAACAATCAGCACCCCAACTAAGAATCTCCCCAGAGACCTAGTCAAATTGAGGATTGTGGGCCCTTAACCAGGGTAACCCCAACACCAATGGGGCAAAAGTACAAACAGTCACATAAAAGGACAATTTTTCAGAGTGTGTGGCTCCAATAAACAAAGAAATCTGGCTAGTGCAAGAGGTAATTTTACCTTGGGATAATGGTTCCCCGTTTAACCCACAAATCTCAATTTCCGATGCCAAGGGTACTAAGGGAACAGAGTGTTTCAGGGCGAATTGGCGGTCCATAAAAACCCCGTCGGCCCCACTGTCCACAAAGGCCTCAGTCTTGACAGTTTGACCGAGGATCTTCAAGGTCACCGGAATGATAAAAGTCTTCTTGGGAAATTCTGACTTCTGGCCTGACAGGATATTTCCCATCACCCTCAGGCCCTGAAGTTTTCCGGCTTTTCTGGGCATGATACTACCACATGACCTTTATTCCCACAGTACAAACACAACCCCTGCTGTCTCCTCCGCGTCTTCTCACGCGAGGAGAGGCGGGTAGCCCCAATCTGCATAGGCTCCTCAGAAAATTCCTCAGAGTCTGAGGTTCCCTTGGGAAGGAAGGAAATCTCAGTCTCCCTTTCAAGCCTACGCTCTCTCAGCCGTCTATCCACCCGGATGGATAACTGCATGAGCTGATCCAAGTTATCAGGCAAGGGATATTGTACCAGTTGGTCCTTTATCTGGTTAGAAAGACCTCTTCGGTACTGGTGTCTCAGGGCTGGGTCATTCCACTGGGTATCATGGGCCAACCTCCGAAACTCCGTACAGTAAACCTCAACTGGCCTTCGCCCTTGCTTAAGGATCGAAATCTGAGCCTCGGCTGAGGCCGTCTTGTCAGGGTCATCATACAACATGCCCAGTGCCGTAAAAAAAGCATCAACACTTTTAAGCGACGGACAGTCAGGCTGCAACCCATATGCCCAGACCTGTGGGTCTCCTTGTAGCAAGGAAATCACTATGCCCACCCGCTGAATCTCCGACCCAGAAGACTGAGGCCTAAGCCGGAAGTATAGCTTGCAGCTCTCCTTGAAACAAAAGAACTGCGAGCGATCTCCAGAAAAACGATCCGGGAGATTTACTTTCGGCTCCTTAACCCCTGCAGGTGCTGCTGCTGCGGGAGCTCCGCCTGCAGCCTGGGAGGTGTGCATTTTAATGGACAAATCATTAAATTGTCGAGTCAGGACCTGCACCTGATCGACCACCTGTTGCAACGTATTTTGAGGGGTATGCTCCATATTCCCACAAAATTTCAACAGGAGTATTAGGCTGCTGAATATGTTATGCACACCAGTGCCTGCAGGAAAGTACTGGTGTTTGAACTGTTATGCAAAACAGATGGACTCACAGACAAACTGGGGGATATGACATAATGTACACAGAAGGTGATAGGGTAACAAAATACACACAAAGTGAACAGAGAAGCCCAGAGGCTAAGGAACTGGGTATCTCCCTTGTATTAGAACTGCTCAGATGGAAAAGCAAGATGTTGTGTTTTAATACGTAGAGAACCCAAAATGCTGTTGCTAAGGGCAACAGCAAAACCCTAAAGGGTTACCAACGGGTGTGGCAGTAAACTCCTTGGTCAGAGATGGAATGATAGACACAAGGAGAATCTCCACAATCCTAATTCTCACTTGCAGTGCACAGGTTTTAGCTTACTGCCACTAAACTGACCCCTGACACCTAGCACAGTGAGACAGGATTAGACAGGCAAGTCTTAGAATACAGCCGCAAACTTGCTAAGTTCACAGAGTAGTAACAGAACCCCAGCAAGCTAAACGACTGACTCCAGTCTTACTGCTAGGTCTGGATTGGCAGAGTGTAATACCAAATCCCCAGGCCTATTTGCAGTAAGCAACAAACAAATACAAAGCTACACAGTACTGGCTAACTTTCATGAACTGACTAACCAACAAAGATTCAGCAGCATCTGCTTACCCTGAAAAGAGGCCTTATAAAGCAGGTGCTGTCCACGCCCCACTCAGACCTCACAGACTGTGAGCACAAAAACCAGCACCGGATCCCCTGCCGTGCACAGAGCCTATAACCACTGCACAGCAAAAGACCCGAACCGGAGTATCAGCTGCGCTCAGGTTACTCCACTAGCACTTGTCTCCCGGTTGCCATGACGACGTGGCAGCACAGGGCAGGAGACCCTAACAGCGAGAGAGCGAACCAGACCCTCATTGGGATGCTCAGAAGCCTACCAGCTGGAGACCGCGCTCGTTGGCCGACCTTGCTGCCCGAACTCGTCTAACTCTACAATAATGCGGAACATTCCTCCACTGGTTTCACACCATACTATCTTATGTTCGGTCGACAAGGTAAACTGCCTCAAGACCTAGAACTTGCCTCCGCGCTAACGTCTCCTGCCACTCCACAAACCGACTGGGTCCGCGAGCATCAGCGGAGAATTGAAGCGGCCAGAGAACTGGGGGAGATGCGGATGGGAAACGTCCGACATTGCCAAGAGAAGAATTACAATGCAACCATCCATCCTACGCCTCTGTACGTGGGCGACCTTGTTTGGAGGAAACGGAACCACCGCACCAGTAAGTTAGACACCATGTGGGAAAACGCACCCTATGTCGTCGTCAGCGTCCCGGAGGGAGAACGGTTCACCTATGAGATTCGCCGAGGTCAAGATGGGCCCCTCAGTGTTGTGTCCAGGGAACAACTCAAGCCTTACACCTCCGAAGTATCACCAGAGACAGCAACCTCACTTGCGGCAGAGGGGCGGGGATCCCCGGGCGGCATACCCTTACTTGACCCCATGGAGCTCTTACTCTTTATGTGCAGTCCACCCGAATCGAGCTCAGCGTCTCACGACACCCTCGCCCCCGTGGTTAATGAGCCCACAAAGAGTCAGAGTCGGCCCAATCCAGTCACCACCCGTGGTGAGAACAGAGCCCCCAGTATAGAAATTAGAAGGTCGGAACATAGCACAAAAGGCATCCCACCCTCTATGTACAGGGAATAAGCTACTATTTGATCTGTAAATACGTTGTTCAGAAATGTATATGTGTGTTGGTGCCCAACTTGATTATATTCACCTGTTTACTATTGTTCACATCTTGAAAGACTGTGGCATTGACTTTTTGGCACCGGGAGCAAGCTGCCGCTGGCCACCACTAAGGAGCTGAGAGTCACAACGAGGGGGAGACGCGGGAGTGCGCGCTGTGTAGCGCATGAGTGGTGCTGCGGCCCCGACAGGAGGAAGAGCCGCCCGGAGCCCCCACCATTGCTATACTGAACTCCACGGAAGCAGAGGCTGAAGACAGGTACTCCTCACACTGCATCCCTCACACACTCCTTATACCAGGGGACACTTAGTAGGGGAACTGAGGCACCTTCCCCCCTCTACTCTAACCCCAGCTAACTATCTACGCACCTCCACAGATAGGGGAACCTTGGTCCCGACCACACTCTAAGACCACACTGTGCCTCAACCCGGGCGACCCCTAAGTTGCTACCTAAGCCACCGCCTCAAAGAGACGCACTGACCTAAAGGAGCAGTACCACTACGCTGCACCCCAGTTGTTATACGCCCTTCCCCCTTGCCAAGTTGTGTTAAGGGAAGTGATCCCCGGAAGGCAGTCAGAACTGTGTATTGTGTGCCGGACGTATCAGCCCCACCAGACGGCGAGCAGGCATACCTGCCTTCAGTTGCTTCGCTGTGCGAATCCATATGTGGACGTCTACTGATTTTGTGTAGGGTCAGAGACTTCCCTTTAAAAAGTCTATAGTGTCGCCTAGTGGCCTACTACTATACTGTTTGAACATTCCCGAACCTTCTCTTTTTTCTCTTAAAGGCCAGTTTAGGTATTGGAATTTCGAAAGTACTTATGTTGTTAAGACCTGTTTCATTATGCAAATGACCTGTATTATGTAGTAATGTGCCTTACCGAAATGTGCTAAATATACTGACTAGTAGCTCACGTTACGTAAGTGGTACAATAAACCTTTGTTACCGTATCCCACTGTAGTGGTCCTTACACACTTGGGGGTGTTGTCTGTACTGGGGTATCTCCGTCCTTCTGCCCAGGTCCTATACAGGTGTCCTCCGCAGATTCCAACAGGCTTTGCACAAGCAGGAACTGGACGACCGGACCAACCGCAACGGGACAGACGCAAGACTTCAGGTACGCTTCAACACATATCACACTTGGCGTCACGAACAGGATACGAATAAGATGACGGATTCACAAGTTCCCGCTACCCCCACATCAGCATCCGGCAGGAGGATGCTACCACCGTCACCCGGACAAAGAAACACGACCACCATGGCGGCATCACCGTTGACTATGCCATACTATTTTGGAGCACCATGGTTACCAACGTTTGCAGGAAAACAAGTGCCGGGTTCGAGTACATTCAAAGAATTTAAAGACAAGATGTACTCCATGTTCCGCCTGTACTCACTAACCGAAGAACAGAAAATAGAGATCGTGATGGATCAATTGACGGATTCGGCACTACGGGAAGTGAAGGCATGGGAAAACAGTGAAAAGAAGACCGTCGAATGCATCTTCAAGAAGCTGGTGACCATATTCGACTACCAGACCATAGCGGAATTAAAGAGCCGCCTTTATGCGAGGAAACAAAGACCCGATGAATCACTGCGTGACTTCGCGCTGGCCCTACAAGAAGCTGCAAAGACTATACGGGCTCTGGATGAACGAGAGGTCGAAGGGATAGACAGAACGTTAACAGACCTGTTTGTGGAAGGGGCAAGAGGAGAGACGATTCGATCTCAAATGCGTATGGAGAGACGACAGCAACCAGGGAGCTCCTTCTCCGAATTCAAAGAGACGATGCTGCAGATCCTTGGGAAAAATCAGAGTAATAATGTCGAGAAAGACGCGTCTTTGGAGTGGAGTGAAGAGGACAGCTACAGAGAAACCACACCACTCAGGAAATCTGACGGACAAACCCAAGTAGGAACGGTCCTCCAACAAGCGCCAACCCCACCGAGTCCAGACTCAATGGAAACGCTCAACCAAAAGCTTGCGGAGATGACGGCGAATTTCTCCAGAATGAACCGAAGGATGGACGAGTTCAGCAGGGACCAAGATAGGAATAGGCGCCGAGAATGGCGTCAAGAACGAGGTGGGTGGAGTCGTCCTCGCTGGGACGTGGTAAGAGAATGTGGCCGAAGACCCACCGACCAGTTCGACTCTCAGGGGAGCCCGATATGCAGAGGGTGTCGACAGAGTGGCCATATCGAAAGGAACTGCCCTGCGGCCGCTTTATACGAAGAACTCCCGAGGCAACGGACCGACCTTTGGGAGAGGAACCAGTAAGTGGTCCACTACCCCAAGAATGGGCCAGATACGTCGGAGAGTGCCCGCACCTGAAGATCTGTATCAATGGAATTGAAATTCCAGCTCTGTTGGATACTGGTTCGCAAGTCTCCACCATCCGGATCACCGAGTTCCTTCAGCACTGGGACGAAGCCGCCATCTTGTCCCCACCAACCACTTGGCTCCATCTGCTGGCTAGCAATGGACAACCCATAACGTATCAGGGTTACTGGGAAGCGGACACAAAAATTGGAAACGCGACATTGCCCCGGCAAGGGTATCTTGTCACCACGGCTCCTAACGCTCACCTACCTCCCGTCATCCTAGGGATGAATGTCTTGAAGAGCTGCCCTGATGAGCTAGTGGAAGCCCTTCGGCAGGAGTTGCAGATAGCAGCCCCAGTGGAGCGGAGAGCCTTGCAGCAAACGGTGCACCTGCTGGAGAAGGAGAAGAAATTCACCAACCGTCGAGGGGAAGTGGGGAAGGCCAGAATCGCCGACCACCGGTCCGTCCTTTTGAGGCCGAACTCCGAACATGTAATTTGGTGTAGGGCGAGGATCGGTCCAGGAGGACGAGATTATGAAGCCTTGGTGGAACCCTGTGACTCGGAGGGTCAACAACCCTTCACGGTGGCAAGAACACTAGCAATGGTGGAACACGGAAGAGTACCAGTACGCATCTTGAACCCGCATCCCTATGCTATTAGACTGCACAAGCGCTGCCTGGTGGCGAAAATAAGCTCAGTTGATTTCCAAGACATTGTGGGCCAGGGTGTGACCACAGCTGCCCAAGAGACGGCGACCGAGGGGCCGTCGACAACGAGTCAAGAACCCCCATGGTGGGCTGATATCCAGGTCGTCGACGCAGATACCCCCAACGAACAGAAAACGGGAGTACTACGAGTGGTGCGGTGGAATGCAGCAGCTTTTAGCCAATATCCTTCTGATTTCGGAAGAGTCGACAAAGTGTACCACCACATTCCTACAGGGACGACCCCTCCTATTAAGGAGAGACACCGACCCCTTCCCCCAGCCTTGTACCAGCCTGTGAGAAAAATGATAGCAGAAATGAAAGACGCAGGAGTTATCAAAGAGAGTCACAGCCCGTGGGCGGCTCCGCTGGTGATCGTTAAGAAGAAGGACGGCAGCCTACGCTTCTGCGTTGATTACCGCAAGCTCAATGCGGCTACCCATAAGGACGCTTACCCGCTCCCTCGGATCGAAGAATCCTTGACGGCCCTGAAGACTGCCGCATACTTTTCGACCCTTGACCTCACCAGTGGATACTGGCAGATTCAGATGGCCCCCGAAGACATGGAAAAAACAGCCTTCACGACGCCGATGGGCCTGTTTGAGTTCGAAAGGATGCCTTTCGGGCTTTGTAACGCACCCGCCACATTCCAACGCGTCATGGAACACTGTCTTGGACAGCACAACTTTGAGATGGTCTTGCTATACCTCGATGACGTAATAATTTTCTCGAAGAGTTACGAGGACCACTTACAACATCTAGAAGAAGTATTCCAACAACTGACAAAATGTGGTCTGAAACTTAAGCCCACGAAATGTCACCTGCTCAAACCCAAGGTCCAGTACTTAGGCCATGTCGTCAGCGCGGAAGGCGTGATGCCCGACCCTGAGAAGGTCCGAGTTGTTCGGGACTGGCCAGTGCCGAAGACCGTGAGGGGTGTCCGAAGCTACCTAGGGTTCGTGGGCTACTACAGACGTTTCGTGGAACACTTTGCCAAAGTGGCAGCTCCGTTGCATGAACTGCTGAGAGGTCAGTCTGGCCGCGAAAGGAGGGGATCGTCACCAGTGCAGTGGGGCAAAGAACAGCAACAGGCCTTCCACCAGTTGAAGACCTCCTTGACGGAAGCCACGCTATTGGCTTATCCCGATTACGAGCAGCCGTTCCAAGTCTGCACAGACGCCAGCCATCGTGGATTAGGAGCCGTATTGTCTCAGGTGCAGAATGGGCGCGAGAGAGTAATCGCATATGCCAGCAGAGGAACGGAATTGTGAAAATTACAGTGCTTTGAAATTGGAACTGCTCGCCCTAGTCTGGGCCGTCACAGAAAAATTCAAACACTATCTCGCTGCGATGCCATTTACCTTCATGACAGACAACAACCGCTTGGCGCACCTGTCCACTGCCCGACTCGGCGCCCTTGAACAGCGATGGGTATCACGGCTCGCCAATTTCCGATACACTGTGTCCTACAGGAGTGGGAAGTCCAACGGCAACGCCGACGTGCTGTCCCGGTTGCCCACCACCGATATGGCAGAAGAAGGAAGGGATGTCGAGGAAGAAGTAGAAGCCCCGGTCTTCAAAGCCTCGAAGAAGAGATGGACGGTCACCTCATACCCATTAGCCGTCACGGACCAACAGCGATCGGATTTGTCCGAAGCCCCTGCTGTAGACTGGGAAGCAATCCAGCGACAGAATCCAGTACTGAAGGAACTCACAGCCCTCCTCCGAAGTAACCACCAACTGACCCGGGCACAACGTGCCGAAGCGGATCCGGAGCTGGTAAAGCTACTGCGACATCGGAGACAATTTCACCTGAAACAGGGCATCTTAGTACGCACCAGTATTGACCCCAGTACTCACCAGACAGTGAACCAAGTAGTAGTTCCCAGGAAACAGGCAAATTTCCTACTTACCGCCTACCACGACAAGTCAGGGCATTTTGGTACACAAAAAACGGAAGCCATCTTGCATACCCGGTACTTCTGGATAGGTCTACATGATGATGTAGAACGATGGTGTCGGGACTGTGTCCCCTGCAACATGAAGAGACACCCAGATGCACACCAGAAGGACCATTTGCACCCCATCAAGAGTCACCGCCCGCTGCAAATCGTCGCTCTCGACCACGTGAAACTAGAGCACAGCACCAGTGGACACAACTATGCCTTAACCATGACCGACCACTATAGCAAACTCTTAGTGGCGGTCCCTGCAAAAGACTTGACTGCTAAGACTACGGCCGAACTATTCATGAAACACTTCGCCAGACCTTACTGGTACTCCGAGTGCATACTAACTGACCAAGGGCCTGCCTTTGAGTCGCAGCTATTTTATGAACTGTGCTCCTATTATGGCTGCCGGAAAGCAAGGACGACAGCGTACCACCCACAGGGGAATGGTTTGTGCGAGAGAGCGAACCAGACCCTCATTGGGATGCTCAGAAGCCTACCAGCTGGAGACCGCGCTCGTTGGCCGACCTTGCTGCCCGAACTCGTCTAACTCTACAATAATGCGGAACATTCCTCCACTGGTTTCACACCATACTATCTTATGTTCGGTCGACAAGGTAAACTGCCTCAAGACCTAGAACTTGCCTCCGCGCTAACGTCTCCTGCCACTCCACAAACCGACTGGGTCCGCGAGCATCAGCGGAGAATTGAAGCGGCCAGAGAACTGGGGGAGATGCGGATGGGAACCGTCCGACATTGCCAAGAGAAGAATTACAATGCAACCATCCATCCTATGCCTCTGTACGTGGGCGACCTTGTTTGGAGGAAACGGAACCACCGCACCAGTAAGTTAGACACCATGTGGGAAAACGCACCCTATGTCGTCGTCAGCGTCCCGGAGGGAGAACGGTTCACCTATGAGATTCGCCGAGGTCAAGATGGGCCCGTCAGTGTTGTGTCCAGGGAACAACTCAAGCCTTACACCTCCGAAGTATCACCAGAGACAGCAACCTCACTTGCGGCAGAGGGGCGGGGATCCCCGGGCGGCATACCCTTACTTGACCCCATGGAGCTCTTACTCTTTATGTGCGGTCCACCCGCATCGAGCTCAGCGTCTCACGACACCCTCGCTCCCGTGGTTAATGAGCCCACGGAGGGTCAGAGTCGGCCCAATCCAGTCACCACCCGTGGTGAGAACAGAGCCCCCAGTATAGAAATTAGAAGGTCGGAACATAGCACAAAAGGCATCCCACCCTCTATGTACAGGGAATAAGCTACTATTTGATCTGTAAATACGTTGTTCAGAAATGTATATGTGTTTTGGTGCCCAACTTAAATATATTCACCTGTTTACTATTGTTCACATCTTGAAAGACTGTGGCATTGACTTTTTGGCACCGGGAGCAAGCTGCCGCTGGCCGCCACTAAGGAGCTGAGAGTCACAACGAGGGGGAGACGCGGGAGTGCGCGCTGTGTAGCGCATGAGTGGAGCTGCGGCCCCGACAGGAGGAAGAGCCGCCCGGAGCCCCCACCATTGCTATACTGAACTCCACGGAAGCAGAGGCTGGAGACAGGTACTCCTCACACTGCATCCCTCACACACTCCTTACGCCAAGGGACACTTAGTAGGGGAACTGAGGCACCTTCCCCCCTCTACTCTAACCCCAGCTAACTATCTACGCACCTCCACAGATAGGGGAACCTTGGTCCCGACCGCACTCTAAGACCACACTGTGCCTCAACCCGGGCGACCCCTAAGTTGCTACCTAAGCCACCGCCTTAAAGAGACGCACTGACCTAAAGGAGCAGTACCACTACGCTGCACCCCAGTTGTTATATGCCCTTCCCACTTGCCAAGTTGTGTTAAGGGAAGTGATCCCCGGAAGGCAGTCAGAACTGTGTAATGTGTGCCGGACGTATCAGCCCCACCAGAGCAGGCATACCTGCCTTCAGTTGCTTCGCTGTGCGAATCCATATGTGGACTTCTACGGATTTTGTGTAGGGTCAGAGACTTCCCTTTAAAAAGTCTATAGTGTCGCCTAGTGGCCTACTACTATACTGTTTAAACATTCCCGAACCTTCTTTTTTTTCTCTTAAAGGCTATTGGAATTTTGAAAGTACTTATGTTGTTATGACCTGTTTCATTATGCAAATGACCTGTATTATGTAGTAATGTGCCTTACCGAAATGTGCTAAATATACTGACTAGTAGCTTACGTTACGTAAGTGGTACAATAAACCTTTGTTACCGTATCCCACTGTAGTGGTCCTTACACACTTGGGGGTGTTGTCTGTACTGGGGTATCTCCGTCCTTCTGCCCAGGTCCTATACAGGTGTCCTCCGCAGATTCCAACAGGCTTCGCACAAGCAGGAACTGGACGACCGGACCAACCGCAACGGGACAGACGCAAGACTTCAGGTACGCTTTACCACATATCACAAAGGGACAGGCCTTCACCAAAATTTCAGAGTTATAAGGAGGAAGAATATATGTAGCAAGTAACACAAATGTGGAGCCGTGTATAGTGCCAGCTAAAAAAACATAGCATCCCAGTGGATCAATTTGAACCTTAGTACAGACAAAATGCAAATTTTTATGGATTAACAGTGAAACACCCCTGGAATTAGAATGGAAAGTGGAGTAAAACGCCCACCCCACCCAAGGCTTTTTAAGTGAAAGAACTCGACTACCAACAAGATGTGTCTCCATAAAACAAACCAATCCAGGATTTTGAGACTTAATATACTTTAACACTAGGGAACATTTATGCTTATCATTAAGGCCTCTAACGTTCCATGAGAAAATGTTCACCATAGTAGTACATAGTATTCGAGTATGGCAACAGTAAGCCAACCGCACTCCAGCACAGTACCAGCCATCCCCCACACAAAAATAAAGTAACCATGATCCAGCACTTTCAGAACAAAGTAGCACAAGAAAAACACATAGGAAAATACAAAAAACATGGGTAAGAAAAATAACAAAACCCAACCGCCCCCTCCCCGCATACCAACCCAAACATAGGTACACCAATTCCCAAACATTAGATTGACTCTAGAAGAGAATCAATAAACTCAAAATAAACTATCTGTGGGGCAACTAAACCCCATAACCTTGAGGACATGAAGTCCCCAGCCTATCATCAAAAGAAACTTGCCCATGCCAAGCATTCACCAGCCCTGGCAAAAAGAAGACTTTCTCAGAAAAACGCAACATTCAAATAAGAAACACATATAGAAGTACAAAAGTCCCTCAGGGTGGAGCAGCAGGAGGTGGAGGTTGTAGATCAATCCAGGCAGATGCTTCTCTCGGATTATCGAAGAAATGTGTACGATTACCGGACACCACCCGAAGTCATGCAGGATACAGCATAGAGTATTGGAGCTGAAGAGCACGAAGCCGCTGCTTAACCTGAGTAAATTGCGAGCGAGATTTCTGTACTTCAGACGAAAAGTCCTGAAACACAGCCACCCTCTGACCCCCGTGCTCCAGCGGGCCTTTAATCCTAGCAAGTCGCAGAATAGTATCCCTGTCCTTAAAGTGAAGAATTTTGGCGATGAAGGTCCTAGGCTGTGCGCCCTGTGGGAGAGGACGAGAAGGAACTCGATGAGCCCTCTCTACCGCAAACTGCGGGGTGAACGAAACTTTTCCAAATGTCGACAGTAGCCAGGATTCCAGAAATTGTTCCGGTTGAGACCCCTCCGCCTTTTCAGGAAGGCCCACGAAGCGAACATTATTTCGCCTAAGGCGTCCTTCGATATCCGTCAATTTAAGCTTGCAGGCAGACATCTCAGATTCCAGGTAAGTGAGACGGGCAGGGATAGGTGCACAGGAGTCTTCCAGCGAGGAAATGCGGTTCCCTGTCTCCCCAACTCTGTCCCTGAGTTTCTGCATATCTTGACGTAGAAGTGAAATATCTATGTGCACCTCTGCCACCCTATCAGCGAGCCTCTTCTCAGAATCAGTGATGGCTTGCAAAAGTTGGGACATGGTAACCTCAGCAACCCCTGCAATAATGGGAGCGGAGGGGGAGGAAGCGGCTGAAGAGGGCGAAGAAGATGCAGAGGAAACCGGGGTCCGTTCCACGTGGGCAAATTGCGCTAAGCGGGCCGCAGTGAAGGCACGGCGCCTGCGGACCATCAGGCTCACAACTCAGGACCGAAAAATCAAGGGTGATGTTATAAATCCCAGGACAGGTAGAAAAGAGAGGCACAAGTGTAGCAGTGCCACCTCAGAGATACTGACTGCAGGGGGCAACTTATGTTGTTATAGCAGGGTGACACGCAGCTCAGGAGCACAGAGGAACCTTTAATATCAGAGACAGGCAGTACTGTAACAGAGGGATAGAAAACTGACCTCCCAGCAGACTCCAGGAAATAGTGCAGTGTCAATTAGTGTATGTCCCCACTACAGGGATTCTCAGCCATCCAGCCCAGCGCTCCCAGGTAGTGCAGAGGCAGAGTCCCCACTTTCAGCAGCTCAGGAGCAGGAGAGATGCAGGTTGGAGGAATGCAGCCCCCGCTGCCAAACCCAAGATGGCTCCCGCCAGAGCCCCACAGCCCCACAGTCCCAGCCAGCGGATCAATATACTTCGGAGGTCCGCGATCAGGGCTCACACAGCGGCGGGATCCCCCGCCCGCCGGGCAGGCAGCAGTGGTGAGAGGCAAATCCAGTCAAGAGCGGGCGGTGGAGCTCCATCCGCCCACGCCGCCAACCGCATGATGGCGCCCAGCTGCGACCCGCGGCCAGCACAACCGCCACACGGAGAGCAGGAGGGAGAAGCGCCAGGTCAGAGAGCAGGCACAGCGGCAGGGCTCCACGGGCCATCCTCCGGGCAAGGGTGGGTGACCGAGACCGGCCAGGCGGCTCCAGAAGGGCACCGGGTCACTGCAGGTAATTCCAAAATAGCGCCGGCCACATGCAGGCCGGGATCAGCACGGCACACTGAAGGGAAGCTTGCAGGGACAGGAGCACAATGTAATAAAGCCCACAACGGTCAGCATGCGTTCAGGCAGCCAGACAGGGCCAGGTGAGCATATACACATGGGCAGCAGGATGTTTTACAGGCTCAATGAGGCTGGGGAGCTAGGAATACACGTCCTACTCCATACCCAGTCAGGCCACATCCCCTCGACAGTCCCCCTTTTTACACATTATGGCAGACAGCGTCCCCTTTTACACATTATGGCAGACAGCGTCCCCCTTTTTACACATTATGGCAGACAGCGTCCCCCTTTTTACACATTACGGCAGTGTCCCCCTTTTTCAGAATAGAGAAATAGAGAGAGAGAGAGTGAGAGAGATACTTACCATCGCTCCTCGTGCTGGCAGATCCCTCGGTGCAGGCAGGGGAGAAGGAGGAGGAGGAGTAGCGCCGCTTCAGCAGTCCCCTCTCCTTCTGTATTGGCTGCCCGACACTGCTGTGAATGCTGGGATGAAGGAACCGCATCCCAGAATTCACAGCAGCGCCGGGCAGCCAATATGGAAGGAGAGGGGACTGCTGCAGAGGCGTTACTACCAATTACATAGTGCTTCTGCGGCTCCAGTCCCCCTCCCTCCTCCACCTTCTCCGCTGCCTACGGCGCTGTAGCTTTCCTCCCCAGCGCGGCGCACACAGCAGAGGCGGCATGTAATGAGTCAATTTGACTCATTACATGCCGCTGCCCATTGCACCCTCAGGGCAACTACGCTGTGTGCCAGGCACACCTGGCACGCACGTAGTTACGGCTCTGCATAGAACCTCCTCTTCATTAACAATCATAACATATTGTAACACATTTGTAGGGGCTGGGAAGCATCCTCTGCCCGTCTGCCTCCAGGCATGTGCATGCAACATGCAGTCCCAAATCCACTGGCATATCTATAATGGGTGCAGGGTGTGCATGCACATGGGCCCCTGGGTCCAGGGGTGCCCACACCGCATACCCTGCACCCATATAATTATACTTATTCTTCCGGATTCCCACAGCGGCAGGCACTGCAGACAGTAATCACTAGGAAAATGGAGCAGTGGCCATTTTCCCAGAGATTTGCTCATGAGCAACAGAGATGTCCCCAGGAACATGGCATGGGCGCCATGTTCCCGGAGCCCTGCGCATGTTCAGTATAGTCTGGCACAAAGCCTGCTGCCAGAGTCTACAGCACTGCTGCTGGAGAGGAAGGGTCCACACGAAGCCTTAACATAGGCCCCCTCCCCTCTGCACCTGCCCAAATCACTAAAACTGTACAAGCTCTGGGGCAGGTTACATCTTGCCCCAGGCCCAGTCTGCTCCTGCTTCATAGTATATGTAATCCAGGTGACCACATTGCACATTTTCTGAGTTAAGAATAAATCTAGATATGGCGTTAAGTACTGGAGTTTGGGGGAGTTCAACTAAGCTCAACTCTTACCTCACAACACGCAATGTTAAAATAATACTGTCTATGTGCTCATCGCAAAAGGAGGTTTTGTGCTCCCTCCCTGTACTGTGTTGTATGTAGTGTGTGCTCCCTCCCTGTACTGTGCTGTATGTAGTGTGTGCTCCCTCCCTGTACTGTGCTGTATGTAGTGTGTGCTCTCTCCCTGTACTGTGCAGTATGTAGTGTGTGCTCCCCCTCCCTAGACTGTGCCGTATGTAGTGAGTGCTCCTTCCATTTACTGTGCTGTATGTAGTGTGTGCTCCCTCCCTGTACTGTGTTGTATGTAGTGTGTGCTCCCTCCCTGTACTGTGCTGTATGTAGTGTGTGCTCCCTCCCTGTACTGTGCTGTATGTAGTGTGTGCTCCCTCCCTGTACTGTGCTGTATGTAGTGTGTGCTCCCCCTCCCTGTACTGTGCCGTATGTAGTGTGTGCTCCTTCCATTTACTGTGCTGTATGTAGTGTGTGCTCCCTCCCTGTACTGTGCTGTATGTAGTGTGTGCTCCCTCCCTGTACTGTACTGTGCTGTATGTAGTGTGTGCTCCCTCCCTGTACTGTGCTGTATGTAGTGTGTGCTCCCTCCCTGTACTGTACTGTATGTAGTGTGTGCTCCCTCCCTGTACTGTGCTGTATGTAGTGTGTGCTCCCTCCCTGTACTGTGCTGTATGTAGTGTGTGCTCCCACTCCCTGTACTGTGCTTTATGTAGTTTGTGCTCTCTCCCTGTACTGTGCTGTATGTAGTGTGTGCTCCCTCCCTGTACTGTGCAGTATGTAGTGTGTGCTCCCCCTCCCTGTACTGTGCCGTATGTAGTGTGTGCTCCTTCCCTGTACTGTGCTGTATGTAGTGTGTGCTCCCTCCCTGTACTGTGCTGTATGTAGTGTGTGCTCCTTCCCTGTACTGTGCTGTATGTAGTGTGTGCTCCCCCTCCCTGTACTGTGCTGGATGTAGTGTGTGCTCCTTCCCTGTACTGTGCTGTATGTAGTGTGTGCTCCCTCCCTGTACTGTGCCGTATGTAGTGTGTGCTCCCGCTCCCTGTACTGTGCCGTATGAAGTGTGTGCTCCTTCCCTGTACTGCGCTGTATGTAGTGTGTGCTCCCTCCCTGTACTGTGCTGTATGTAGTGTGTGCTCCTTCCCTGTACTGTGCTGTATGTAGTGTGTGCTCCCTCCCTGTACTGTGCTGTATGTAGTGTGTGCTCCCCCCTCCATGTACTGTGCTGTATGTAGTGTGTGATCCCCCTCCCTGTGCTGTATGTAGTGTGTGCTCACCCTCCCTGTGCTGTGCTGTATGTTGTGTGTGCTCCCTCCCTGTACTGTGCTGTATGTAGTGTGTGCTCCCACCCTGTGCTGTGCTGTATGTAGTGTGTGCTCACCCCTCCACGTACTGTGCTGTATGTAGTGTGTGATCCCCCTCCCTGTACTGTGCTGTGTGTAGTGTGTGCTCCCTCCCTGTACTGTATGTAGTGTGTGCTCCCTCCCTGTACTGTGCTGTATGTAGTGTGTGCTCCCTCCCTGTACTGTGCTGTATGTAGTGTGTGCTCACCCTCCCTGTGCTGTACGTAGTATGTGCTCACCCTCCCTGTGTTGTGCTGTACGTAGTGTGTGCTCACCCTCCCTGTGCTGTGCTGTATGTGTGTGCTCCCTCCCTGTACTGTGCTGAATGTAGTGTGTGCTCCCTCCCTGTACTGTGCTGTATGAAGTGTGTGCTCCCTCCCTGTGCTGTGCTGTATGTAGTGTGTGCTCCCTCCCTGTGCTGTGCTGTATGTAATGTGTGCTCCCCCTCCCTGTGCTGTGCTGTATGTAGTGTGTGCTCCCCCTCCATGTACAGTGCTGTATGTAGTGTGTGCTCCCCTTTCCTGTACTGTGCTGTATGTAGTGTGTGCTCCCTCCCTGTGCTGTATGTAGTGTGTGCTCCCCCTCCCTGTGCTGTGCTGTATGTAGTGTGTGCTCCCCCTTCCTGTACTGTGCTGTATGTAGTGTGTGCTCCCTCCCTGTACTGTGCTGTATGTAGTGTGTGCTCCCTCCCTGTGCTGTATGTAATGTGTGCTCCCCCTCCCTGTGCTGTATGTAGTGTGTGCTCCCCCTCCCTGTACTGTGCTGCATGTAGTGTGTGCTCCCTCCCTGTACTGTGCTGTATGTAGTGTGTGCTCCCCCTCCCCTTACTGTGCTCTATGTAGTGTGTGCTCCTCCTCCCCATACTGTGCTGTATGTAGTGTGTGATCCCCCTCCCTGTACTGTGCTGTATGTAGTGTGTGCTCCCTCCCTCCCTGTGCTGTGCTGTATGTAGTGTGTGCTCACCCTCTCTGTGCTGTGCTGTATGTAATGTGTGCTCCCTCCCTGTGCTGTATGTAGTGTGTGCTCCCTCCCTGTGCTGTGCTGTATGTAGTGTGTGTGTGATATACAGCATCTGCCCCCACTCTGACCCCTGCTGAATACAACGGCAGCCGCTGTTCCCCCCCCCCCCCACAGGGGGTTAATAGACTGCCCGGTCGCTAGGCAACCCCAGCGGCCGGACCGTGACCTGAAGGAGACGGGGATGATTGGTCGCCCGCTGAGCGGGAGAAGAGGAGGAGGAGTCGGCGGTGCGCGCGAAGGGGAAGGAGAGAGAAGCCGCCAGAGAGAGAGACGGGGGACCGGACCTGCGCCGCAGAGAGAGGGAGAGACGCGACTGCACCCGGCCAGAGGGAGACGGAGACCAGCGCCACTAACCACCGCTACGCTGGGTGGGAGAGCCGCTGGCGGAGGACAGCCACGGCGAAATCTGAAGAGCCGCCAGAGGAGAGCGCGTCCTGCTGCTGCACTACTAAGAGGACGTGTGGCGCCGGCTGCTGAGAGGGAGAAGGAGCTGTGCCGATCTTCGGGAGGAGAACTAAAATACAGGTAGCCACCACGTGGCCAACCCTTTGTAACCCCTTATCTCTCCCTCCTGCTGAACAAGAGGCACATTGCCTACACACACCCTTGCTAATACATACTGGCCCACAATAAAGCCCGAGTGGTGCACCCAGGAACATTGTATCCCCTACCAGCTTTGGAGACTGTAACAGACAGGACACTGAGGCATCATGGCACCCTAATCATCCTCACTTAGGGTCACCACCCCGCTTCCCCGTCACCCACGGAACTTAGGAAAACTGCTAAACTGCAGCACCCACTCCTCTATACCTCCCTTGTGCACTGATCACTCGCCAGACGTGGGGTTCCGTGCTGTTGGCAAGGACATACACTGAACTTCCCTGGATTATATATATGCATGGGGCCAGAAACCCCCTCCTTATTGAGTTCATAGTGCCACCTTGTGGCGTATTTAGCGTACTGCCTAAGTTTGCAGGGAACCTGCTTTTCTAAATACCTTCTTGAAATTGTTAAAGTTTTAAAAAAGCATTTGTGTCATTATGTTGCCATGTTTATATAAATTGCAGGAATTATATGTGGAAAAGGTAATGATTCTTATCAAAATGTATTAGGTTTACTAACCCCAAACCCGGCTTCCCTTCTGCAATAAATCCTTGTTACTGTATCCCATCGTAGTGGTCCTTTCCCATTTGGGGTGTTGTCTGTACTGGGGTATCTCCGTCCTTCTGCCCAGGTCCTAGACAGGTGTCCGCAGATTCCAACTGGCTCCGCACAAGCAGGAATTGGACGACGAGAGGAGCCGCAACGGGACGAACACGAAACTTCAGGTGAGCTAAAGAGCGTATCACATTTGGCGTCCGCGAACAGGATACGAACAAGATGACGGATTCACAGATTCCCGCTACTCCCACATCAGCATCCGGCAGGAGGATGCTACCACCGTCACCCGGACAAAGAAACACGACCACCATGGCGGCATCACCGTTGACTATGCCATACTATTTTGGGGCACCATGGTTACCAACGTTTGCCGGAAAACAAGTGCCGGGTTCGAGTACATTCAAAGAATTTAAAGACAAGATGTACTCCATGTTCCGCCTGTACTCACTAACCGAAGAACAGAAAATAGAGATCGTGATGGGTCAATTGACGGATTCGGCACTACGGGAAGTGAAGGCATGGGAAAACAGCGAAAAGAAGACCGTCGAATGCATCTTCAAGAAGCTAGTGACCATATTTGACTGCCAGACCATAGCGGAATTAAAGAGCCGTCTTTATGCAAGGAAACAAAGACCCGATGAATCACTGCGTGACTTCGCGCTGGCCTTACAAGAAGCTGCAAAGACTATACGGGCTCTGGATGAACGAGAGGCCGAAGGGATAGACAGGACGTTAACAGACCTGTTTGTGGAGGGGGCAAGAGGAGAGACGATTCGATCTCAAATGCGTATGGAGAGACGACGGCAACCAGGGAGCTCCTTCTCCGAATTTAAAGAGACGGTGCTGCAGATCCTTGGGAAAAATCAGAGTAATAATGTCGAGAAAGACGCATCTTCGGAGTGGAGTGAAGAGGACAGCTACCGAGAAACCGCACCACTCCGGAAATCGGACGGACCAATCCAAGTAGGAACGGTCCTCCAACAAGCGCAAGCCTCTCCGGGTCCAGATTCTATGGAAACGCTCAACCAAACGTTGGCGGAGATAACGACGAATCTCTCCCGAATGAACCAAAGGATGGATGAGTTTGACAGGGACCAAGACAGGAATAGGCGCCGAGAATGGCGTCAAGAACGAGGTGGGCGGAGTCGTCCTCGCTGGGACGTGGTAAGAGAATGTGGCCGAAGACCCACTGATCAATTCGACTCTCAGGGGAGCCCGATATGCAGAGGGTGTCGACAGAGTGGTCATATCGAAAGGAACTGCCCTGCGGCCGCTTTAAACGAAGAACTCCCGAGGCAACGGACCGACCTTCGGGAGAGGAACCAGTAAGTGGTCCACTGCCCCAAGAATGGTCTAGGTACGTCGGAGAATGCCCGCACCTGAAGATCTGTATCAACGGAATTGAAATTCCAGCTCTGTTGGATACTGGGTCGCAAGTCTCCACCATCCGGATCACCGAGTTCCTTCAGCACTGGGACGAAGCCACCATTGTGTCCCCACCAACCACCTGGCTCCATCTGCTGGCCAGCAATGGACAACCCATAACGTATCAGGGTTACTGGGAAGCGGACACAAAAATTGGAAACGCAACATTACCCCGACAAGGGTACCTTGTCACCACGGCTCCTAACACTCACCTACCCCCCGTCATCCTGGGGATGAATGTCTTGAAGAACTGCCCTGATGAGCTAGTGGAAGCCCTTCGGCAGGAAATGCAGAAAGCCGCCCCAGTGGAGCGGAGAGCCTTGCAGCAGACGGTGCGCCTGTTGGAGAAAGAGAAGAAATTCACTAACCATCGAGGAGAGGTGGGGAAGGCCAGAATCGCCGACCACCGGGCCATCCTCTTGAGGCCAAACTCTGAACATGTAATCTGGTGTAAGGCAAGAATCGGTCCAGGAGGACGAGATTACGAAGCCTTGGTGGAACCCTGTGACTCGGAGGGCCAACAACCCTTCGCGGTGGCGAGAACGCTAGCAAAGGTGAAACACGGAAGAGTGCCTGTACGTATATTGAACCCGCACCCCTATGCTATCAGACTACACCAACGCTGCCTGGTGGCGAAAATAAGCTCAATTGACTTCCGAGACATTGTAGGCCAAGAGGTGACCACAGCTGCCCAAGAGACGGTGACCGAGAGGCCGCCGACAACGGGTCAAGAACCCCCATGGTGGGCTGATATCCAGATCGGCAACACTGATACCCCCAACGAACAGAAAATGGGAGTATTACAAGTGGTGCGGCGGAATGCAGCGGCTTTTAGCCAACACCCTTCTGACTTCGGAAAAGCCGACAAAGTATACCATCACATTCCCACAGGGACGACCCCTCCTATTAAAGAGAGACACCGACCCCTTCCCCCAACCTTGTACCAGCCTGTGAGAAAAATGATAGCAGAAATGAAAGACGCAGGAGTTATCAAAGAAAGCCACAGTCCATGGGCAGCTCCGCTAGTGATCGTCAAGAAGAAGGACGGCAGCCTACGCTTCTGCGTTGATTACCGCAAGCTCAATGCGGCTACTCATAAGGACGCCTACCCACTCCCTCGGATAGAAGAGTCCTTGACAGCCCTGAAGACTGCCGCATATTTTTCGACCCTTGACCTCACCAGTGGATACTGGCAGATTCAGATGGCCCCCGAAGACATGGAAAAAACAGCCTTCACGACACCGATGGGCCTGTTTGAATTCGAAAGGATGCCGTTTGGGCTTTGTAACGCGCCCGCCACATTCCAACGCGTCATGGAACACTGTCTTGGACAGCACAACTTCGAGATGGTCTTGCTATACCTCGATGACGTAATAATTTTCTCGAAGAGTTACGAGGACCACTTGCAACATCTAGAAGAAGTATTCCAACAGCTGACAAAATGCGGCCTGAAACTTAAGCCCACGAAATGCCACCTACTCAAACCCAAGGTCCAGTACTTAGGTCATGTCGTCAGCGCGGAAGGCGTGATGCCCGACCCTGAGAAGGTCCGAGTTGTTCGGGACTGGCCGGTGCCAAAGACCGTTAAGGACGTCCGAAGCTACCTCGGGTTCGTGGGCTACTACAGACGTTTCGTGGAACACTTTGCCAAAGTGGCAGCTCCGCTGCATGAACTACTGAGAGGTCAGTCTGGCCGCGAAAGGAGGGGATCGTCACCAGTGCAGTGGGGCGAAGAACAGCAACAGGCCTTCCACCAGTTGAAGACCTCCTTGACGGAAGCCCCGCTGTTGGCTTATCCCGATTACGAGCAGCCATTCCAAGTCTGCACAGACGCCAGCCATCGTGGATTAGGAGCCGTATTGTCTCAGGTGCAGAATGGGCGCGAGAGAGTAATCGCATATGCCAGTCGAGGATTACGTAAAACAGAGCGGAATTGTGAAAATTACAGTGCTTTCAAATTGGAACTGCTCGCCCTGGTCTGGGCCGTCACAGAAAAATTCAAACACTATCTCGCTGCGACACCATTTGTCATCATGACGGATAACAACCCCTTGGCGCACTTGTCCACTGCCCGACTTGGCGCCCTTGAACAGCGGTGGGTATCACGGCTCGCCAATTTCCAATACACTGTGTCCTACAGGAGTGGGAAATCCAACGGTAACGCCGACGCTCTGTCCCGGTTGCCCACCACCGATGTGGCGGAAGAAGGAAGGGATATTGAGGAAGAAATAGAAGCACCTGTATTCAAGGTCTCGAAGAAAAGATGGACGGTCACCTCAGACCCATTAACCATCACGGACCAACAGCGATCGGATTTGTCCGAAGCCCCTGTTGTAGACTGGGGAGAGATCCAGCGACAGGATCCAGTGATGAGGGAACTCACAGCTCTCCTCCGACGTAACCAACAACTGACCCGGGCACAACGTGCCGAAGCGGATCCGGAGCTGGTAAAGCTACTGCGACATCGGAGACAATTCCACCTGAGACAGGGCATCTTAGTACGTACCAGTATTGACCCCGGGACTCACCAGACAGTGAACCAAGTAGTTGTCCCCAGGAAACAAGCAAATTTCCTACTTACTGCCTACCACAACAAGTCAGGACATTTCGGTACGCAAAAAACGGAAGCCATCTTGCGCACCCGGTACTTCTGGATAGGTCTGCATGATGACGTAGAACGATGGTGTCGGGACTGTGTCCCCTGCAATCTGAAGAGACGCCCAGATGCACATCAGAAGGACCACCTGCACCCCATCAAGAGTCACCGGCCGCTGCAAATTGTCGCTCTCGACCATGTGAAATTAGAGCCCAGCACCAGTGGACACAACTATGCCTTAACCATGACCGATCACTATAGCAAGCTCTTAGTGGCGGTCCCTGCGAAAGACCTGACTGCTAAGACTACGGCCGAACTATTCCTGAAACACTTCGCCAGGCCCTATGGTTACCCCGAGTGCATACTAACCGACCAAGGACCTGCCTTTGAGTCGCAGCTATTCTATGAACTGTGCTCCTACTATGGCTGCCAGAAAGCGAGAACGACAGCGTACCACCCGCAGGGGAATGGTTTGTGCGAGAGAGCTAATCAGACCCTCATTGGGATGCTCAGAAGCCTACCAGCTGGAGACCGCGCCCGTTGGCCGACCTTGTTGCCCGAACTCGTCTACCTCTACAATAATGCGGAACATTCCTCCACCGGTTTCACACCATACTATCTTATGTTCGGTCGACAAGGTAAACTGCCTCAAGACCTAGAGCTCGCCCCCGCGCTAACGTCTCCTACCACTCCACAAACCGACTGGGTCCGCGAGCATCAGCGGAGAATTAAAGCGGCCAGAGAACTGGTGGAGGTGCGGATGGGAACCGTCCGACGTCGCCAAGAGAAGAATTACAATGCAACCACCCATCCTACGCCTCTGCATGTGGGTGACCTTGTTTGGAGGAAACGGAACCACCGCACCAGTAAGTTGGACACTATGTGGGAAAACGCACCCTATGTCGTCGTCAGCGTCCCGGAGGGAGAACGGTTCACCTATGAGATCCGCCGAGGTCAAGATGGGCCCGTTAGTGTTGTATCCAGAGAGCAACTCAAACCTTACACCTCCGAAGTACCAGAAACGGCAAGCTCACCTGCGGCAGAGGGGCGGGGATCCCCGGGCGGCATACCCTTACTTGACCCCATGGAGCTCTTACTTTTTATGTGCGGTCCACCCGCATCGAGCTCAGCACCCCCTGACAACCTAGACCCCGTAGTTAATGGGCCCTTAGAGGGTCAGAGTCGACCCAACCCAGCCATTAGCCATAATGAGCCCAGAGCCCCCACGGTTGAAATTAGAAGGTCGGGACGTAGCACAAAGGGCGTCCCGCCCTCCAGGTACAGGGAATGAGCTAATATTTGATCTGTAAATACTTTTGTTCGGAAATGTATATGTATGTTGATACCCAACTTAAGTATGTCTACCCGTTCACTACTGTTCACATGTTGCCTAATGCGTGAGGACACGCAATCTTCCAGCGGGGGAATATGTGATATACAGCATCTGCCCCCACTCTGACCCTGCTGAATACAACGGCAGCCGCTGTTCCCCCCCCCCCCCCCCACAGGGGGTTAATAGACTGCCCGGTCGCTAGGCAACCCCAGCGGCCGGACCGTGACCTGAAGGAGACGGGGATGATTGGTCGCCCGCTGAGCGGGAGAAGAGGAGGAGGAGTCGGCGGTGCGCGCGAAGGGGAAGGAGAGAGAAGCCGCCAGAGAGAGAGACGGGGGACCGGACCTGCGCCGCAGAGAGAGGGAGAGACGCGACTGCACCCGGCCAGAGGGAGACGGAGACCAGCGCCACTAACCACCGCTACGCTGGGTGGGAGAGCCGCTGGCGGAGGACAGCCACGGCGAAATCTGAAGAGCCGCCAGAGGAGAGCGCGTCCTGCTGCTGCACTACTAAGAGGACGTGTGGCGCCGGCTGCTGAGAGGGAGAAGGAGCTGTGCCGATCTTCGGGAGGAGAACTAAAATACAGGTAGCCACCACGTGGCCAACCCTTTGTAACCCCTTATCTCTCCCTCCTGCTGAACAAGAGGCACATTGCCTACACACACCCTTGCTAATACATACTGGCCCACAATAAAGCCCGAGTGGTGCACCCAGGAACATTGTATCCCCTACCAGCTTTGGAGACTGTAACAGACAGGACACTGAGGCATCATGGCACCCTAATCATCCTCACTTAGGGTCACCACCCCGCTTCCCCGTCACCCACGGAACTTAGGAAAACTGCTAAACTGCAGCACCCACTCCTCTATACCTCCCTTGTGCACTGATCACTCGCCAGACGTGGGGTTCCGTGCTGTTGGCAAGGACATACACTGAACTTCCCTGGATTATATATATGCATGGGGCCAGAAACCCCCTCCTTATTGAGTTCATAGTGCCACCTTGTGGCGTATTTAGCGTACTGCCTAAGTTTGCAGGGAACCTGCTTTTCTAAATACCTTCTTGAAATTGTTAAAGTTTTAAAAAAGCATTTGTGTCATTATGTTGCCATGTTTATATAAATTGCAGGAATTATATGTGGAAAAGGTAATGATTCTTATCAAAATGTATTAGGTTTACTAACCCCAAACCCGGCTTCCCTTCTGCAATAAATCCTTGTTACTGTATCCCATCGTAGTGGTCCTTTCCCATTTGGGGTGTTGTCTGTACTGGGGTATCTCCGTCCTTCTGCCCAGGTCCTAGACAGGTGTCCGCAGATTCCAACTGGCTCCGCACAAGCAGGAACTGGACGACGAGAGGAGCCGCAACGGGACGAACACGAAACTTCAGGTGAGCTAAAGAGCGTATCACATGTGCTCCCCCTACCTTGTGCTGTGCTGTATGTAGTGTGTACTCCCCCTCCCTGTGCTGTGCTGTATGTAGTGTGTGCTCCCTCCCCGTGCTGTGCTGTATGTAGTGTGTGCTCCCCCTCCCTGTACTGTGCTGTATGTAGTGCGTGCTCCCCTTTCCTGTACTGTGCTGTATGTAGTGTGTGCTCCCTCCCTGTGCTGTATGTAGTGTGTGCTCCCCCTCCCTGTACGGTGCTGTATGTAGTGTGTGCTCCCTCCCTGTGCTGTGCTTTATGTAGAGTGTGCTCCTCCTCCCTGTACTGTGCTGTATGTAGTGTGTGCTCCCCCTCCCTGTACTGTGCTGTATGTAGTGTGTGCTCCCTCCCTGTGCTGTATGTAGTGTGTGCTCCCCCTCCCTGTACTGTGCTGCATGTAGTGTGTGCTCCCCCTCCCTGTACTGTGCTGTATGTAGTGTGTGCTCCCCTTTCCTGTACTGTGCTGTATGTAGTGTGTGCTCCCTCCCTGTACTGTACTGTGCTGTATGTAGTGTGTGCTCCCTCCCTGTACTGTGTTGTATGTAGTGTGTGCTCCGCCTCCCTGTACTGTGCTGTATGTAGTGTGTGCTCCCTCCCTGTACTGTGCTGTATGTAGTGTGTGCTCCCCCTCCCTGTACTGTGCTGTATGTAGTGTGTGCTCCCCCTCCCTGTACTGTGCTGTATGTAGTGTGTGCTGCCTCCCTGTACTGTGCTGTATGTAGTGTGTGCTCCCCCTACCTGTACTATATGTAGTGTGTGCTCCCTCCCTGTACTGTGCTGTATGTAGTGTGCTCCCCCTCCCTGTACTGTGCTGTATGTAGTGTGTGCTCCCTCCCTGTACTGTGCTGTATGTAGTGTGTGCTCCCCCTCCCCTTACTGTGCTGTATATAGTGTGTGCTCCTCCTCCCCATACTGTGCTGTATGTAGTGTGTGATCCCCCTCCCTGTACTGTGCTGTATGTAGTGTGTGCTCCCTCCCTGTGCTGTGCTGTATGTAGTGTGTGCTCCCCCTCCCTGTGCTGTATGTAATGTGTGCTCTCTCCCTGTGCTGTATGTAGTGTGTGCTCCCCCTGAAAGTACTTATGTTGTTATGACCTGTTTCATTATGCAAATGACCTGTATTATGTAGTAATGTGCCTTACCGAAATGTGCTAAATATACTGCCTAGTAGCTTACGTTACGTAAGTGGTACAATAAACCTTTGTTACCATATCCCACTGTAGTGGTCCTTACACACTTGGGGGTGTTGTCTGTACTGGGGTATCTCCGTCCTTCTGCCCAGGTCCTATACAGGTGTCCTCCGCAGATTCCAACAGGCTTCGCACAAGCAGGAACTGGACGACCGGACCAACCGCAACGGGACAGACGCAAGACTTCAGGTATGCTTTACCACATATCACAAAGGGACAGGCCTTCACCAAAATTTCAGAGTTATAAGGAGGAAGAATATATGTAGCAAGTAACACAAATGTGGAGCCGTGTATAGTGCCAGCTAAAAAAACATAGCATCCCAGTGGATCAATTTGAACCTTAGTACAGACAAAATGCAAATTTTTATGGATTAACAGTGAAACACCCCTGGAATTAGAATGGAAAGTGGAGTAAAACGCCCACCCCACCCAAGGCTTTTTAAGTGAAAGAACTCGACTACCAACAAGATGTGTCTCCATAAAACAAACCAATCCAGGATTTTGAGACTTAATATACTTTAACACTAGGGAACATTTATGCTTATCATTAAGGCCTCTAACGTTCCATGAGAAAATGTTCACCATAGTAGTACATAGTATTCGAGTATGGCAACAGTAAGCCAACCGCACTCCAGCACAGTACCAGCCATCCCCCACACAAAAATAAAGTAACCATGATCCAGCACTTTCAGAACAAAGTAGCACAAGAAAAACACATAGGAAAATACAAAAAACATGGGTAAGAAAAATAACAAAACCCAACCGCCCCCTCCCCGCATACCAACCCAAACATAGGTACACCAATTCCCAAACATTAGATTGACTCTAGAAGAGAATCAATAAACTCAAAATAAACTATCTGTGGGGCAACTAAACCCCATAACCTTGAGGACATGAAGTCCCCAGCCTATCATCAAAAGAAACTTGCCCATGCCAAGCATTCACCAGCCCTGGCAAAAAGAAGACTTTCTCAGAAAAACGCAACATTCAAATAAGAAACACATATAGAAGTACAAAAGTCCCTCAGGGTGGAGCAGCAGGAGGTGGAGGTTGTAGATCAATCCAGGCAGATGCTTCTCTCGGATTATCGAAGAAATGTGTACGATTACCGGACACCACCCGAAGTCATGCAGGATACAGCATAGAGTATTGGAGCTGAAGAGCACGAAGCCGCTGCTTAACCTGAGTAAATTGCGAGCGAGATTTCTGTACTTCAGACGAAAAGTCCTGAAACACAGCCACCCTCTGACCCCCGTGCTCCAGCGGGCCTTTAATCCTAGCAAGTCGCAGAATAGTATCCCTGTCCTTAAAGTGAAGAATTTTGGCGATGAAGGTCCTAGGCTGTGCGCCCTGTGGGAGAGGACGAGAAGGAACTCGATGAGCCCTCTCTACAGCAAACTGCGGGGTGAACGAAACTTTTCCAAATGTCGACAGCAGCCAGGATTCCAGAAATTGTTCCGGTTGAGACCCCTCCGCCTTTTCAGGAAGGCCCACGAAGCGAACATTATTTCGCCTAAGGCGTCCTTCGATATCCGTCAATTTAAGCTTGCAGGCAGACATCTCAGATTCCAGGGAAGTGAGACGGGCAGGGATAGGTGCACAGGAGTCTTCCAGCGAGGAAATGCGGTTCCCTGTCTCCCCAACTCTGTCCCTGAGTTTCTGCATATCTTGACGTAGAAGTGAAATATCTATGTGCACCTCTGCCACCCTATCAGCGAGCCTCTTCTCAGAATCAGTGATGGCTTGCAAAAGTTGGGACATGGTAACCTCAGCAACCCCTGCAATAATGGGAGCGGAGGGGGAGGAAGCGGCTGAAGAGGGCGAAGAAGATGCAGAGGAAACCGGGGTCCGTTCCACGTGGGCAAATTGCGCTAAGCGGGCCGCAGTGAAGGCACGGCGCCTGCGGACCATCAGGCTCACAACTCAGGACCGAAAAATCAAGGGTGATGTTATAAATCCCAGGACAGGTAGAAAAGAGAGGCACAAGTGTAGCAGTGCCACCTCAGAGATACTGACTGCAGGGGGCAACTTATGTTGTTATAGCAGGGTGACACGCAGCTCAGGAGCACAGAGGAACCTTTAATATCAGAGACAGGCAGTACTGTAACAGAGGGATAGAAAACTGACCTCCCAGCAGACTCCAGGAAATAGTGCAGTGTCAATTAGTGTATGTCCCCACTACAGGGATTCTCAGCCATCCAGCCCAGCGCTCCCAGGTAGTGCAGAGGCAGAGTCCCCACTTTCAGCAGCTCAGGAGCAGGAGAGATGCAGGTTGGAGGAATGCAGCCCCCGCTGCCAAACCCAAGATGGCTCCCGCCAGAGCCCCACAGCCCCACAGTCCCAGCCAGCGGATCAATATACTTCGGAGGTCCGCGATCAGGGCTCACACAGCGGCGGGATCCCCCGCCCGCCGGGCAGGCAGCAGTGGTGAGAGGCAAATCCAGTCAAGAGCGGGCGGTGGAGCTCCGTCCGCCCACGCCGCCAACCGCATGATGGCGCCCAGCTGCGACCCGCGGCCAGCACAACCGCCACACGGAGAGCAGGAGGGAGAAGCGCCAGGTCAGAGAGCAGGCACAGCGGCAGGGCTCCACGGGCCATCCTCCGGGCAAGGGTGGGTGACCGAGACCGGCCAGGCGGCTCCAGAAGGGCACCGGGTCACTGCAGGTAATTCCAAAATAGCGCCGGCCACATGCAGGCCGGGATCAGCACGGCACACTGAAGGGAAGCTTGCAGGGACAGGAGCACAATGTAATAAAGCCCACAACGGTCAGCATGCGTTCAGGCAGCCAGACAGGGCCAGGTGAGCATATACACATGGGCAGCAGGATGTTTTACAGGCTCAATGAGGCTGGGGAGCTAGGAATACACGTCCTACTCCATACCCAGTCAGGCCACATCCCCTCGACAGTCCCCCTTTTTACACATTATGGCAGACAGCGTCCCCTTTTACACATTACGGCAGACAGCGTCCCCCTTTTTACACATTATGGCAGACAGCGTCCCCCTTTTTACACATTACGGCAGTGTCCCCCTTTTTCAGAATAGAGAAATAGAGAGAGAGAGAGTGAGAGAGATACTTACCATCGCTCCTCGTGCTGGCAGATCCCTCGGTGCAGGCAGGGGAGAAGGAGGAGGAGGAGTAGCGCCGCTTCAGCAGTCCCCTCTCCTTCTGTATTGGCTGCCCGACACTGCTGTGAATGCTGGGATGAAGGAACCGCATCCCAGAATTCACAGCAGCGCCGGGCAGCCAATATGGAAGGAGAGGGGACTGCTGCAGAGGCGTTACTACCAATTACATAGTGCTTCTGCGGCTCCAGTCCCCCTCCCTCCTCCACCTTCTCCGCTGCCTACGGCGCTGTAGCTTTCCTCCCCAGCGCGGCGCACACAGCAGAGGCGGCATGTAATGAGTCAATTTGACTCATTACATGCCGCTGCCCATTGCACCCTCAGGGCAACTACGCTGTGTGCCAGGCACACCTGGCACGCACGTAGTTACGGCTCTGCATAGAACCTCCTCTTCATTAACAATCATAACATATTGTAACACATTTGTAGGGGCTGGGAAGCATCCTCTGCCCGTCTGCCTCCAGGCATGTGCATGCAACATGCAGTCCCAAATCCACTGGCATATCTATAATGGGTGCAGGGTGTGCATGCACATGGGCCCCTGGGTCCAGGGGTGCCCACACCGCATACCCTGCACCCATATAATTATACTTATTCTTCCGGATTCCCACAGCGGCAGGCACTGCAGACAGTAATCACTAGGAAAATGGAGCAGTGGCCATTTTCCCAGAGATTTGCTCATGAGCAACAGAGATGTCCCCAGGAACATGGCATGGGCGCCATGTTCCCGGAGCCCTGCGCATGTTCAGTATAGTCTGGCACAAAGCCTGCTGCCAGAGTCTACAGCACTGCTGCTGGAGAGGAAGGGTCCACACGAAGCCTTAACATAGGCCCCCTCCCCTCTGCACCTGCCCAAATCACTAAAACTGTACAAGCTCTGGGGCAGGTTACATCTTGCCCCAGGCCCAGTCTGCTCCTGCTTCATAGTATATGTAATCCAGGTGACCACATTGCACATTTTCTGAGTTAAGAATAAATCTAGATATGGCGTTGAGTACTGGAGTTTGGGGGAGTTCAACTAAGCTCAACTCTTACCTCACAACACGCAATGTTAAAATAATACTGTCTATGTGCTCATCGCAAAAGGAGGTTTTGTGCTCCCTCCCTGTACTGTGTTGTATGTAGTGTGTGCTCCCTCCCTGTACTGTGCTGTATGTAGTATGTGCTCCCTCCCTGTACTGTGCTGTATGTAGTGTGTGCTCTCTCCCTGTACTGTGCAGTATGTAGTGTGTGCTCCCCCTCCCTAGACTGTGCCGTATGTAGTGAGTGCTCCTTCCATTTACTGTGCTGTATGTAGTGTGTGCTCCCTCCCTGTACTGTGTTGTATGTAGTGTGTGCTCCCTCCCTGTACTGTGCTGTATGTAGTGTGTGCTCCCTCCCTGTACTGTGCTGTATGTAGTGTGTGCTCCCTCCCTGTACTGTGCTGTATGTAGTGTGTGCTCCCCCTCCCTGTACTGTGCCGTATGTAGTGTGTGCTCCTTCCATTTACTGTGCTGTATGTAGTGTGTGCTCCCTCCCTGTACTGTGCTGTATGTAGTGTGTGCTCCCTCCCTGTACTGTACTGTGCTGTATGTAGTGTGTGCTCCCTCCCTGTACTGTGCTGTATGTAGTGTGTGCTCCCTCCCTGTACTGTACTGTATGTAGTGTGTGCTCCCTCCCTGTACTGTGCTGTATGTAGTGTGTGCTCCCTCCCTGTACTGTGCTGTATGTAGTGTGTGCTCCCACTCCCTGTACTGTGCTTTATGTAGTTTGTGCTCTGTCCCTGTACTGTGCTGTATGTAGTGTGTGCTCCCTCCCTGTACTGTGCAGTATGTAGTGTGTGCTCCCCCTCCCTGTACTGTGCCGTATGTAGTGTGTGCTCCTTCCCTGTACTGTGCTGTATGTAGTGTGTGCTCCCTCCCTGTACTGTGCTGTATGTAGTGTGTGCTCCTTCCCTGTACTGTGCTGTATGTAGTGTGTGCTCCCCCTCCCTGTACTGTGCTGGATGTAGTGTGTGCTCCTTCCCTGTACTGTGCTGTATGTAGTGTGTGCTCCCTCCCTGTACTGTGCCGTATGTAGTGTGTGCTCCCGCTCCCTGTACTGTGCCGTATGAAGTGTGTGCTCCTTCCCTGTACTGCGCTGTATGTAGTGTGTGCTCCCTCCCTGTACTGTGCTGTATGTAGTGTGTGCTCCTTCCCTGTACTGTGCTGTATGTAGTGTGTGCTCCCTCCCTGTACTGTGCTGTATGTAGTGTGTGCTCCCCCCTCCATGTACTGTGCTGTATGTAGTGTGTGATCCCCCTCCCTGTGCTGTATGTAGTGTGTGCTCACCCTCCCTGTGCTGTGCTGTATGTTGTGTGTGCTCCCTCCCTGTACTGTGCTGTATGTAGTGTGTGCTCCCACCCTGTGCTGTGCTGTATGTAGTGTGTGCTCACCCCTCCACGTACTGTGCTGTATGTAGTGTGTGATCCCCCTCCCTGTACTGTGCTGTATGTAGTGTGTGCTCCCTCCCTGTACTGTATGTAGTGTGTGCTCCCTCCCTGTACTGTGCTGTATGTAGTGTGTGCTCCCTCCCTGTACTGTGCTGTATGTAGTGTGTGCTCACCCTCCCTGTGCTGTACGTAGTATGTGCTCACCCTCCCTGTGTTGTGCTGTACGTAGTGTGTGCTCACCCTCCCTGTGCTGTGCTGTATGTGTGTGCTCCCTCCCTGTACTGTGCTGAATGTAGTGTGTGCTCCCTCCCTGTACTGTGCTGTATGAAGTGTGTGCTCCCTCCCTGTGCTGTGCTGTATGTAGTGTGTGCTCCCTCCCTGTGCTGTGCTGTATGTAATGTGTGCTCCCCCTCCCTGTGCTGTGCTGTATGTAGTGTGTGCTCCCCCTCCATGTACAGTGCTGTATGTAGTGTGTGCTCCCCTTTCCTGTACTGTGCTGTATGTAGTGTGTGCTCCCTCCCTGTGCTGTATGTAGTGTGTGCTCCCCCTCCCTGTGCTGTGCTGTATGTAGTGTGTGCTCCCCCTTCCTGTACTGTGCTGTATGTAGTGTGTGCTCCCTCCCTGTACTGTGCTGTATGTAGTGTGTGCTCCCTCCCTGTGCTGTATGTAATGTGTGCTCCCCCTCCCTGTGCTGTATGTAGTGTGTGCTCCCCCTCCCTGTACTGTGCTGCATGTAGTGTGTGCTCCCTCCCTGTACTGTGCTGTATGTAGTGTGTGCTCCCCCTCCCCTTACTGTGCTCTATGTAGTGTGTGCTCCTCCTCCCCATACTGTGCTGTATGTAGTGTGTGATCCCCCTCCCTGTACTGTGCTGTATGTAGTGTGTGCTCCCTCCCTCCCTGTGCTGTGCTGTATGTAGTGTGTGCTCACCCTCTCTGTGCTGTGCTGTATGTAATGTGTGCTCCCTCCCTGTGCTGTATGTAGTGTGTGCTCCCTCCCTGTGCTGTGCTGTATGTAGTGTGTGCTCCCCCTCCGTGTGCTGTGCTGTATGTAGTGTGTACTCCCCCTCCCTGTGCTGTGCTGTATGTAGTGTGTGCTCCCTCCCCGTGCTGTGCTGTATGTAGTGTGTGCTCCCCCTCCCTGTACTGTGCTGTATGTAGTGCGTGCTCCCCTTTCCTGTACTGTGCTGTATGTAGTGTGTGCTCCCTCCCTGTGCTGTATGTAGTGTGTGCTCCCCCTCCCTGTACGGTGCTGTATGTAGTGTGTGCTCCCTCCCTGTGCTGTGCTTTATGTAGAGTGTGCTCCTCCTCCCTGTACTGTGCTGTATGTAGTGTGTGCTCCCCCTCCCTGTACTGTGCTGTATGTAGTGTGTGCTCCCTCCCTGTGCTGTATGTAGTGTGTGCTCCCCCTCCCTGTACTGTGCTGCATGTAGTGTGTGCTCCCCCTCCCTGTACTGTGCTGTATGTAGTGTGTGCTCCCCTTTCCTGTACTGTGCTGTATGCAGTGTGTGCTCCCTCCCTGTACTGTACTGTGCTGTATGTAGTGTGTGCTCCCTCCCTGTACTGTGTTGTATGTAGTGTGTGCTCCCTCCCTGTACTGTGCTGTATGTAGTGTGTGCTCCCTCCCTGTACTGTGCTGTATGTAGTGTGTGCTCCCCCTCCCTGTACTGTATGTAGTGTGTGCTCCCCCTCCCTGTACTGTGCTGTATGTAGTGTGTGCTGCCTCCCTGTACTGTGCTGTATGTAGTGTGTGCTCCCCCTACCTGTACTATATGTAGTGTGTGCTCCCTCCCTGTACTGTGCTGTATGTAGTGTGTGCTCCCTCCCTGTACTGTGCTGTATGTAGTGTGTGCTCCCCCTCCCCTTACTGTGCTGTATATAGTGTGTGCTCCTCCTCCCCATACTGTGCTGTATGTAGTGTGTGATCCCCCTCCCTGTACTGTGCTGTATGTAGTGTGTGCTCCCTCCCTGTGCTGTGCTGTATGTAGTGTGTGCTCCCCCTCCCTTTGCTGTATGTAATGTGTGCTCTCTCCCTGTGCTGTATGTAGTGTGTGCTCCCCCTGAAAGTACTTATGTTGTTATGACCTGTTTCATTATGCAAATGACCTGTATTATGTAGTAATGTGCCTTACCGAAATGTGCTAAATATACTGACTAGTAGCTTACGTTACGTAAGTGGTACAATAAACCTTTGTTACCGTATCCCACTGTAGTGGTCCTTACACACTTGGGGGTGTTGTCTGTACTGGGGTATCTCCGTCCTTCTGCCCAGGTCCTATACAGGTGTCCTCCGCAGATTCCAACAGGCTTCGCACAAGCAGGAACTGGACGACCGGACCAACTGCAACGGGACAGACGCAAGACTTCAGGTACGCTTTACCACATATCACAAAGGCACAGGCCTTCACCAAAATTTCAGAGTTATAAGGAGGAAGAATATATGTAGCAAGTAACACAAATGTGGAGCCGTGTATAGTGCCAGCTAAAAAAACATAGCATCCCAGTGGATCAATTTGAACCTTAGTACAGACAAAATGCAAATTTTTATGGATTAACAGTGAAACACCCCTGGAATTAGAATGGAAAGTGGAGTAAAACGCCCACCCCACCCAAGGCTTTTTAAGTGAAAGAACTCGACTACCAACAAGATGTGTCTCCATAAAACAAACCAATCCAGGATTTTGAGACTTAATATACTTTAACACTAGGGAACATTTATGCTTATCATTAAGGCCTCTAACGTTCCATGAGAAAATGTTCACCATAGTAGTACATAGTATTCGAGTATGGCAACAGTAAGCCAACCGCACTCCAGCACAGTACCAGCCATCCCCCACACAAAAATAAAGTAACCATGATCCAGCACTTTCAGAACAAAGTAGCACAAGAAAAACACATAGGAAAATACAAAAAACATGGGTAAGAAAAATAACAAAACCCAACCGCCCCCTCCCCGCATACCAACCCAAACATAGGTACACCAATTCCCAAACATTAGATTGACTCTAGAAGAGAATCAATAAACTCAAAATAAACTATCTGTGGGGCAACTAAACCCCATAACCTTGAGGACATGAAGTCCCCAGCCTATCATCAAAAGAAACTTGCCCATGCCAAGCATTCACCAGCCCTGGCAAAAAGAAGACTTTCTCAGAAAAACACAACATTCAAATAAGAAACACATATAGAAGTACAAAAGTCCCTCAGGGTGGAGCAGCAGGAGGTGGAGGTTGTAGATCAATCCAGGCAGATGCTTCTCTCGGATTATCGAAGAAATGTGTACGATTACCGGACACCACCCGAAGTCATGCAGGATACAGCATAGAGTATTGGAGCTGAAGAGCACGAAGCCGCTGCTTAACCTGAGTAAATTGCGAGCGAGATTTCTGTACTTCAGACGAAAAGTCCTGAAACACAGCCACCCTCTGACCCCCGTGCTCCAGCGGGCCTTTAATCCTAGCAAGTCGCAGAATAGTATCCCTGTCCTTAAAGTGAAGAATTTTGGCGATGAAGGTCCTAGGCTGTGCGCCCTGTGGGAGAGGACGAGAAGGAACTCGATGAGCCCTCTCTACAGCAAACTGCGGGGTGAACGAAACTTTTCCAAATGTCGACAGTAGCCAGGATTCCAGAAATTGTTCCGGTTGAGACCCCTCCGCCTTTTCAGGAAGGCCCACGAAGCGAACATTATTTCGCCTAAGGCGTCCTTCGATATCCGTCAATTTAAGCTTGCAGGCAGACATCTCAGATTCCAGGTAAGTGAGACGGGCAGGGATAGGTGCACAGGAGTCTTCCAGCGAGGAAATGCGGTTCCCTGTCTCCCCAACTCTGTCCCTGAGTTTCTGCATATCTTGACGTAGAAGTGAAATATCTATGTGCACCTCTGCCACCCTATCAGCGAGCCTCTTCTCAGAATCAGTGATGGCTTGCAAAAGTTGGGACATGGTAACCTCAGCAACCCCTGCAATAATGGGAGCGGAGGGGGAGGAAGCGGCTGAAGAGGGCGAAGAAGATGCAGAGGAAACCGGGGTCCGTTCCACGTGGGCAAATTGCGCTAAGCGGGCCGCAGTGAAGGCACGGCGCCTGCGGACCATCAGGCTCACAACTCAGGACCGAAAAATCAAGGGTGATGTTATAAATCCCAGGACAGGTAGAAAAGAGAGGCACAAGTGTAGCAGTGCCACCTCAGAGATACTGACTGCAGGGGGCAACTTATGTTGTTATAGCAGGGTGACACGCAGCTCAGGAGCACAGAGGAACCTTTAATATCAGAGACAGGCAGTACTGTAACAGAGGGATAGAAAACTGACCTCCCAGCAGACTCCAGGAAATAGTGCAGTGTCAATTAGTGTATGTCCCCACTACAGGGATTCTCAGCCATCCAGCCCAGCGCTCCCAGGTAGTGCAGAGGCAGAGTCCCCACTTTCAGCAGCTCAGGAGCAGGAGAGATGCAGGTTGGAGGAATGCAGCCCCCGCTGCCAAACCCAAGATGGCTCCCGCCAGAGCCCCACAGCCCCACAGTCCCAGCCAGCGGATCAATATACTTCGGAGGTCCGCGATCAGGGCTCACACAGCGGCGGGATCCCCCGCCCGCCGGGCAGGCAGCAGTGGTGAGAGGCAAATCCAGTCAAGAGCGGGCGGTGGAGCTCCGTCCGCCCATGCCGCCAACCGCATGATGGCGCCCAGCTGCGACCCGCGGCCAGCACAACCGCCACACGGAGAGCAGGAGGGAGAAGCGCCAGGTCAGAGAGCAGGCACAGCGGCAGGGCTCCACGGGCCATCCTCCGGGCAAGGGTGGGTGACCGAGACCGGCCAGGCGGCTCCAGAAGGGCACCGGGTCACTGCAGGTAATTCCAAAATAGCGCCGGCCACATGCAGGCCGGGATCAGCACGGCACACTGAAGGTAAGCTTGCAGGGACAGGAGCACAATGTAATAAAGCCCACAACGGTCAGCATGCGTTCAGGCAGCCAGACAGGGCCAGGTGAGCATATACACATGGGCAGCAGGATGTTTTACAGGCTCAATGAGGCTGGGGAGCTAGGAATACACGTCCTACTCCATACCCAGTCAGGCCACATCCCCTCGACAGTCCCCCTTTTTACACATTATGGCAGACAGCGTCCCCTTTTACACATTACGGCAGACAGCGTCCCCCTTTTTACACATTATGGCAGACAGCGTCCCCCTTTTTACACATTACGGCAGTGTCCCCCTTTTTCAGAATAGAGAAATAGAGAGAGAGAGAGTGAGAGAGATACTTACCATCGCTCCTCGTGCTGGCAGATCCCTCGGTGCAGGCAGGGGAGAAGGAGGAGGAGGAGTAGCGCCGCTTCAGCAGTCCCCTCTCCTTCTGTATTGGCTGCCCGACACTGCTGTGAATGCTGGGATGAAGGAACCGCATCCCAGAATTCACAGCAGCGCCGGGCAGCCAATATGGAAGGAGAGGGGACTGCTGCAGAGGCGTTACTACCAATTACATAGTGCTTCTGCGGCTCCAGTCCCCCTCCCTCCTCCACCTTCTCCGCTGCCTACGGCGCTGTAGCTTTCCTCCCCAGCGCGGCGCACACAGCAGAGGCGGCATGTAATGAGTCAATTTGACTCATTACATGCCGCTGCCCATTGCACCCTCAGGGCAACTACGCTGTGTGCCAGGCACACCTGGCACGCACGTAGTTACGGCTCTGCATAGAACCTCCTCTTCATTAACAATCATAACATATTGTAACACATTTGTAGGGGCTGGGAAGCATCCTCTGCCCGTCTGCCTCCAGGCATGTGCATGCAACATGCAGTCCCAAATCCACTGGCATATCTATAATGGGTGCAGGGTGTGCATGCACATGGGCCCCTGGGTCCAGGGGTGCCCACACCGCATACCCTGCACCCATATAATTATACTTATTCTTCCGGATTCCCACAGCGGCAGGCACTGCAGACAGTAATCACTAGGAAAATGGAGCAGTGGCCATTTTCCCAGAGATTTGCTCATGAGCAACAGAGATGTCCCCAGGAACATGGCATGGGCGCCATGTTCCCGGAGCCCTGCGCATGTTCAGTATAGTCTGGCACAAAGCCTGCTGCCAGAGTCTACAGCACTGCTGCTGGAGAGGAAGGGTCCACACGAAGCCTTAACATAGGCCCCCTCCCCTCTGCACCTGCCCAAATCACTAAAACTGTACAAGCTCTGGGGCAGGTTACATCTTGCCCCAGGCCCAGTCTGCTCCTGCTTCATAGTATATGTAATCCAGGTGACCACATTGCACATTTTCTGAGTTAAGAATAAATCTAGATATGGCGTTGAGTACTGGAGTTTGGGGGAGTTCAACTAAGCTCAACTCTTACCTCACAACACGCAATGTTAAAATAATACTGTCTATGTGCTCATCGCAAAAGGAGGTTTTGTGCTCCCTCCCTGTACTGTGTTGTATGTAGTGTGTGCTCCCTCCCTGTACTGTGCTGTATGTAGTGTGTGCTCCCTCCCTGTACTGTGCTGTATGTAGTGTGTGCTCCCTCCCTGTACTGTGCAGTATGTAGTGTGTGCTCCCCCTCCCTAGACTGTGCCGTATGTAGTGAGTGCTCCTTCCATTTACTGTGCTGTATGTAGTGTGTGCTCCCTCCCTGTACTGTGTTGTATGTAGTGTGTGCTCCCTCCCTGTACTGTGCTGTATGTAGTGTGTGCTCCCTCCCTGTACTGTGCTGTATGTAGTGTGTGCTCCCTCCCTGTACTGTGCTGTATGTAGTGTGTGCTCCCCCTCCCTGTACTGTGCCGTATGTAGTGTGTGCTCCTTCCATTTACTGTGCTGTATGTAGTGTGTGCTCCCTCCCTGTACTGTGCTGTATGTAGTGTGTGCTCCCTCCCTGTACTGTACTGTGCTGTATGTAGTGTGTGCTCCCTCCCTGTACTGTGCTGTATGTAGTGTGTGCTCCCTCCCTGTACTGTACTGTATGTAGTGTGTGCTCCCTCCCTGTACTGTGCTGTATGTAGTGTGTGCTCCCTCCCTGTACTGTGCTGTATGTAGTGTGTGCTCCCACTCCCTGTACTGTGCTTTATGTAGTTTGTGCTCCCTCCCTGTACTGTGCTGTATGTAGTGTGTGCTCCCTCCCTGTACTGTGCAGTATGTAGTGTGTGCTCCCCCTCCCTGTACTGTGCCGTATGTAGTGTGTGCTCCTTCCCTGTACTGTGCTGTATGTAGTGTGTGCTCCCTCCCTGTACTGTGCTGTATGTAGTGTGTGCTCCTTCCCTGTACTGTGCTGTATGTAGTGTGTGCTCCCCCTCCCTGTACTGTGCTGGATGTAGTGTGTGCTCCTTCCCTGTACTGTGCTGTATGTAGTGTGTGCTCCCTCCCTGTACTGTGCCGTATGTAGTGTGTGCTCCCGCTCCCTGTACTGTGCCGTATGAAGTGTGTGCTCCTTCCCTGTACTGCGCTGTATGTAGTGTGTGCTCCCTCCCTGTACTGTGCTGTATGTAGTGTGTGCTCCTTCCCTGTACTGTGCTGTATGTAGTGTGTGCTCCCTCCCTGTACTGTGCTGTATGTAGTGTGTGCTCCCCCCTCCATGTACTGTGCTGTATGTAGTGTGTGATACCCCTCCCTGTGCTGTATGTAGTGTGTGCTCACCCTCCCTGTGCTGTGCTGTATGTTGTGTGTGCTCCCTCCCTGTACTGTGCTGTATGTAGTGTGTGCTCCCACCCTGTGCTGTGCTGTATGTAGTGTGTGCTCACCCCTCCACGTACTGTGCTGTATGTAGTGTATGATCCCCCTCCCTGTACTGTGCTGTATGTAGTGTGTGCTCCCTCCCTGTACTGTATGTAGTGTGTGCTCCCTCCCTGTACTGTGCTGTATGTAGTGTGTGCTCCCTCCCTGTACTGTGCTGTATGTAGTGTGTGCTCACCCTCCCTGTGCTGTACGTAGTGTGTGCTCACCCTCCCTGTGTTGTGCTGTACGTAGTGTGTGCTCACCCTCCCTGTGCTGTGCTGTATGTGTGTGCTCCCTCCCTGTACTGTGCTGAATGTAGTGTGTGCTCCCTCCCTGTACTGTGCTGTATGAAGTGTGTGCTCCCTCCCTGTGCTGTGCTGTATGTAGTGTGTGCTCCCTCCCTGTGCTGTGCTGTATGTAATGTGTGCTCCCCCTCCCTGTGCTGTGCTGTATGTAGTGTGTGCTCCCCCTCCATGTACAGTGCTGTATGTAGTGTGTGCTCCCCTTTCCTGTACTGTGCTGTATGTAGTGTGTGCTCCCTCCCTGTGCTGTATGTAGTGTGTGCTCCCCCTCCCTGTGCTGTGCTGTATGTAGTGTGTGCTCCCCCTTCCTGTACTGTGCTGTATGTAGTGTGTGCTCCCTCCCTGTACTGTGCTGTATGTAGTGTGTGCTCCCTCCCTGTGCTGTATGTAATGTGTGCTCCCCCTCCCTGTGCTGTATGTAGTGTGTGCTCCCCCTCCCTGTACTGTGCTGCATGTAGTGTGTGCTCCCTCCCTGTACTGTGCTGTATGTAGTGTGTGCTCCCCCTCCCCTTACTGTGCTCTATGTAGTGTGTGCTCCTCCTCCCCATACTGTGCTGTATGTAGTGTGTGATCCCCCTCCCTGTACTGTGCTGTATGTAGTGTGTGCTCCCTCCCTCCCTGTGCTGTATGTAGTGTGTGCTCACCCTCTCTGTGCTGTGCTGTATGTAATGTGTGCTCCCTCCCTGTGCTGTATGTAGTGTGTGCTCCCTCCCTGTGCTGTGCTGTATGTAGTGTGTGCTCCCCCTCCGTGTGCTGTGCTGTATGTAGTGTGTACTCCCCCTCCCTGTGCTGTGCTGTATGTAGTGTGTGCTCCCTCCCCGTGCTGTGCTGTATGTAGTGTGTGCTCCCCCTCCCTGTACTGTGCTGTATGTAGTGCGTGCTCCCCTTTCCTGTACTGTGCTGTATGTAGTGTGTGCTCCCTCCCTGTGCTGTATGTAGTGTGTGCTCCCCCTCCCTGTACGGTGCTGTATGTAGTGTGTGCTCCCTCCCTGTGCTGTGCTTTATGTAGAGTGTGCTCCTCCTCCCTGTACTGTGCTGTATGTAGTGTGTGCTCCCCCTCCCTGTACTGTGCTGTATGTAGTGTGTGCTCCCTCCCTGTGCTGTATGTAGTGTGTGCTCCCCCTCCCTGTACTGTGCTGCATGTAGTGTGTGCTCCCCCTCCCTGTACTGTGCTGTATGTAGTGTGTGCTCCCCTTTCCTGTACTGTGCTGTATGTAGTGTGTGCTCCCTCCCTGTACTGTACTGTGCTGTATGTAGTGTGTGCTCCCTCCCTGTACTGTGTTGTATGTAGTGTGTGCTCCGCCTTCCTGTACTGTGCTGTATGTAGTGTGTGCTCCCTCCCTGTACTGTGCTGTATGTAGTGTGTGCTCCCCCTCCCTGTACTGTGCTGTATGTAGTGTGTGCTCCCCCTCCCTGTACTGTGCTGTATGTAGTGTGTGCTGCCTCCCTGTACTGTGCTGTATGTAGTGTGTGCTCCCCCTACCTGTACTATATGTAGTGTGTGCTCCCTCCCTGTACTGTGCTGTATGTAGTGTGCTCCCCCTCCCTGTACTGTGCTGTATGTAGTGTGTGCTCCCTCCCTGTACTGTGCTGTATGTAGTGTGTGCTCCCCCTCCCCTTACTGTGCTGTATATAGTGTGTGCTCCTCCTCCCCATACTGTGCTGTATGTAGTGTGTGATCCCCCTCCCTGTACTGTGCTGTATGTAGTGTGTGCTCCCTCCCTGTGCTGTGCTGTATGTAGTGTGTGCTCCCCCTCCCTGTGCTGTATGTAATGTGTGCTCTCTCCCTGTGCTGTATGTAGTGTGTGCTCCCCCTCCGTGTGCTGTGCTGTATGTAGTGTGTGCTCCCCCTCCCTGTGCTGTATGTAGTGTGTGCTCCCTCCCTGTACTGTGCTGTATGTAGTGTGTGTGCTGCTTCCCTGTACTGTGCTGTATGTAGTGTGTGCTCCCTCCCTCTACTGTGCTGTATGTAGTGTGTGCTCACCCCTCCACATACTGTGCTGTATGTAGTGTGTGATCCCCCTCCCTGTACTGTGCTGTATGTAGTGTGTGCTCCCTCCCTGTACTGTGCTGTATGTAGTGTGTGCTCCCTCCCTGTACTGTGCTGTATGTAGTGTGTGCTCCCTCCCTGTACTGTGCTGTATGTAGTGTGTGCTCACCCTCCCTGTGCTGTGCTGTATGTAGTGTGTGCTCACCCTCCCTCTGTTGTGCTGTACGTAGTGTGTGCTCACCCTCCCTGTGCTGTATGTGTGTGCTCCCTCCCTGTACTGTGCTGAATGTAGTGTGTGCTCCCTCCCTGTACTGTGCTGTATGTAGTGTGTGCTCCCTCCCTGTGCTGTGCTGTATGTATTGTGTGCTCCCTCCCTGTGCTGTATGTAATGTGTGCTCCCCCTCCCTGTGCTGTGCTGTATGTAGTGTGTGCTCCCTCTCCATGTACAGTGCTGTATGTAGTGTGTGCTCCCTCCCTGTACTGTGCTGTATGTAGTGTGTGCTCCCTCCCTGTACTGTGCTGTATGTAGTGTGTGCTCTCTCCCTGTGCTGTATGTAATGTGTGCTCCCCCTCCCTGTGCTGTATGTAGTGTGTGCTCCCCCTCCCTGTACTGTGCTGCATGTAGTGTGTGCTCCCTCCCTGTACTGTGCTGTATGTAGTGTGTGCTCCCCCTCCCCTTACTGTGCTCTATGTAGTGTGTGCTCCTCCTCCCCATACTGTGCTGTATGTAGTGTGTGTGATCCCCCTCCCTGTACTGTGCTGTATGTAGTGTGTGCTCCCTCCCTCCCTGTGCTGTATGTAGTGTGTGCTCACCCTCCCTGTGCTGTATGTAATGTGTGCTCCCTCCCTGTGCTGTATGTAGTCTGTGCTCCCTCCCTGTGCTGTATGTAGTGTGTGCTCTCCCTCCGTGTGCTGTGCTGTATGTAGTGTGTGCTCCCCCTCCCTGTGCTGTGCTGTATGTAGTGTGTGCTCCCTCCCTGTGCTGTGCTGTATGTAGTGTGTGCTCCCCCTCCCTGTACTGTGCTGTATGTAGTGTGTGCTCCCCTTTCCTGTACTGTGCTGTATGTAGTGTGTGCTCCCTCCCTGTGCTGTATGTAGTGTGTGCTCCCCCTCCCTGTGCTGTGCTGTATGTAGTGTGTGCTCCCTCCCTGTGCTGTGCTTTATGTAGAGTGTGCTCCTCCTCCCTGTACTGTGCTGTATGTAGTGTGTGCTCTCCCTCCCTGTACTGTGCTGTATGTAGTGTGTGCTCCCTCCCTGTGCTGTATGTAGTGTGTGCTCCCTCCCGATACTGTGCTGCATGTAGTGTGTGCTCCCCCTCCCTGTACTGTGCTGTATGTAGTGTGTGCTCCCCTTTCCTGTACTGTACTGTATGTAGTGTGTGCTCCCTCCCTGTACTGTACTGTGCTGTATGTAGTGTGTGCTCCCTCCCTGTACTGTGTTGTATGTAGTGTGTGCTCCCCCTCCCTGTACTGTGCTGTATGTAGTGTGTGCTCCCTCCCTGTACTGTGCTGTATGTAGTGTGTGCTCCCCCTCTCTGTACTGTACTGTATGTAGTGTGTGCTCCCCCTCCCTGTACTGTGCTGTATGTAGTGTGTGCTCCCTCCCTGTACTGTGCTGTATGTAGTGTGTGCTCCCCCTACCTGTACTGTATGTAGTGTGTGCTCCCTCCCTGTACTGTGCTGCTGTATGTAGTGTGTGCTCCCCCTACCTGTACTGTATGTAGTGTGTGCTCCCTCCTTGTACTGTGCAGTATGTAGTGTGTGCTCCCCCTCCCTGTACTGTGCTGTATGTAGTGTGTGCTCCCTCCCTGTACTGTGCTGTATGTAGTGTGTACTCCCCCTCCCTTTACTGTGCTGTATGTAGTGTGTGCTCACTCCCTGTACTGTGGTGTAAGTAGTGGATGCTCCCTCCCTGTACTGTATGTAGTGTGTGATCCCCCTCCCTGTACTGTGCTGTATGTAGTGTGTGCTCCCTCCCTGTGCTGTACTGTATGTAGTGTGTGCTCACCCTCCCTGTGCTGTGCTGTATGTAATGTGTGCTCCCTCCCTGTGCTGTATGTAGTGTGTGCTCCCCCTCCGTGTGCTGTGCTGTATGTAGTGTGTGCTCCCCCTCCCTGTGCTGTATGTAGTGTGTGCTCCCTCCCTGTGCTGTGCTTTATGTAGAGTGTGCTCCCCCTCCCTGTACTGTGCTCTATGTAGTGTGTGCTCCCCCACCCTGTACTGTGCTGTATGTAGTGCGTGCTCCCTCTCCCTGTGCTGCATGTAGTGTGTGCTCCCCCTCCCTGTACTGTGCTGCATGTAGTGTGTGCTCCCCCTTCCTGTACTGTGCTGTATGTAGTGTGTGCTCCCCCTTCCTGTACTGTGCTGTATGTAGTGTGTGCTCCCTCCCTGTACTGTGCTGTATGTAGTGTGTGCTCCCCCTCCCTGTACTATGCTGTATGTAGTGTGTGCTCCCCCTTCCTGTACTGTGCTGTATGTAGTGTGTGCTCCCTCCCTGTACTGTACTGTACTGTACTGTGCTGTATGTAGTGTGTGCTCCCTCCCTGTACCGTGCTGTATGTAGTGTGTGCTCCCCCTACCTGTACTGTATGTAGTGTGTGCTCCCTCCCTGTACTGTGCTGTATGTAGTGTGTGCTCCCCCTCCCTGTACTGTGCTGTATGTAGTGTGTGCTCCCTCCCTGTACTGTGCTGTATGTAGTGGGTGCTCCCCCTCCCCTTACTGTGCTGTATGTAGTGTGTACTCCTCCTCCCCATACTGTGCTGTATGTAGTGTGTGATCCCCCTCCCTGTACTGTGCTGTATGTAGTGTGTGCTCCCTCCCTGTGCTGTGCTGTATGTAGTGTGTGCTCACCCTCACTGTGCTGTGCTGTATGTAATGTGTGCTCCCTCCCTGTGCTGTGCTGTATGTAGTGTGTGCTCCCTCTCCGTGTGCTGTGCTGTATGTAGTGTGTGCTCCCCCTCCCTGTGCTGTGCTGTATGTAGTGTGTGCTCCCTCCCTGTGCTTTATGTAGAGTGTGCTCCCCCTCCCTGTACTGTGCTGTATGTAGTGTGTGCTTCCCCTCCCTGTACGGTGCTGTATGTAGTGTGTGCTCCTCCTCCCCATACTGTGCTGTATGTAGTGTGTGCTCCCCCTCCCTGTACTGTGCTGTATGTAGTGTGTGCTCCCCCTTCCTGTACTGTATGTAGTGTGTGCTCCCTCCCTGTACTGTGCTGTATGTAGTGTGTGCTCCCCCTCCCTGTACTGTGCTGTATGTAGTGTGTGCTCCCCCTTCCTGTACTGTGCTGTATGTAGTGTGTGCTCCCTCCCTGTACTGTGCTGTATGTAGTGTGTGCTCCCCCTCCCTGTACTGTGCTGTATGTAGTGTGTGCTCCCCGTTCCTGTACTGTGCTGTATGTAGTGTGTGCTCCCTCCCTGTACTGTGTTGGATGTAGTGTGTGCTCCCTCCCTGTACTGTGCTGTATGTAGTGTGTGCTCCCTCCCTGTACTGTGCTGTATGTAGTGTGTGCTCCCTCTACCTGTACTGTGCTGTATGTAGTGTGTGCTCCCTCCCTGTACTGTGCTGTATGTAGTGTGTGCTCCCCCTCCCTGTACTGTGCTGTATGTAGTGTGTGCTCCCTCCCTGTACTGTGCTGTATGTAGTGTGTGCTCCCTCTCCCTGTACTGTGCTGTATGTAGTGTGTGCTCCCTCCCTGTACTGTGCTGTATGTTGTGTGTGCTCCCTCCCTGTACTGTGCTGTATGTAGTGTGTGCTCCCTCCCTGTACTGTGCTGGATGTAGTGTGTGCTCCCTCCCTGTACTGTGCTGTATGTAGTGTGTGCTCCCTCCCTGTACTATGCTGTATGTAGTGTGTGCTCCCCCTCCCTGTACTGTGCTGTATGTAGTGTGCTCCCCTCCCTGTACTGTGCTGTATTTAGTGTGTGCTCCCTGTACTGTGCTGTATGTAGTGTGTGCTCCCTCCCTGTACTATGCTGTATGTAGTGTGTGCTCCCTCCCTGTACTATGCTGTATGCAGTGTGTGCTCCCTCCCTGTACTGTGCTGTATGTAGTGTGTGCTCCTCCTCCCTGTACTGTGCTGTATGTAGTGTGTGCTCCCCCTACCTGTACTGTGCTGTATGTAGTGTGTGCTCCCCCTCCCTGTACTGTGCTGTATGTAGTGTGCTCCCCTCCCTGTACTGTGCTGTATTTAGTGTGTGCTCCCTGTACTGTGCTGTATGTAGTGTGTGCTCCCTCCCTGTACTATGCTGTATGTAGTGTGTGCTCCCTCCCTGTACTATGCTGTATGCAGTGTGTGCTCCCCCTCCCTGTACTGTGCTGTATGTAGTGTGTGCTCCTCCTCCCTGTACTGTGCTGTATGTAGTGTGTGCTCCCTCCCTGTACTGTGCTGGATGTAGTGTGTGCTCCCTCCCTGTACTGTGCTGTATGTAGTGTGTGCTCCCTCCCTGTACTGTGCTGTATGTAGTGTGTGCTCCCTCCCTGTACTGTGCTGGATGTAGTGTGTGCTCCCTCCCTGTACTGTGCTGTATGTAGTGTGTGCTCCCTCCCTGTACTGTGCTGTATGTAGTGTGTGCTCCCTCCCTGTACTGTGCTGTATGTAGTGTGTACTCCCCCTCCCTGTACTGTGCTTTATGTATTGTGTGCTCCCCCTCCCTGTACTGTGCTGTATGTAGTGTGTGCTCCCCCTCCCTGTACTGTGCTGTATGTAGTGTGTGCTCCCCCTCCCTGTACTGTGCTGTATGCAGTGTGTGCTCCCTCCCTGTACTGTGCTGTATGTAGTGTGTGCTCCTCCTCCCTGTACTGTGCTGTATGTAGTGTGTGCTCCCTCCCTGTACTGTGCTGGATGTAGTGTGTGCTCCCTCCCTGTACTGTGCTGGATGTAGTGTGTGCTCCCTCCCTGTACTGTGCTGTATGTAGTGTGTGCTCCCTCCCTGTACTGTGCTGGATGTAGTGTGTGCTCCCTCCCTGTACTATGCTGTATGTAGTGTGTGCTCCCCCTCCCTGTACTGTGCTGTATGTAGTGTGCTCCCCTCCCTGTACTGTGCTGTATGCAGTGTGTGCTCCCTCCCTGTACTGTGCTGTATGTAGTGTGTGCTCCCCCTCCCTGTACTTTGAAACACATAAGGTTAAAAAAAAGTGGTTTGTAGAATGAAAAATCAATAATATCAGAAGTAGAGTAAAGGCATGACAGCAGTGTCAGTAGACACTGAAAGTGGGCATATCAGTCCTTGTATATTCAGACGTACAGATGTACATCAGGGAAGGGCATTGTAGCAGCATATGCATAAAGTTGCAGGTAAACATTAGCATAACGTAAAGAAAAGGAGGCACCAACTGTGTCTAAATCAGAATCAGGACCTCTGAGGAGTGACCCCGCCCTCTTGATAGACCCCTCCCTCTCAACAGACTCTGTCCCCATTAAGACTGCTTCCATAATTTCCCGGGCTGGTGTTTGATCCCAACATGCCCCTGGGCTGGGGCACGGAAGTTAAGTTTAGGCTGCAGGAGGATTGGGGGAGGGGGGGGGGGCGCGGTTAGGCACCACTGGGGACGTTTAGGGTTAGGCAGGAAGGGAGGGTTAGGTTTAGGCTGCGGGGTGTGGGGGGCTTTAGGATTAAGGGTTTGGGGGGATTCTAAAAATCTGGATACTGCGACTGTGGGCATTCCAACCATCGGCATTTCAGCCCCAAACCGCATTGCATATGGTTTCTCCAGAGTCACACAGCCCTTAGCGCTGCACTCATGTCACACATTTCAATGCCATGCTCTCCTTTTCTGATTGGCTCCCCACCATCATGTGATGGCGCTATTGGCAACCCTTAATGATCTGAACCATTGATGGTTTTCTGTCTATAGTTTCCTTCTTGAAGGAAGAAATCGATGGTGCCATTAATGGTCAACCATTCGTTGGAACCCAGGTTCAGAGCGCACACAGCCTAGACTCGTCCAGGAGGTAATGCATCTAAGTTTTCACTAGCCATTTTTTTCACACTTTAGGGGTCTATTCATGAAGCAGTGAAAAATGTGGAGAAGTGAGCCAGTGGAGAAGTTGCCCATGGCAACCAATCAGCATTGAAGTAACATTTATAATTTGCATACTATACAATTGTACGGAGCAGCTGATTGGTTGCCATGGACAACTTCTCCACAGGCTCACTTCTCCACTCTTTTTACTGCTTCATGAAAAGACCCCTTAGTGATAAAAAAAAAAATGCAACTTCTGGTTAACAAATTGTACATATGTACAAACATCCAAGTGTAAAACATCTCAGTGCACACTTGTTGGGGCTAAATTTACACAGATGGGAGTTCTATTTAAGATGGGATGTTGCCCATAGCAACCAGTTAGGTTCTACTTCTCATTTATCTAGCACCTTCTAGAAGATAATATCTGGAATCTGATTGGTTGCTATGGGCAACATCCCATCTTAAATAGAACTCCCATCTTAGTAAATTTACCCCTTGGTGTCACTGTTCAGCTATATATGTTTGTATAATCTACTTTGATTGTAACATAATAAAGGTGTAGACATTTGCTATGTGGTGTATGTATTCTTTATTTTTCTGTCCTGCTGAATTACTTTTATTACGCAGTTTTTTAAGTTATGGCCCTCATTCCGAGTTGTTCGCTCGCTAGCTGCTTTTAGCAGCTTTGCACACGGTAAGCCGCCGCCTACTGGGAGTGAATCTTAGCATAGCAGAATTGCGAACGCAAGATTAGCAGAATTGCGAATAGAAATTTCTTTGCAGTTTCTGAGTAGCTCCAGACTTACTCGGCATCTGCGATCAGTTCAGTCAGTTTCGTTCCTGGTTTGACGTCACAAACACACCCAGCATTCGCCCAGACACTCCCCCGTTTCTCCAGCCACTCCCGCGTTTTTCCCAGAAACGGCTGCGTTTTTTCGCACACACCCATAAAACGGCCAGTTTCCGCCCAGAAACACCCACTTCCTGTCAATCACACTCCGATCACCAGAACGAAGAAATTTCTTCGTTAAGCCGTGAGTAAAATACCAAACTTATTAGTAAATTTATTTGGCGCAGACGCACTGCGAACATTGCGCATGCGCATTAGCGACTAATCGCTCCGTTGCCAAAAAAAAAAAAAACGAGCGAACAACTCGGAATGAGGGCCTATGTTCTGATAGTGGCCGGCAGCAGTACACAGATACTTATCTTATTGCAGACCAATCCTGGGGCTGCATTTACTATGCAGCCGGTTTGTTGTCAATTAGAACCTGATGCAAACTGTTGCGGATTGACCGTAATTTTTATGTCAAATAACTAGCATTTACTAAAGTCCGGTTACGGCTGCCACCCAGAAATGAAAAGAAACACCCACCGAAGCCATTGCAAGCTCATTTACAATTGCATATGCATTTGTAGCCTATATCAGAGGTTCCCAAACGCGGTCCTATATATAAAATCTAGAAACATCAGGGCCAAGGGTTTGTGTATGGCTATGCACACTGGGGGGTCATTCCGAGTTGATCGCACGCTACAACTTTTTGCATCCCGTGCGATCAACTAGACGCCACCTATGGGGGAGTGTATTTTTGCATAGCAAGGCTGCGATCGCTTGTGCAGCCCTGCTATGCTAAACATGTTTTGTGTTGAACAAGACCAGGGTAAGAGTTACTTACACTGTGCGATGAATCCAGCGTTGCATGTCCCAGAATTTACGTCAGACATCCGCCCTCCAAATACCTGGACATGTTGTGTTCGCAGCACCACCCCCAGAAAACGGTCAGTTGACGCCCCGGAACACCTTCTGCCTGTCAATCTTCTTGCGATCGCGGCAGCGATCGCTTTCTTCGTTCTTCCTTTCGTTGCCCAGCGACGGACGTCGCTGGGCAACAACGCGCCTGCTCATTGCGGCCGCCGTGCATGCGCAGACCCAACCCGTTCGCACCGCTGTGAAAAACAGCACCGTGCAAACGGGTCGAAATTACCCCCACTGGACACAGCAGTAGCGACGCAGGAGCCATGTTTGTGCATGTACTAGCTCATAACTGATGGCAGATACACGTCTCGAAACTGGCCATAACGTTTTTCCAACCCCTCCCCGTTACCACCAGTCACTTCCTGTCACTCACTTCTCCATGAAATCCTCATTGCGAGTGAGATCGCAGCAGCTTCATGTATGCACATTGCAATTGCAGCACATGCGCAGTCTGACAATAATCGTTCCGTTGCGTGAACATCGGCCACTGCACACAAACATGACTTAGACCCGTAATGTTGATCCCCTCATTTTAGAAATGACAGCCCACCGTGGTGTGTTCTATATGGGACTTTATCTCCTATATAATAGCCCTATTCTGTGACTTTGTGATTCATTTGCTAACGCTGGGCGGAGTCACAAGACTGGGCGGAGTTAGTCAAATGAGTCACAGATCTGGCCAAATCTACAGGAGACTAGGAGCAGAAGCAGATGGTATGGGCATGGCACAGGCAGGGGTGCATACCTCCCAGCTTTCTTCAGGAGCTTTCTTCAGGCAGAAGGAGGGACACACACACACACACACACACACACACACACACACTCGGCGAAAAGGGGGCGTGGCTTCACGGGAGGGCCCCGTTTTCGTCAGTGAGGGGGCATGCCCAGCGCTCTGTGAGCTGCTGGCATGCCCCCAGGGGCTGATTATGAGTCCGGGGGGCCCAGGGCACTTGAGACAGTGGAGCCCTATCTCATTGCTGTGCCTGCTGTGGGGTTGGGGGCGTGGCCTAATCGCGGGACGCGCGGCCACGCCCCCTTATGCAAATTCCGATTTTTATTTTTTAAATGGGATTTTGGCCCCTCGGCTAGGGCTAAATCCAGAGGGGGTGGTCGCTCCCCCCTACACACCCGCACAGGCAGAAGAAAGCAGGGAGACTGCTGCCTCCCTGCAACACCACAGACCTGCCAATACGCAGCAGCGTGTGCTGACTGTAGCACAATGCTGCCGCTGTTGCTGGCAGGACGGGGGAGCTTCTGAGATGGGACAGAGCTACTCGAGCCGGGGGGCACCCTAGAACTGTTGGTCCAACGGTACGTACCCCCTGCCCCCCCCCCACTCCCTAATCCGGCTCTGCTGCTGGAACCCCCCCTTAATCCGTACCCCCTGATGCCCCCTCTCCCTCTGTCTCCACTGTTCACCGCTGCTCTGCTGCTCTGCTAAGCAGAACAACGAGTACAGGAGCTTTCCAACTGCCCCCCCACCGCGGGACACTGCGACCGGCGGTGGGACAGCGGGACAGACCCCAAAAAATGGGACTGTCCCGCGAAAAACGGGACATTTGGGAGGTATGGGGGTGGGTGAGGGGGTATGCCATACAGACAGACGTGCACCGGCTCACTGTGTGCTTGACCCCCCACATCAGCATACTCAGCAGGGTCTCTCTGACGCGGAGGAGCGTCACTTTCTGGCACACTCCACGCTTCTTAGCTGCAGTTTTGTGGGGCACCTGCCGCTGTGCAGGTTCCGTACTGCCTCTGTTATCTCCAGCCCCGGCAACCCCACCGCTAGCTGCAGCGCTGCCACCCGCAGTGAGGTGCGCCCAGCTCATTCACACACTTTAGCTGGCGGGTAGCGCTGCAGAAATCCAAGCTGCATGCTATGACCCCCTCCTCCCTCCAGCCGCAGCATCTCCTGGGGGCTAACCAGTCATTTCCAGTCTCACTTTACCACAGTGCCCGGCAGCTGCGCGAGGTCTGCGGTGTGTGACTGAGGAAGGGGGGAGGGATGCGGACGGGCAGAGGAAGCAGGACTCCAGCCTGAGAGAGTCAACCATGCCAAGTCTCCAGCAGCAGCAGATCCCAACAGGTTGGAGTGGAACAGCAGCAGCCAGCAGCAGTGACTCCGGTAAGACACATCTGTCTGTCACCACTGTTTTGTCCCTAATACCAATCTCTCCCGTGCCCTGTGTTCTGTCATGTCCCTGTCACCCCTGGCCTTGCCCTGCCACCCTTATCCTGGCCCTTTCACCCTTATCCTGGCCCTTTCACCCTTATCCTGGCCCTGTCACCCTTATCCTGGCCCTGTTACCCCTATCCTGGCCCTGTCACCCCTGTGCTTGCCCTGTCAACCCTATACTGGCCCCGTCACCCCTGTCCTGGTCCTGCCGCCCCTACCCTGGCCCTGTCACCCCTATCCTGTCCCTGTCATTTCTGTTCTGGCCCCGTTGCCCCTGTCCTGGCCCCGTCACCCCTGTCCTGGTACCGTCACCCCTGTTCTGACCCTGTCACCCCTGTTCTGACCCTGTCACCCCTGTTCTGACCCTGTCACCCCTGTCCTGGCCCCGTCAACCCTGTTCTGACCCTGTCACCCCTGTCCTGACCCTGTTACTGCATACCCTCCAACTACCTTTTATGGCATGTACAGTACCCGCAGCGCCTCCAGACCTCTCCCCAATGCACCACACCTCCGCACCTTCCCCTCCACCACATGCGGCACTCCACCCCTCCCCCACATGCTGTGCCTCCAGACCCCCTACACCACCCACGGCTCCCACTCCTCCGCCCCTTCACCACCCACAGCACCTCCATGCCCCCTCCACCATTTACCCCCCTTATATGTCTCCCCCCCACACCTGCCCCCCTCCACCCGCAGCATCTGCAGACTGTTATGATTCCAGTACTCCTGACCGGAGGAGATCTCATGGCAATGGCCAGAGTACTGGAAGGGAATGCTGGTTACGGGAGCTGGAAAGACTAGTTGCCCCTGGCGCCCTAACTCTATTGTCTCACCCGTGCTATCGGAAATCCCTTGCGAGACTATGGTTTCTTGAGCCCCTGGAGGCCACGTTTGAAAGGCGGATTATGTCTGCCCAACTCCGGTGCCCCCCGGTCTTAGTGAGAGACAAAGGGAAATCCGAGGCAGGATGATGACAAGAGGACCTCTGACTGACAACAGGCCAGGGGCAACAAGCTAACTAACCAAACCAGAAGTATGCGCGGAAAAACCGCCAGATAAAAGGACAACCAAAATCCACTAGTCCGTTACTCCTACCCAGCACCGCTGGATACCAGAGTGGATCTGTGGGAGCGGAATCCTCCGCAAAAGCTCCGAAACACAAATAATAAATAATAAGTAATAAAGCGGCCAAGCCGCAACACACGGCTACGCCGTGACTCACGAACACCACTGGATGTTTAAAGGTGCTCAGTCAGGACTCCAGGAACAGATGACAACTTCCGAGTACAGGACAACTGAGGACAGGAACGACCGGGTACAGCAGGACTGGAAACACTCTCAGCAAACAGATACAGCATGCAGGAAGCTATTACAGGCGTCTGTGAGAAGCCCTGGGAGTGTACTTAACAGGGAGTCCTCCAATCAGCTGTTTAGAGGCTGATTGGACTAAATGCCGTGCAGCTGCCTTGCTGCACGGCCAGGAAACAGGTGCCCTTATTAATTTAAATGGACCCAGCAACGGGGAACGCGGTCCGCCAGTGGCGTCCCCGTTGCTAGGGTCCGTGCAGCTCCGTGCGCCCGGCGTCTAGCGTTGCCAGGGAGCCGGCGGCTGTACGCGCACGGCGTCCCTGGTTGCTAGGCGCCAGGCCGCACCGACGAGCGGACCCCGGCGCCTAACAGTACCCCCCCCTTGAGGAGGGGTCAAGGAACCCCTAAAGCCAGGTTTCCGAGGAAATTCCCGAAAAAATGCCCTCTTGAGCCTCGGGGCATGGAGATCCTTATCCAGGACCCAAGACCTTTCCTCTGGACCATAGCCTTTCCAGTGCACCAGAAAATAAAGCCGACCCCGGGACAATTTGGAATCGAGAACCTTCTCCACCAAGAACTCCTGATGTCCCTGTACATCTACTGGTGATTTACCCTGAGAGATCTTCCGAGGAAATCTACTGGAAGAAACGTATGGTTTCAACAGGGAGCAATGGAACGTATTTCCGATCCGGAGAGCTCTTGGTAAACGTAACCGGAAAGCAACTGGATTGATTTTTTTAATAATATGAAATGGTCCAATAAATTTGGGGCCCAATCTAGCTGAGGTTTGTCGAAGTCTAATGTTACGAGTCGACAACCATACCCTGTCTCCCACCTTAAAAGTGCAAGGACGCCGGAGCCTGTCAGAAATTTTTTTCTCTCGAAATGCCGCTCTTCTGAGAGCAAGGTGCACTTTTTTCCAAATGACTCTGAGATGAGAGGTTAAGGTTAGCGAGGAAACAGAAGAATGTTGAAAAAAAGAATTAGCTCTGGGGTGAAAACCAAAAACTGAAAAGAATGGAGACACATTAGTGGAGGAATGACAAGAATTGTTGTAAGCAAACTCCGCCAAAGGAAGAAACTCGGACCAATCATTCTGGAGTTTGGCTGAGTACAAACGCAAATACTGTTTTAATGATTGATTAACTCGCTCGGTCTGCCCGTTGGATTGGGGATGGTAGCCGGATGTTAAAGACAATTTCATCTTTAATGAGGCACAAAAAGACTTCCAGAATTGTGCAATGAATTGTGGACCCCGATCAGAAACAATATCAGTGGGCAACCCATGAAGTCTGAAAACATGGCGGAGAAACAAAACAACCAATCCCTGGGCAGATGGCAGTCGGGGAAGAGCAATGAAATGGGCCATCTTGCTAAAACGGTCCACTACCACCCATATGACTCGGAATCCGGCTGACAGAGGGAGGTCTACCACAAAATCCATGGAAATATGAGACCATGGCCTGAGAGGAACATTTAAGGGCATAAGTTGCCCGATAGGCAAGGAACGGGGAACCTTATGCTGTGCACAGACCTGACAAGAAAAAACAAACTCCTTAATGTCTTTAGAAAGACCAGGCCACCATACTGAGCGGGAGACTAATTCCAAAGTCTTAGAGATCCCCGGATGCCCGGCAACTTTGCTATCATGAAACTCAGTCAAAACAGTAGTTCTCAAAAACTCAGGGACGTAAAGACGACCAGCAGGAGTATTTCCAGGAGCTTGATGTTGAAGCTGCTTTAACTGGGTAAATAAATCTTGTGTGAGGCCTGCCCGAATGACTGAAGACGGAAGTATGGGAGTAACAGGACTGTTATTATGAACTGGAAGAAAACTGCGTGACAGGGCATCCGCCTTGGTATTCTTGGAACCTGGCCTAAAAGTGATAATAAACTTGAAACGAGTAAAAAATAAAGCCCAACGAGCCTGCCGGGCATTCAGCCGCTTAGCTGATTCGATGTACTGAAGATTTTTGTGGTCAGTCAATACTGAAATGGTATGTGTTGCTCCCTCAAGCCAATGCCTCCACTCCTCGAAAGCCCATTTAATAGCCAGTAACTCCCGGTTACCAACATCGTAGTTGGATTCAGCGGATGAGAATTTCCTGGACATAAAGGCACAAGGATGTAGTTCCAGAGAGTCCGGATCCTTCTGAGATAGAATAGCCCCCACTCCAACCTCCGAGGCATCAACCTCAACAATGAAGGTCAATTCTGGGTTGGGATGTCTGAGGACTGGAGCTGAGACAAAAGCTTGTTTCAAGGCCTGAAAGGATAACTCAGCTTCACGTGACCAGTTGGTAGGATCCGCTCCCTTCTTAGTCAGTGCCACAATGGGAGCAACCAGGTCGGAAAAAGAATGAATAAATCTTCTATAATAATTTGCAAACCCTAAAAAGTGCTGAATTGCTTTTAAGTTGGTGGGTTGCGCCCAACTAAGGATGGCTTGGAGCTTCTTAGGTTCCATACAGAATCCCCGAGGGGAAATAATGTACCCTAAAAAGGATACCTCCGTGACATGAAACTCACACTTCTCCAGCTTGGCATATAGATGATTTTCACGTAATTTTTGAAGAACCTGACGCACCTGGGTAACATGTTGTTCAATTGAATCAGAATAGATCAGGATGTCGTCTAAGTAAACGACCACGAATCTTCCTAGAAAATCACGGAGCACATCGTTAATGAGATCCTGGAAAACTGCCGGAGCGTTAGACAAGCCGAACGGCATCACCAGATACTCGTAGTGACCTGACTGAGTACTGAAAGCCGTCTTCCACTCATCTCCCGACTTGATTCGAATGAGGTTATACGCTCCCCTCAGGTCAATTTTAGAAAAAATCACAGCCGAACGCAGCTGATCAAAGAGGACAGAAATCAGCGGCAGAGGGTAAGTATTTTTAACTGAGATCTTATTCAGGGCTCTAAAGTCAATGCAAGGTCTGAGTGATCCATCTTTTTTCTCCACAAAGAAGAAGCCTGCACTTAAAGGGGATTTAGATGGCCTGATAAATCCTTTCCCTAGGCTCTCCTTAACATACTCATTCATGGCCGCAGTTTCTGGCCCGGATAATGCATATAACCTTCCCTTTGGCAATGTGGCACCAGGAATTAGCTCAATAGCACAATCATAAGGCCGATGGGGAGGTAGAATGTCTGCATTGCCCTTGGAAAACACATCAACAAAGTCCTGGTATTCCACGGGAATGAGTTCGGGAATGGCAGCAGCTATTCTGACGGGAAACGTAATACATTCCTTATTACAGATGGTACCCCATTGTGAAATCTCCCCCAACTGCCAATCAATGATGGGATTATGAAAGGCCAGCCAAGGGTGACCCAGAACCACTGGAACTGCTGGGCAATGGGTAAGGAAAAACTCGATCTTTTCGGAATGAAGAGCTCCTACCGTAAGTAGTACAGGGGGTGTACAGAGGGAAATAACCCCATTGGACAAGGGACTCCCATCTAAACCATGCATGGTGATACACCTACCCAAGGCTAACTGATGAATACCTAAGGCCTTGGCCCACGTTAAGTCCATAAAGTTCCCTGCAGCTCCACTGTCAACAAAAGCCGACACCGAAGAACTGAGGCTGCCAAAGGAAACTTTAGCTGGGACTAAAAGGGAGTTATTCGAGGAGATAAGCTGCAGACCAAAGTGAACCCCCTCACAATTCACTTGGTCGAGGCATTTTCCCGACTTGTTCGGACAATTACGGGCAAAATGTCCCTTACCCCCACAGTACAAACAAAGACCAGAGTTTTGCCTTCTGGCTCTTTCTTCTGGAGACAGCCGGGAGAGACCCATCTGTATGGGCTCCTCTACGTCCTCAGGAATGGAAAATACACATGGAGTAGACAAGACAGGTGCTCCTTTTTCAGCCCTCCGCTCTCTGAGACGACGATCAATCTTAATAGAAAGCTCCATGAGTTTATCGAGAGTCTCAGGAGCGGGATACTGAAGGAGACTGTCTTTTATAGACTCTGATAAGCCGAGGCGAAACTGACTGCGCAGGGCTGGGTCATTCCAGCCACAGTCGTTCGACCAACGGCGAAACTCTGCACAAAAAACCTCTGCAGGATTTCTACCCTGTCTGAGAGCGCGTAACTGACTCTCAGCGGATGCCTCTCTATCAGGGTCATCATACAAAAGCCCTAAAGACCCAAAAAAGGCGTCTACTGACAACAACGCCGGATCCTCTGCTTTTAAACCGAATGCCCAGGTCTGAGGATCCCGCTGGAGCAAAGAAATAATAATTCCGACCCGCTGAGATTCAGTACCTGAGGAGATCGGTCTTAAACGAAAATAAAGTTTACAGGATTTTTTAAAATTAAAAAACTCCTTCCTATCACCAGAAAAACGGTCAGGCAAGTGCATTTTTGGTTCAGGGACTACCCTCGGGGAAGTTCGTAAAAGATCTTCCTGCGACTTCACCCGAAGGGAAAGATCCTGAACCATCTGAGTAAGTTCTTGAATCTGGCTGACTAGGAGCTGACCAGGATTTGGCCCTAAACCTGTGGGATTCATGAGGCCGATAACTCTTACAAAACTGAATAAGTAAAAAATTAAACCCTGTTTAATTTTAAGTTTTGGTTTGGCCGGTAATAATGTTATGATTCCAGTACTCCTGACCGGAGGAGATCTCATGGCAATGGCCAGAGTACTGGAAGGGAATGCTGGTTACGGGAGCTGGAAAGACTAGTTGCCCCTGGCGCCCTAACTCTATTGTCTCACCCGTGCTATCGGAAATCCCTTGCGAGACTATGGTTTCTTGAGCCCCTGGCAGCCACGTTTGAAAGGCGGATTATGTCTGCCCAACTCCGGTGCCCCCCGGTCTTAGTGAGAGACAAAGGGAAATCCGAGGCAGGATGATGACAAGAGGACCTCTGACTGACAACAGGCCAGGGGCAACAAGCTAACTAACCAAACCAGAAGTATGCGCGGAAAAACCGCCAGATAAAAGGACAACCAAAATCCACTAGTCCGTTACTCCTACCCAGCACCGCTGGATACCAGAGTGGATCTGTGGGAGCGGAATCCTCCGCAAAAGCTCCGAAACACAAATAATAAATAATAAGTAATAAAGCGGCCAAGCCGCAACACACGGCTACGCCGTGACTCACGAACACCACTGGATGTTTAAAGGTGCTCAGTCAGGACTCCAGGAACAGATGACAACTTCCGAGTACAGGACAACTGAGGACAGGAACGACCGGGTACAGCAGGACTGGAAACACTCTCAGCAAACAGATACAGCATGCAGGAAGCTATTACCGGCGTCTGTGAGAAGCCCTGGGAGTGTACTTAACAGGGAGTCCTCCAATCAGCTGTTTAGAGGCTGATTGGACTAAATGCCGTGCAGCTGCCTTGCTGCACGGCCAGGAAACAGGTGCCCTTATTAATTTAAATGGACCCAGCAACGGGGAACGCGGTCCGCCAGTGGCGTCCCCGTTGCTAGGGTCCGTGCGGCTCCGTGCGCCCGGCGTCTAGCGTTGCCAGGGAGCCGGCGGCTGTACGCGCACGGCGTCCCTGGTTGCTAGGCGCCGGGCCGCACCGACGAGCGGACCCCGGCGCCTAACACAGACACCCTCCTCCATCCGCAGTCCCCCCCTCACCCACCCCTCCCCCACCAATGGCACCCCCGCACCTGCCCCTCCACCACCTGCAGCACCTCCGGACCTCCTTTCCCATCCACCGCACCACCCGTACCTGCCCCTACCCTACCCATGGTGCCTGCGGTCCCCTACCCCACCCCCGGCACTCCCATCCCTTCCCATCCCACAGCACCTCCGGAACCCTTCACCCATCCACAGCATCCGCACACCTGCCTGTCAAAGTCAGAAAAATATCACGATGCACACTGCCATATTTGCACCTCATACAGGTCTGCGCTGCGCATGCGTGCGCTCTCCCGTGCGTGCGCATACTCGCTGTTGCGGGCACCCGCGGGCGCGCGGTATGTGCATTTACGGTAGAGTTCATGTGTTCGTAGCGTGCGACTCAATCGTTACATATTTTCACCATATAATGTATTTTGTAGATCATGGTCCCTTTGATAGAATCTGAAAGTTTGGTTAATGTAGAATGTTCATGAACAGAGAAATCCCCCTTTGTTTGATACGAAGGGTCAGACAGGAGTAATACAGTGGTGTTTAGTATCCATCGGAAGAGTATTTAATTAGCAAAATTCCGGTGTTGGTTTGAAGCGGATTAATCGCTCGTGCGAATAGTTATGGACATAAGAAGTTTATGTCCATTTACTATTATTTGCACTTACTTATCCATGCGGCGGGAAACCTAGTTTCCCACCCACCTGAGCAGTTGGAAATCGTCACAGCCCACCTGTATGAATCAACCTATGACCTTTTGTTATAATGCGAGGAGGAATTCCTGTGTCCAATGAACAATGAGATTGTAGGGACCATTGAATTGTATTGTGTGTGGGGCATAAATAGACAAGCCGATCGCATCCAGCTCTCACTCTTCAACGGTTATCATTGCTGAAAATCGGGAGCTGGATGTCCAGAGGCGCATGCGATCGTTTCCTTTGTGCGTAAGTTTTCTCCGCAATCATATTGTCTTTCTTGTTGTTGTGGGCCATATCTCTCTCTCTCTCTCTCTCTCTCTCTCTCTCTCTTCTCCTCTTTCTCTCGTATTCTCTTAAACGTAATAGTATTGTATTTCATGTGTAGTTATCTGGTTAGGTAGTCTATGTTATATTGTAGTGTATGACTTGTATTGTATTAATTCTTTTGCAAGTATAACATTCATAATATATATATATTAGGCGTTGGACCCTAAGTACGGTATCTGTGTATTTCTTATAGTGTTAAGTATTCTCAGAGCGTCGGTGACGCTCAAACAGCTTTTAAGTTAATAAGGTTACACTGTGTTGCATCTACACCCTATCTCTACACTAAGGTTTTACAGCATATTACATTGTTTATGGTTTAGATATAAAGGTTTAACATTGTGAGCGTCTGCGCCGCTGGTGATCTCCTCGTGGTCCCGAGCGGCTGCTACGCTGATAGCGTAGCATTACGGTAGTCGCTCACCTATAAGTGTGCCCGATACCAACAGCGTATTCTCGTGAGCGTCTGTATCGCTCGAGCAGCCCGCTCCCGATACAGCGTCCGTTACGCTATAGTGAACCATTACGTTAGTCAGCAGCCAATAGCGTGCCTGCCTGTGATCTCTTTGCCGTGAGCGAACGTGACGCTTGAGCGTCTCGACCACGGCTAAGCGATTGTTACGCAACGAGCGTACCCTTACGGTACTCCATACGTAAATAGCGTACAGTGTTCTTAGACCTCATAAAGGGTTTTATATAAGATAAATATTTAGCTTTATCAATTGGCGGCTCGTCCTGTCCTTCACATATCTCTGCTAGGTAATTTCAGCAGACATTATCCATCAGCAAAGGGCGGGAGATCATATTCTTCGCAGTGCTGACGGGATAAGCGTCTGCTTCGCTTAGTAAAGGGTGCTGAAGGAATCCGGAACCGGAGGTAAGAACAACATAGTGTCTTTTAAAACTGTTTATTTCTGTCTTGCGTACACACGCACATATCTGCATTTCTTTTTCATTTGTGTATTTTCATATATCACTCTCCTGTTTGCCATTTTATAATTGATAAAACGTGCTAAGAGAGATTTGTCGCTATTTCATAGTTAAAGTGTAAAAGTAATGCGTTAAGGGATAAAGTGTAAAGCACACACAGCTCTACCTAAAGGTAAAAGGAGAGATTGGTGTGTTGCGCGGTAGACGATCAAGGATCATCTACATTGATAAACGTGTTAGTTGTGTTACGGTGGACATTGGCTTTGTGTACACGTGTCTCTAACAAAGGGCTGAGACTCGCGTACGCAAGGGCCGACGCACGCAGCGTAAATTACGCAACGGAGCGTCTGGGTACGCCCACGTAACTCAAGTCACACGATAGTGTTGATTTTTAAATAACGCAACAGGCGATAAGTAGCGCAACAGGCGATAAGTAACGCAACAAGCGATAAATAGCGCATCAGGCGATAAATAGCGCAAATCTATTTTAAATCCGAAATTTAAATTAACAGATCCTTCTCCAAATTTACAACACATCTGGTCTAAAGAAAAATTTCTGCGCAGAAATAGAAATAGAAACAAAAGTGTGTATGTGGTGAGTGAGTGTTTGTTTTTACAATTTTGGGGATTGAACCACAGAAATCATCGAGTTCTCGTGAAGGTACATACGTGTAAGTGACATACATGGTGGCTAGGGAGGCATCTCTGGTTAAACATATATAAAATTTGAGCATTAGAGTGTAGCAGACCAGGAGGTCATACTGTAACAGACCAGGAGGTCAGACCAGGAGGTCGCATAACAGACCAGGAGGTCCAGGTACAGCAGACAAGGAAGTCCGCTATAGAGACAAGGCACAACACCAAAGAAGGGTTGGTGCGACACCCATATAGGAAAATAAAGCTCAGGCTGAAGGAATTCGCAGCTGCTGAATGTCGATTCCACTGGTCGCTCCGTACATAAGATTAGTTGCTTATGTACTGAACGATTGTACCGCACGTAATTGTGTGCATTAGTTAGTAACCTGACCAGTACCATTTGTGTACAAACCCGGTCATAAACGCTATTTGTACATTCTAACGTGATTTGTGTAATTTTTTATTTTAACCAAAAAGGGAGATTCTCTGGTCACTCAGGAATTATCCGACAACCCCACCTTTACTGGAAAGGGTTAATGCTCTTCGGATCACACCCACATGTTCCAGTAAACTCAGGTTAATAGGGGCCCTGGGTCGAGTACGCCAGCACTATATCAGTGTGTGGGCATATTGGTCGGCGTGGGCGAGTGAGTGAGGTGCTCGGTAAACTTCACCGTCAACCTATCTTTGAATATTTTGGTTTTTTTAAGGGTTAGCAACACCTGCAAATTATGGGGGCCAGTTGTTCAAGAAGGGGGCGATCAACCTCGGTTCGGGTTGATTCTGTAAACCGACCAGTCGGGTCGGCAAGGTACGTAATGTGTGAAAAATACGGAAGGCACACAGAAATTTTATGTGATGAATGGGAGAAAATGACTGTACATGACGGGGAGAAATTCCCAAGAGTAGGTAGCTTCAGCCCAGAAGTGTTAATGAATTTAAGGAGAAGGATATGTCTCATTAAATCAGCAAAGAGACGAATCCAACATTATGATTATTTGCAGCTATGGCAACAGGAGGGTGAAATACAGAAAGGATTGGCTCAAGCGGCGGGATCTGGCCCTATCAGAAAACTGATAGCCACGGCCCCACCGCCACCATACATATCAGGAGAGAAATTGGTTGCGGAGAATGACGCATCAGGGGGTAACAAACAGGCACTTAGCAACTGTATAAATGTTAAGGATAATGTTAATAAGTTAACCCATGCAAGTATTAACCCGTGCAAGTTGTACCCTGTTTTGAACTTTCCCCAGGAGTGTGATCAGGAAGACGAATCGGCAACAATATCGGCGCTCTCTCTAGCAGCCACCATATCAGAAACGACAGTAGGCACGGCCCAACCCATAAGATTAGTAACAAAGCCCCCTAGCGGAGGGACAGGTGAGGTCGTATCAACGGGTAAGTACGGCACCATACACTATGCTGAGACTATTTCACCACAGGCTGTAGAATCTACACAGAATGATGTTGTTAGAATTAATCCTGTTAAGGTAATAGTAGTGCCAAATGGGAAAACGGACACTTCAGGAGTCACTCCTGTTAGGAACATTGCCATGTACAGCCCGTTTTCCCGAATGGAATTAAGGACCATAGTGTCTGAATTCCCTGACCCCAGAAAAGACTTAGTTGCTAGCCAAAAATACATCAGAGACCTAGGAAACACTTTAGAGCCCAATAACAAAGATTGGCAGGTATTGCTGAGGGCATGTTTACCCTCCAATGTCGACGCAGCTCAATTTTTAGCTGACTGTGGACTGGATCAGGATGTACCTCTTACAGATGTGTACAACAAAGATAACGTAAAAAGAATAAATTCACAGTTGAAGGAGTATTTCCCAGCTGTAGCCAAATGGAATAGAATTTTTTCCATTAAACAAAAAGAGTCAGAAACAGCTGCTGATTATTTTCACCGGGCATTATTAGAAATGGCAAAGTACACTGGCATAGAGGACATTAGGACCAATGCAAATCATCAAGAAGTAGCAGTATCTGTGCTAATGGATGGTTTAAAAGAGGCATTAAAGACCAGGGTACAGACCACACAACCATGTTGGCGAGGTCTGTCGGTGGCTACTTTGAGAGAGGCTGCTATTGATCACGACCGGAATATCACCAGACACAGGGAGTCGCAAGGTGATAAGTTAATGTCAGTAAGTATACAGGCCCTGACCACAAAACAGCCTGTGTTTATATCACCAAACCCTGTGGGTAAGTCAAAGGTGGTAACATGTTATTTTTGTCATAAACAGGGACACATAGCACGAGACTGTAGAGCGAAAAATTCGCAAAGATCATACCAACCCCCTAGACAACGACACGACACACGACATTGGGAGCAAGGTCCGCAGAGACGGAGTTATGAGCCACATACAGGGGAAACAAAAAGATACCCCCCGAACAGAGACTGGCAAGCCACTGTTAGTTCCCATTTAACCCCTTCACAAGTAGTTGCTGCCAGCGGGATTCAGGGAGGTCACCATACCCAATAGGGGTGTGGCCATACCTGTAATCTGCAGCCAGTAAAATTGATTGCAAGTCTTGGGAGTGAACCAGAAATTGCAATCAATGTAGCTGGTAAATCATTAAACTTTCTTGTAGACACAGGGGCGGCCAAATCAGTGATAAATTCGACAGTGGGCATGAGAACCACTGGTAAGACAATTCCAGCCATAGGAGTAACAGGAGTAGTCCAGCACTACCCTGTTAGCAAACCAGCCGAGATTACAGTAGGGCCGTTACATACCAAGCATTCCTTTTTGCTGGCTGCATCGGCACCAACTAATCTCCTGGGAAGAGACTTATTGTGCAAAATGGGGTGCGTCATTTATTGTACTCCTGAAGGTGTATTCTTGGACATACCTGAGAATCACGCTCAGGAAGTGCGAGACATGTTAGACTCCCCGTCAAAATTAATATCACATACCATTATGACAAATAGGACTCCATCCCAAGTAGAGGAAATGACATCCCAGATACCAGAGTCACTTTGGACTAAAGATGGACAGGACACTGGATTAATGGCAAACGTAGCTCCGGTAGTTGTACAAGTAAAAGATGGTAGGATAGCTCCAAAAATCCCACAGTACCCTCTGAAGCCAGAGGTGGAGTTAGGAGTGTATCCCGTAATAGAGCGCTTGCTACAACAGGGCATTCTGGTAAGAACGTCCAGCACTGCCAATAGTCCCATCTTCCCTGTGAAAAAGAGTGGGGGGAGGGGTTACCGGCTAGTGCAGGATCTAAGGGGGATTAACAAAATAGTTAAGAGTCAGTTCCCCGTAGTGCCAAATCCAGCTGTCATCCTTATGCAAATCCCTCCCACTGCGAAATTTTTCACTGTTATTGACCTCTGCTCCGCTTTCTTTTCGGTACCTCTGCACCCTGACAGCCAATATTTGTTTGCATTCACATACAGAGGAGTCCAATACACATGGACTCGATTACCACAAGGTTTCATAGACAGTCCAAGTATCTTTTCCCAGGCTTTGCATGATTGTTTACAGTCTTTCCAACCAGAGAGTGGATCAGTATTAATACAGTACGTGGATGATCTACTACTGTGTTCTAATTCATTGGAAGCATCCCTGAAGGATACGAAACAGCTCCTGTTTCATCTTTCAGACACAGGACACAAGGTTTCCAAAGACAAGTTGCAATTATGCCAAACTAAGGTAAAATATTTGGGACACTGTCTAACACAAGGACTGAGACACCTGACCGCTGATAGAATTCAAGCAATTAGAGACATGACTCTGCCAAAAACCCAGCAACAGATCAGAACATTTTTAGGAATGTGTGGGTATTGCCGTAACTGGATCCCAGGGTTTTCCATTCTAGCGTTACCTTTGCAGGAGATGGTTTCCTCAAACAAACCTGATCGGATTTCGCATACAGACGAGTCCGAGATGGCATTTGAGAGACTTAAACAGTGCCTAACGCAGGCACCAGCATTAGGTATGCCAGACTATGGGAAACCCTTTGAGCTGTACGGAACAGAAAGTGCGGGTTGCGCGGCAGGCGTCTTAACCCAAAAGCACGGTGATGCCAGCAGGCCAGTAGCATACTACAGCGCTCAGCTAGACACGGTAGCGCGATCCCTCCCCACATGCTTGCGAAGCGTTGCTGCGATAGCATTGCTAGTAACGAAAAGCGAAGATGTAGTGCTAGGTCACAACCTCACAATTCATACACCACATGCAGTGTCAGCCTTGCTAAATTCTGCCCAAACCAGGCACGTCTCATCAGCGCGGTTTACAAGATGGGAATTGGCACTAATGGCCCCCGTAAACATCACCATAAGGAGATGCAGTGCATTAAATCCTGCAACATATCTCCCAGGTGTGCCTGGACAGGCACAAAGGGTGGAGGATGAGAGTGGTGGGGAAGGAGAATTTAACACAAAGGAAGACACACATGATTGTATGGAATATTTGACCCAAAATTTTACCGCAAGGCCTGACATCAGTGACAACCCACTGGAAGATGTAGATCTAACTTTCTACACGGACGGTAGTTGTCACAGACAGTCAGACTCGGGAGACTTGTGTACTGGATACGCAGTCGTAGATGACCAAGGCACCATAGAAGCGGAACCGCTAGGCCCACCTCACTCAGCCCAGGTTGCTGAACTGGTCGCCCTAACCAGAGCATGTGAATTGGCTAAGGGCAAATCAGCCAATATCTACACCGACTCTAGATACGCATTCGGGGTAGTCCATGATTTCGGAGCCCTATGGCGCCTCAGAAATTTCATGACGGCAGCTGGTACACCGATAGCGCATGCAGCTCACATCAAAAGGCTTCTAACAGCGATACAGGAACCCGACAGAGTGGCTGTTATCAAGTGTAAAGCACACACATATAGCCAGGACCCAGTATCACTTGGTAACAGCCGAGCAGATGAAGCAGCTAAGTTAGCAGCTGGTACCCCCAGACAGACAGACACCACGCAACTGATGGTATTTAATACCATCAACACACAGAAGTTGTGTGAAATGCAAAATTTGTGTTCCACACAGGAAAAGGCAGTCTGGGAGGCAAAGGGATATGGCCAGGAGTCCTCAGGACTCTGGACGGATGGACAAGGTAAACCGGTGGCCCCCAGAGCATATCTTCCATGTTTAGCTGAGGCAGCACACGGGCTGACTCATCTGGGCAAGGAAGGAATGTGCAAGTTGGTAAGAGCATATTGGTGCGCCCCAGGATTTTCATCTCATGCAAGTAAGAGAGCAATGTCATGCCTTACCTGTTTGAGAAAGAACATCGGAAAGGCAATACCAACAGAACCATCTCATATCCCACCTGCAGGCGGCCCTTTCCAAGTAATACAGATTGATTTCATTCAATTACCCCCTTGTCGAAATTTGAAATATGTACTTGTTTGTATAGATGTTTTCTCAAATTGGGTCGAAGCATTTCCTGCGGCCACAAATACCGCTATGTTTACTGCTAAGAAAATTGTGCAGGAATTTGTATGTAGATATGGTATCCCTAGAATAATTGAAAGTGATAGGGGTACCCATTTTACAGGTGATGTCTTTCAAGGAATGTGTAAGTTGATGGGAATTGATAGCAAGCTGCACACTCCATACCGTCCACAGGCGAGTGCGAAGGTGGAAAGAGTGAACAGCACCATTAAAAATAAACTGAGCAAAGTTATGGCAGAGACAGGATTGACATGGCCAGAAGCTTTACCCATTGTACTATACAGCATCAGAACCACTCCCAGGTCCCCTCTTAATCTGTCTCCCTTTGAAATCTTGTTTGGTCGACAACCGCATGTTATGATTAACCCTCAGGATGATTTGAAGTGTAACAATGAAGTGACTGTAAAGTACTTGATTAACATGAGTAAACAGCTAAGGAATCAAAATGATAATTTGAAGTTAGTGATTCCTGATTTACCAGATAGTAATTGTCATGACATTGAACCTGGGGATTATGTAATGATACGGAATTTTCTACGCTCAGGTTGCCTTATTGACAGATGGGAAGGACCATACCAAGTCTTATTGACTAGCACTACAGCATTGAAAGTTGCCGAGAGAGAGACTTGGGTTCATTCGTCCCATTGTAAGAAGGTTGCTGATCCAGAGAGGTCCCGTGATAAGGAACAGACGGTAGAGGACGTTGTATCACTGGAGTGTCTATTCCAGGAGGACTGAGGCGGCACCTGAGCATTGAAAATCACAAGATCAAAAGCAGTTGTCGATCCCCCGTTTCCCTTTTATTGTTTTTCTCCACTTCCCATCCCCTCTCCCTCAAATTATTTTTCCCCCTCCTCATTCTTCTTCGTTTCCTCCTATAAGATGGACTTGCCCCAAGAGACTGTGATCCGGATTTTCCTGTTGACCATGATGTTGACCAGAGCAGTCTGTTCCGGCGAGAGTACCATGGAGGTCGAGAGAGGTTCTGGAATGGGTTCTGATGACAGAGATGGAGGCGTAGTTTCCCAAGAACAACATAATCAACAAGCAAAGGCGAGTATCAGAAAACGATCCGATAGCATTGACCATAGAAGGAATTGTGAAGGATTGTTAGCTGAAGAAAACTGTATCTGTAGGCTCTGTGACAACGTAGTCGAGGATGGGTGCATTAAGAAATGCCAATCCAGTTTTAATATCCACATGGACCGGCATCCCTTGAGTGACTATCACTCTTTAGTGGGTAGTGTGTTAAATCAAACAGATTGTTGGGTATGCTCTCAAGTACCTCAAGGTCATAGCAAATCAGGACTAGTACCATTTCCTTTAACGATAGGGGAGGTACTTGAGCTAAGTGGTGGGAGGCCGGTGGACAGGAGGTTTAATATCTCCAGTCCTCCTAGTTTGAAGCTCCACCAATATCATGTGGATAGATCCCTAATATGTTTTAACATTTCCAATCCCCGAAAGCTGGGAAATTGGGAAGTGTCATGGAGTAACCAAACCATGACCTTTTCATATAGAGCAGATAGAATGCCGACAGATACAGAGCTTATACGCCACATAGCCAGTAGAGGAAAATCTTTCCGATATAGGTATACCCTAGGAAATAGGATTACGAGAGTTGGAGAGGTATCACCAGGATACTGTGCACATATCGTACAAACTGATACGTGTACTAGACAGATGGGAGAATTAGGGTTAGGAGATTTCACATGGAAGATGTGTAATACGGTTATGTCCTACTCCGTCCCATATGTTCTCCCCGATGATGCATATTTCATATGCGGGAGGAAGGCGTATAAGTGGCTTGCCCCAAACTCTGAAGGATTGTGTTATATTGGAAAAGTACTGCCTGAAGTAATGACTGTATCACATGCCAAAATGAAAGATATACACCGTGTTGCCCAAGCTCCTTATACTCACACCCATTACGAGCACGTAGTTAAACGGCACCTGATAGAAAGAACAGAGCATCCGGCCTCTGACATGATCCATGAATCCACCGGGATTCAGGTTCTAATCGCGTTAGATTTCACTCGCACCGCCAGAGGAGTGTTGAATTATAAATACATATCTGCGCTCGCAAATTTGTTAGACAATATCACAGAAATGTATGATGACACGTTTAGGTATACTGGAAGAGAACTTCAAGCTTATAAAACAGAACTGGTTCAGCATAGAATGATTCTCAATTATCTCACAGCAGTAACAGGTGGATATTGTGTCACACTGGCAACGCAGTACGGCGTGAAATGTTGCACATATATTACAAATAGTACCGAGGACCCGGTCGAGGTCATAGACCAAAAGATGGACGATATTCTCCAATTGAAGTGGGAATTTCGCAGGAGACACAATCTCACCCTTGCTGCTGTGAGTAATGAGCTGACTGGTTGGGTGTCATGGTTGAACCCGCGAAATTGGTTCTCCGGTTTAGGAGAATGGGCTCAAGGAGTCATAATGGATGTAGGGAAGTTTCTCCTATGTATCTTAGGTGTTATCATAACGATTGGCTTGATATTTAGATGCGGTCAGGCTTTAACGAAGTGCAAACGAAGTACCAGGGTGATGAGTTTAAGGAGTGAGGAAATTGTAATTCCAATGGATTTGATTTATGACCCAAATGTAGAAACAATGATGTGATGAAAATGCGATTTCTACGGTCCGTTTCTTTCACCTGTTTTTCCGTTTTCTCCAAGGTAAAAAGACCCACTTGGACGAGGAATTTGATGATCCTGTATACAGACGACTGATGGATTAAAGAAGAAGTTTTGACAACCTTATACACAGATTTTTGATGAACTATGCCATAGATCCCCAGTTTCCCTAGAAATTTTAAAATTACGCTAGCCCAACACTTTTGTAAATCTATGGACATTGACAAAGCTTTTGCTCGCACCTTATGGGCAAAAGCACAAAGAAGACTGCAACCAACAGACACCGAACAAGACTTCAACCGACAAATGTTCATTTACCTGACATAGAATACCACTGCATTTACCGTAATTATGTCTTTTCTTCATCTCTACAACCTTCAGGTAATTACACACATAGTATAGGGAATACAGGCACAGATATCAGCAATCACATATTCCCCCATTCATGTATCATCAACTAAAATGTGCTCCCCATTTTGTTGCAATCAAAATCCGAAAAGAGCTCGGTAAAGTTTGACAGCCCATCCACAGACCCGTACCGCGGGATAAGAAGGAATTCAAATGTATACTTCGCAATACCTCGAAGCTTGATTTAAAACACGTACGGCACGATGATACATGACCCCCAAGCACGGATTCATACACACATGCTTCTGCTATCACACTAGGTCATACCCTTTTCATACCTTCTCCTCTCCTCCCCTACCCAACCATGTAAATGTATTAACCCCTGACATATATTTTTCTCGTTTTGAAATGTTTTAGGAAGTGGCAGTTATTGTTGACTGCCAAAGGGTGGACTGTCAAAGTCAGAAAAATATCACGATGCACACTGCCATATTTGCACCTCATACAGGTCTGCGCTGCGCATGCGTGCGCTCTCCCGTGCGTGCGCATACTCGCTGTTGCGGGCACCCGCGGGCGCGCGGTATGTGCATTTACGGTAGAGTTCATGTGTTCGTAGCGTGCGACTCAATCGTTACATATTTTCACCATATAATGTATTTTGTAGATCATGGTCCCTTTGATAGAATCTGAAAGTTTGGTTAATGTAGAATGTTCATGAACAGAGAAATCCCCCTTTGTTTGATACGAAGGGTCAGACAGGAGTAATACAGTGGTGTTTAGTATCCATCGGAAGAGTATTTAATTAGCAAAATTCCGGTGTTGGTTTGAAGCGGATTAATCGCTCGTGCGAATAGTTATGGACATAAGAAGTTTATGTCCATTTACTATTATTTGCACTTACTTATCCATGCGGCGGGAAACCTAGTTTCCCACCCACCTGAGCAGTTGGAAATCGTCACAGCCCACCTGTATGAATCAACCTATGACCTTTTGTTATAATGCGAGGAGGAATTCCTGTGTCCAATGAACAATGAGATTGTAGGGACCATTGAATTGTATTGTGTGTGGGGCATAAATAGACAAGCCGATCGCATCCAGCTCTCACTCTTCAACGGTTATCATTGCTGAAAATCGGGAGCTGGATGTCCAGAGGCGCATGCGATCGTTTCCTTTGTGCGTAAGTTTTCTCCGCAATCATATTGTCTTTCTTGTTGTTGTGGGCCATATCTCTCTCTCTCTCTCTCTCTCTCTCTTCTCCTCTTTCTCTCGTATTCTCTTAAACGTAATAGTATTGTATTTCATGTGTAGTTATCTGGTTAGGTAGTCTATGTTATATTGTAGTGTATGACTTGTATTGTATAAATTCTTTTGCAAGTATAACATTCATAATATATATATATTAGGCGTTGGACCCTAAGTACGGTATCTGTGTATTTCTTATAGTGTTAAGTATTCTCAGAGCGTCGGTGACGCTCAAGCAGCTTTTAAGTTAATAAGGTTACACTGTGTTGCATCTACACCCTATCTCTACACTAAGGTTTTACAGCATATTACATTGTTTATGGTTTAGATATAAAGGTTTAACATTGTGAGCGTCTGCGCCGCTGGTGATCTCCTCGTGGTCCCGAGCGGCCGCTACGCTGATAGCGTAGCATTACGGTAGTCGCTCACCTATAAGTGTGCCCGATACCAACAGCGTATTCTCGTGAGCGTCTGTATCGCTCGAGCAGCCCGCTCCCGATACAGCGTCCGTTACGCTATAGTGAACCATTACGTTAGTCAGCAGCCAATAGCGTGCCTGCCTGTGATCTCTTTGCCGTGAGCGAACGTGACGCTTGAGCGTCTCGACCACGGCTAAGCGATTGTTACGCAACGAGCGTACCCTTACGGTACTCCATACGTAAATAGCGTACAGTGGCCCTCATTCCGAGTTGATCGGTCGCAAGGCGAATTTAGCAGAGTTACACACGCTTAGTCTACGCCTACTGGGAGTGTATCTTAGCATCTTAAAAGTGCGAACGAAGTTTACGCAATATTGCGAACAAAAAAAACTTAGCAGTTTTAGAGTAGCTCCAGACTTACTCTGCCTGTGCGATCAGTTCAGTGCTTGTCGTTCCTGGTTTGACGTCACAAACACTCCCAGCGTTCGCCCAGACACTCCCCCGTTTCTCCGGCCACTCCTGCGTTTTTTCCGGAAACGGTAGTGTTTTCAGCCACACGCCCATAAAACGCTGTGTTTCCGCCCAGTAACACCCATTTCCTGTCAATCACACTACGTTCGCCGGTGCGAACAAAAAGCCGTGAGTAAAAATCCTTTCTTCATAGCAGAATTACTTAGCGCAGTCGCAGTGCGAACATTGCGCATGCGCTCTAAGCTGATTTTCACTGCGATGCGAAAAAAAAGAACGAGCGAACGACTCGGAATGAGGGCCAGTGTTCTTAGACCTCATAAAGGGTTTTATATAAGATAAATATTTAGCTTTATCATGCCCCTCTCCCACCTGTGGCACCCCTGCCCCTCCCCCACCTGCAGTGCCTCCGGACCCCTCCCCCATCTGCATCCCCCACTCCTCTGCCTCTCCCCCACCCGCAGTACCTCCCGAACCTTCCCCATCCGGGCCCCACCCCCACTTCTGCCCCCCCTCCACCCGCAGCATCTACATACACCATCCGCAGTCCCCCCCGCACCCGCTACATTCTGTACATCGTGCCCTGCAGGTGCTGTTCACGCCGTCGCAAGGGGCTGTGCCTCCTTCACCATCGCACGCCCTTTCATTGTGCAATATTTAACCACTAACAAAGGAATGCAGGTAATACTCCATATAATACAAATATTAAACCCCAGAAAGGCATGCAAGGGTTAAGGGGGCGTAGCCCCCTGCGACGGTGTGAAGAGCGCCCGTAGGGCACGATGAAGCACCTAGTATATATATATATATATATGGGTTTGTATTGAAATCACTGTGGATTCATATTCATTTACTTGTGCTACTCTATTTGTCATAGAAAAAGACCAATTCAATTAATATCATAGAAACAGACAGCTGGCTACTGTCACTTTGTGGGTTTGTGAGACGCTTAAGTATAGAAGGAGAAACTTATAAAGCTCCTCATTCATAGCTGCTCGTAATCTACATGCAATGCCATGTAATGTCATGTAGTTGAGCAATTTGTTACTGCGCATGTGCAAAATCTTCCGAAAACCCCTATGTTGCATACATTACACAGATGGTGCTGTTGCGATCGATTCAGACAGTATCAGAAAAGTGTCGGAACAGTGATGGGCAGTGACAGGGAGGTGGCTAGTAGCGCAGGTAAAAATGTCTATTCGGTGGATGTATTATAAGAATGTAAGCAACTGTAATCACAGCCGCACAGCCGCCAGCGTAGGAGGCCGCGGACAGATGGAGACACCGCACGTGCCATAGGGCTCCTGCAAGTCTCAATGATGCGACCAATGGCATATAAGGATGCACCAACCGGTACTACAGCATGCACAGGTCCTAAAAGTGAGCGTCTCGGTCCTTGCACATTCAACCGCATGAAGGTAACCAAGGGAAGGAATCTTTAGGCCATGTGCATAAAGTTACGACTGGTGACCGCCAATAGATATGAATATAAAAGGAAAGTTTAACGTATCTGTGACAATGTTATACACTATTCGGATGTTTGAGTGCCGGATGTTACTGATATTTGTCATTGGCCACAGTGGTGTGGCACACTGAATGTCTCCCTGATGTTGTGTATTCACAGTACACCCTTGAAAAGATTCCACAAAAAAATCCAAAGATTGTGTTCATGTCAGGGATGGAGTGACCCATCTCTCTGGCACCTACTATCAAGCCTTGTTCAAAGTTGCTTAACCCATGATACGCTGCCATCCCCACTGCAACTTATATCACAATGAATTGCAGAGATATCTGACTGTAGGCCTGATTCAGAACGTACATCTCTGATTATTAGAGATCGACATCTGCATGGGATCTACTGTTCAGGCGCCAGCATCCGTCCGCGAGATCGCTTGCAATCCCGACATGCTGCTGCGTTTGTGAGAGGGACCATTCTAAAAAACGGGGGCGTCCCTATATAATATACTTTTAATTGCAGAAGATACCATTTAATGCGGTGGTGTGCTCTCTCTCTCTCTCTCTATATATATATATATATATATATATATATAGCAAACAAACAGATCTGAGGGCGCTTAAATGTATGGTACTGTTTCGATAATATTAGTACATCAGTTTAAAACAAAAGAATTTTCAATTACATAGAAAAAATGTATTCATAAAAGTACAGAATAAAACATAGTACGTCTTTGTGATTTTACAGAGGACGTCTTCAGATATATCCGGTTTTACATTCAGTTTTTAGTGTATTTCTTTGCTGAAACATACCATACAGAAGTAGAACAATAGATCGATCCAACGCGTTTTGTCCCTATCGGGACTTCATCAGGGGTACTTTGTCAAAATGATCAAACAATTATGTGAAGAAAATCTGATGAAATGTATAAACCTCTGTTAAATCCAGGTTATCTGGATATGATACCAGACTAATAACTAGTATGAAAAATCTCTGCGTGATGTGGCTCCATTACGGAAAAAAGTCTCCATACACTAATATGCAGTATCTCAACAATGGTCTAAAATTACCGCTATGGAATGCAGATAAGTGTCTACCACTGAACTTTAGTAGATGTAGAACAGCCTTCTGCACATATAATAATATAGGGATATGCAACAAGGGTGATGTGCTCCTCTCAGAGTTCAGTGAAGCAAGGGATGCTTCACCCCCCAGGATATCCCCTTCACCGTCCCCTTTTTCAGAGTCGGTATCCGTGTCGACTTGCATTATTTGGGCAAGAGCACGCTTTTTTGGATTCCTCTGGAGAGGACACACACTCTGCAGCACAAGATACAGAGTCCCTAGACATGGTAATGTGAAATAATAAGGTTTTAAACTTACCGGTAAATATTTTTCTCCTAGTCCGTAGAGGATGCTGGGGACTCCGTAAGGACCATGGGGTATAGACGGGCTCCGCAGGAGACATGGGCACTATAAAGAACTTTTAGTATGGGTGTGCACTGGCTCCTCCCTCTATGCCCCTCCTCCAGACCTCAAGTCGAAAACTGTGCCCAGAGGAGATGGACAATATGAGGAAAGGATTTTGTTAATCTAAGTGCAAGATTCATACCAGCCCACACCAATCATACCATATGACCTGGAATATACACAACCAGTCAACAGTATGAACAAAAAACAGCATCAGTCAAAGACCGATTCCAACTGCAACATAACCCTTATGAAGGCAACAACTATATACAAGTCTTGCAGATTTAGTCCGCACTGGGACGGGCGCCCAGCATCCTCTACGGACTAGGAGAAAAAGATTTACCGGTAGGTTTAAAATCTTATTTTCTCTTACGTCCTAGAGGATGCTGGGGACTCCGTAAGGACCATGGGGTTTATACCAAAGCTCCAAACCGGGCGGGAGAGTGCGGATAACTCTGCAGCACCGACTGAGCAAACGCAAGGTCCTCCTCAGCCAGGGTATCAAACTTGTAGAATTTTGCAAAGGTGTTTGAACCCGACCAAGTTGCTGCTCGGCAAAGCTGTAATGCCGAGACGCCTCGGGCAGCCGCCCAAGAAGAGCCCACCTTCCTAGTGGAATGGGCTTTTACGGAATTTGGTAACGGCAATCCAGCCGTAGAATGAGCCTGCTGAATTGTGTTACAGATCCAGCGAGCAATAGTCTGCTTAGAAGCAGGAGCGCCAACCTTGTTGGCTGCATACAGGACAAACAGAGCCTCTGTTTTCCTAACCTTAGCCGTCCTGGCTACATAAATCTTTAAGGCCCTGACTACATCCAGGGACTTGGAGTCCTCCCAGTCCCCCGTAGCCACAGGCACCACAATAGGTTGGTTCATATGAAAAGAAGAAACCACCTTCGGCAAAAATTGAGGACGCGTCCTCAACTCAGCTCTATCCACATGGAAAATCAAATAGGGGCTCTTGTGGGACAAGGCCGCCAATTCTGACACCCGCCTTGCAGATGCCAAGGCCAATAACATGACCACCTTCCACGTGAGAAATTTTAATTCAACTGTTTGAAGAGGTTCAAACCAGTGAGAACTCAGGAATTTTAAGACCACGTTAAGGTCCCACGGTGCCACTGGGGGCACAAAGGGGGGCTGGATGTGCAGCACTCCCTTCACAAACATCTGGACTTCTGGGAGAGAAGCCAATTCCCTCTGAAAGAAGATAGATAGGGCCGAAATCTGTACCTTAATGGAGCCTAACTTCAGGCCCATATCCACTCCTGTCTGTAGAAAGTGGAGAAATCGGCCCAAATGGAAATCTTCCGTAGGAGCATTCTTGGCTTCACATCAAGAGACATACTTCCTCCAGATACGGTGATAATACTTAGCCGTCACCTCCTTCCTAGCCTTGATGAGAGTAGGGATGACTTCCTCCGGAATACCTTTCTCAGCTAGGATCCGGTGTTCAACCGCCATGCCGTCAAACGTAACCGCGGTAAGTCTTGGAACACACATGGCCCCTGCTGTAACAGGTCCTCCCTAAGAGGAAGAGGCCACGGGTCTTCTGAGAGCATTTCCTGAAGATCTGAGTACCAGGCCCTTCGAGGCCAATCTGGGACAATGAGTATTGCCTGCACTCTCTTTAGTCTTATGAGTCTCAATATCTTTGAGATGAGAGGAAGAGGAGGAAACACATAAACCGACCGAAACACCCATGGTGTCACTAGGGCGTCTAATGCTACTGCTTGAGGGTCCTGTGACCTGGCACAATACCTCCGAAGCTTCTTGTTGAGGCGTGACGCCATCATGTCTATTTGAGGAATTCCCCAAAGACCTGTTATCTCTGCAAAAACTTCTTGATGAAGTCCCCACTCTCCTGGATGGAGATCGTGTCTGCTGAGGAAGTCTGCTTCCCAGTTGTCCACTCCCGGAATGAAGACTGCTGACAGAGCGCTTACGTGATTTTCCGCCCAGCGAAGAATCCTGGTGGCTTCCGCCATCGCCACTCTGCTCCTTGTCCCGCCTTGGCGGTTTACATGAGCCATGGCTGTGACGTTGTCTGACTGAATCAGAACCGGGAGGCCCCGAAGAAGAGTCTCCGCTTGTTGCAGGCCGTTGTATATGGCCCTCAATTCCAGTATGTTGATGTGTAGGCAAGCCTCCTGGCTTGACCATAATCCTTGAAAATTTCTTCCTTGTGTGACTGCTCCCCATCCTCGGAGGCTCGCGTCCGTGGTCACTAGAACCCAGTCTTGAATTCCGAACCTGCGACCCTCCAGAAGGTGAGCACTCTGCAGCCACCACAGGAGAGACACCCTGGCCCTGGGGGACAGGGTTATTTTCTGATGTATTTGTAGATGAGACCCGGACCACTTGTCCAGAAGGTCCCACTGAAAAGTCCTCGCATGAAACCTGCCGAAGGGGATGGCCTTGTAGGCTGCCACCATTTTTCCCAGAACTCGAGTGCATTGATGAACAGACACTCTTTTTTGTTTTAGCAGGTCTCTGACCAAGTTCTGGAGATCCTGGGCTTTTTCCAATGGGAGAAAAACCCGCTTCTGTTCCGTGTCCAGAATCATGCCTAGGAAAGATAGCCGAGTCGTTGGAACCAATTGTGACTTTGGCAGATTGAGAATCCAACCGTGCTGTTGCAGCACTTTCAAGGAGAGCGACACGCTCTCCAGCAATTTGTCTCTCGATCTCGCCTTTATCAGGAGATCATCCAAGTATGGGATAATTGTGTCTCCCTGCCTGCGCAGGAGCACCATTATCTCTGCCATTACCTTGGTGAAAATCCTCGGGGCCGTGGAAAGCCCAAACGGCAACGTCTGAAACTGGTAATGACAGTCCTGTACAGCGAATCTCAGGTATTCCTGATGAGGAGGGTATATGGGGACATGAAGGTATGCATCCTTTATGTCTAGTGACACCATAAAATCCCCCCTTCCAGGCTGGATATGACCGCTTGAATTTGAACTTTTTTAAGTACAGGTTTAGGGATTTCAGATTTAAAATGGGTCTGACCGAGCCATCCAGCTTCGGGACCACAAACAGGGTTGAATAATACCCTTTTCCCTGTTGAACCAGGGGAACCTTGACCACCACTTGCTGTTGACACAGCTTTTGAATTGCAGCTAACACCACCTCCCTTTCCGGTGGCGAAGCTGGTAAGGCCGACTTGAAAAATCGGCGGGGGGGGGCACCTCTTCGAATTCCAGCTTGTAGCCCTGGGAAACAATTTCGATTGCCCAAGGATCCACTTCTGAAAAACCCAGATTTGACTGAAAAGTCGAAGACGTGCCCCCACCGGTGCGGACTCCCTTAGGGGAGGACTTTTGCTCCTGGGAGCTAGCCAACGCAGGTGTTCTTTTCCCTTTACCCTTACCTCTGGCAAGGATAGAGGAGCCCCGACCTCTTCTGGCCTTATGTGACCGAAAGGAATGCATCTGATACTGTGGAGTTTTCTTGTGCTGTTGGGGAACAAAAGGTAAAAATTTAGATTTACCCGCGGTAGCTGTGGCAACCAGGTACGCGAGCCCCTCCCCAAACAACACTTCACCCTTGTAAGGTAAAACCTCCATATGTTTCTTGGAGTCTGCGTCACCCGTCCATTGTCGGGTCCATAGAGCTCGCCTCGCAGAAATAGCCATCGCATTGGCTCTGGAACCCAGCAGTCCAACGTCTCTTTGAGCGTCCCTCATAAATAAGACTGCGTCTTTAATGTGGGCTAATGTTAATAAAATGGTATCCCTGTCTAGGGTATCCAGGCCCTCTGACAAGGTGTCTGTCCATGCTGCAACTTCGCTACATACCCATGCCGATGTTATTGCCGGTCTGAGCAAAACACCTGTATGCACATAAATAGACTTTAAAGTAGTCTCCTGTCTGCGATCAGCAGGATCCTTGAGGGCTGCCGTGTCCGGAGACGGTAGCGCCACCTTCTTGGACAGGCGCGTCAAAGCCTTGTCCACCCTGGGAGAGGATTCCCAACACACCCTGTCCTGAGCAGGGAAAGGATACGCCATAAGAATCCTTTTGGGAATCTGCAGTTTTTTATCTGGAGTTTCCCAAGCTTTTTCAAACAACTCGTTCAGCTCATGAGAAGGGGGAAAGGTTACCTCAGGTTTCTTCTCCTTATACATGCGCACCCTCGTGTCAGGGACAGAGGGGTCATCTGTGATATGCAAAACCTCTTTCACTGCAATAATCATACACTGAATACCCTTTGCCACCCTTGGGTGCAATCTTGCATCATCGTAATCGACACTGGAATCAGAATCCGTGTCGGTATCAGTGTCAGTTATTTGGGATAGGGGACGTTTTTGAGACCCCGACGGGCCCTGTGACCCAGCCCAATCCGTGGATTGACCCCCAGCTTTTTCCCTGGACTCTGCCAGGTCCAGTCTCTTATGTAATGAGGCCACACTTGCATTAAACATATGCCACATGTCCATCCATTCATGAGTCGGCGTTGCCGACGGAGACACACCACTCATTCGCTCCACCTCCTCCTTGGACGAGCCTTCCGCCTCAGACATGCCGGCACGCACGTACCGACACCCCCACACACACACAGGGATATATCTATAAGGGGACAATTCCCCAACAAGGCCCTTTGGAGAGACAGAGAGAGAGTATGCCAGCACACACCCAGCGCCTACAGATACTGGAAAATAACCCAGATAGAGCTTTTATTACCAATCAATGTGTAATACACTCACTGCGCCTTGAAAATGCCCCCCCCCCCCACTCTTTTCCAGCCCTCTGTCACCGAGTTCAGCAGGGGAGAGTCCGGGGAGCCAGCTTCTCTGCAGCGTTCTGTGGAGAAAATGGCGCTGTTAGTGCTGAGGGATCAAGCTCCGCCCCCTCCAGCGGCGGACTTCGGTCCTGCTTCAATATATAAAAAATGGCGGGGGATTTCTCCATTTACTGCCTCCACAGCCTAATGCCTCCTGATATGCCATACCCAAGGTTTATTGCTGCCCATGGTGCCCCCCTGCGCCCTGCACCCATCAGTGCCTGTACTGTGTGTGTAGTGTGTGGGAGCAATGGCGCGCAGCGGCTTACCTCAATGAAGATCTGAAGTCTTCTGCCGCCTTGAAGTCTTCTTTTCTTCTTATACTCCTTATACTCACCCGGCTTCTATCTTCTGGCTCTGCGAGGAGGACGGCGGCGCGGCTCCGGGACGAACGGCGGTGTGAAACCAGCGCAGTAGCCTAAGAAGCAGAGCCTATCACTTAAGTAGGTCTGCTTCTCTCTCCTCAGTCCCAAGATGCAGGGAGCCTGTTGCCAGCAGTGCTCCCTGAAAATAAAAAACCTAACAAAATTCTTTTATCAGAGAAATTCAGTAGAGCTCTCCTGTAGTGCACCCATTCTCCTCTGGGCACAGAATCTAACTGAGGTCTGGAGGAGGAGCATAGAGGGAGGAGCCAGTGCACACCCATACTAAAAGTTCTTTATAGTGCCCATGTCTCCTGCGGAGCCCGTCTATACCCCATGGTCCTTACGGAGTCCCCAGCATCCTCTAGGACGTAAGGGAAATATAACATACACACACAGGAAAATGTCAGACAGTTTCGCCCAAGTACTTCAGAGCGACACAGAGTATAAGGAGCCAGCCCACACAGCACCCCAATAGGCAGTTATTATGATAAATGACTGGCGCTGACAACCTTAATAGATTAAACAGTGAATAACACTCCCCCCCCCCCCCCTTCTATAACACCCTGGTACTGCAGAGGATAACTGGAGAGAAGTGGAGGGCAGCGCTCCCTGTCAGCGTCTCTGTAGTGTGATCTGCAGGGAGAAATTGGCGCTGGTGAGTGCTGGATCTGCTCTGAGGAGAAGCCCCGACCCCTGTAATGGCGCGTCTTCCTGCTCTTGTTATATTATAGTGGCCGGAAGTTGCTTGTTGCTAACAGTGGGATTAGCCCCTATTAGTTCAGATGACCAGTGTTAGGGTATTGCGTGGGCCCAGGGTGCCCCTCACAGCGCCGCACAACTGTACCGCTGAGCCCTCCGGAGCGCAGCATCAGCGCTGCGCTCCCAGCCTTGTGCCGCCATTCCCGCCGGCGTCCCGCTTACCGGGGCGCCGGCGTCATACTCACCACCGCATCTTTGGGCTCTGTTAGGGGGTGACGGCAGTGCTGCGGGAGCGAGCGGTCGCCTTCGGAGGCTTGCGATCAACACCCTCAGGAGCTCAGTGTCCTGTCAGCGGAGATAGGAGCCATTAACCTCAAGGGTTGGATCCTAATCCCCCCCTAAGTCCCACGAAGCAGGGAGGCTGTTGCCAGCAGCCACCCTGTACCTAACAGCTCTTAAAAAATAATAAAACTAGAAAAGCCCCTAGTAGCTGTGACCGACTCCATCGGGCACATTTTCTAAACGGAGTCTGGTAGGAGGGGCATAGAGGGAGGAGCCAGCCCACACTATTAAACTCTTAAAGTGCCCATGGCTCCCATGGGACCCGTCCATACCCCATCATGCTAATGTGGACCCCAGCATCCTCTAGGACGTAAGAGAAATATATAATATGTATATGGGTGTGGTACAAAATCAACACTCAGGATGTCAACATTCAGTGTCGACGCAGATGAGAGGTCGGCATACATTGACATGTCAACATTGCCAGAACGTCAATATTGTGATGGTCGACACGTCAGCCATGACCAATGGCGAGGGAAGTAAGGTAACCCTAAGCGCAGCATGACCCTAACACTAAAATAATAAAAATGTAAAATAAAAGTTGTCAAAAAATAAATCTTTTTTTCTTTGTAATCTTTGTGTATTTTTCTGTTTGCTGCCATGAGATCTATGTACTACTGTAGGTCATTACAAGATTCTGTGTCATTTTACAAATACTAGGTGATTCATTGCGCCCTACGGGCGCTTTTCACACCGTCGTTAGGGGCTACGCCCCGTTAACCTCTGCACGGCTTTGAACATATGCAGGGCGGTAGATAACAGAATCAGAAACGCAGGGCAGTATAGAGGGCATACAGAAATGGGGTCCGGTTGAGATAAGATAGAGAGGCGTAGGGGGGGGGAGAAAGGGAATGTACAGAAACGCTGTGCGATCGGTAAAGGATAGGGAGAGTCAGGGTGGTAGGGAGAGGATAAAGAGAGGCAAGGGGTTAGAGAGAAAATACCGTTGCAAGAGGCTACGACCCATTATCCCCTGCACGGGCTTCAGCTGTGCTATAATTGTTATTACATGGAGTATTACCTGATTTTTTTTTTATGGCAGTGGGTAAATATTGTAAGGGGGGAGGGCGTGCGATTGTCAAGGGGGCGTAGGCCTTTGTGAGGGCGTGCAGAGTGGCCGCAGGGCACAATGAATAACATAGTGTAGTATATACTGCTAGTGTCTGCATTATGAAGTACCAGATGAGTAACAGCAATGCACTGTAGATAAGATACCAAGGTGCTGGGGCCACAGGTAGCAGAGCCGCTTATACGCACAATGGTCACAGGTAGCAGAGCCGCTTATACACACAATACCCACAGGTAGCAGAGCCGCTTATACACACAATACCCACAGGTAGCAGAGGCGCTTATACACACAGTGGCTACAGGTAGCAGAGCCACTTATACACACTATGGCCACAGGTAGCAGAGCCGCTTATACACACAATACCCACAGGTAGCAGAACCGCTTATACACACAATACCCACAGGTAGCAGAGACGCTTATACACACATTACCCACAGGTAGCAGAACCGCTTATACACACAATACCCACAGGGGGCAGAGGCGCTTATACACACAGTGCCCACAGGTAGCAGAGCCGCTTATACACACAATACCCCCAGGTAGCAGAGGCGCTTATACACACAGTGCCCACAGGTAGCAGAGGCGCTTATACACACAATACCCACAGGTAGCAGAGCCACTTATACACACAGTGCCCACAAGTAGCAGAGCCGCTTATACACACAATGGCCACAGGTAGCAGAGCCGCTTATACAAACAATGGCCACAGGTAGCAGAGCCGCTTATACACTCAATACCCACAGGTAGCAGAGCCGCTTATAAACACAGTGGCCACAGGTAGCAGAGCCGCTTATACACACAATACCCACAGGTAGCAGAGCCGCTTATACACACAATGGCCACAGGTAGCAGAGGCGCTTATACACACAATGGGCACAGGTAGCAGAGCCACATGTACACACATGACCCACAGGTAGCAGAACCGCTTATACACACAATACCCACAGGGGGCAGAGCCGCTTATACACACAGTGCCCACAGCTAGCAGAGCCGCTTATACACACAATACCCCCAGGTAGCAGAGGCGCTTATACACAGTGCCCACAGGTAGCAGAGGTGCTTATACACACAATGGGCACAGGTAGCAGAGCCACGTGTACACACAATACCCACAGGTAGCAGAGCGGCGTATACACACAACACCCACAGGTAGCAAAGCCGCTTATACACACAGTGCCCACAGGTAGCAGAGCCGCTTATACACACAGTGTGCACAGGTAGCAGCGCCACTTATACACAATGGGCTGGTGCGGGGTTAACGCAGTTGGGGAGGGCCGGCTGTGGTGGTGTTGCGGGTGGTGGAGGCGCAGGTGCGTGGGTGTTGGGGGGGGGGGGGGGGCGGGTGCAGGGGTGCTGTGGGTGGGGGAGGGGGCTATTTGGTGGGGTGGTGCGGTTGGGTGGGTGTGAGGGTGCCACGGTTGCGGGGGCGGGTGGTGCTGCAGGAAGGGGAGGGATGGGGGTGGGGGAGCAGGGGTCCTGTGCGTAGGGGAGGGGCGGGGTGCCATGGGTGGAGGGTTGGGAGCAGGGGTGATATGGGTGTGGGAGGGGTTGTGGAAGAAGCTGGTGTGGGAGTGCCGTGGGTGGGGGAGTGGGGGGCTGCGGGTGGGAGTGTGGTGCCATGGGTGTGGGGACAGGTGTGGGGGGCAGGGACGGGTGCAGTAGTGCTGCGGTTGGGGTGTGGGAGGCGGCTGCGGGGGTTTGCGAGGGTTGGCGCGGGTGGGGGAGGGGGTGCGGGAGCAGGGGTGTTGTGGATGGGGGAGGGGCGGGTGCAGGAGGGGCAAATGCGGTGGTGGTGGTGCGGGTGGAGGGGTGTAGCGGGGGAGAGGTGGGTATGGGGGTGGAGTGGGGGAGGGGTGGGGTGACGCGGGTGGGGGAGGGGGCAGTTAGCCGGGGTGGTGCGGTTGGGGGTATGTGGGGGTGAGGGTGCTATGGTTGCAGGGGCGGGTGGGGGGGTGCTGCAGGTAGGGGAGGGTTGGGGGTGCGGGAGCAGGGGTGCTGTGCGTAGTGGAGCACAGCACCCCTGGGGGGGGGGGGGGGGAGCGAGTGCGGCTGTCAGTGTCAGCATGTCCCCCTGAACTCTGCAGCAGCCGCTAGTGGGGCGGGTAGTGTGAGTTCCGCTCACAGGCAGCGGCTGCTCTGTCACCAGAGAGTGTACGGGGAGAAGGGAGACAGGGGACTGGGCGGAGATAGGGAGGGGACTGGGCGGAGATGGGGAGGGGACTGTTCCTGGCCAGATCTGTGCCTGTGACTCCGCCCAGCGTTACGGCCAGGGTGGCACAGAATCACAGAGTTGGGCAAATATATAGGAGATAATTCATGTATGTTTATTTATTTAACATTACTATGATACTGCTTTTTCATGTTTCCAGCCTGTGTTTTTCATTTCATAGGTAAGTGAGACAGTATTGCCTCAAGTCATCCACCAGAGCTTGCTGTAACACTACAATAAAGCCTGGGCAGTCATGTCTCCCTATGTGCACAGTCCACTTTCTGTCACCAGTATGCTCAGCAGCTGTGTGCACATTTACTCAGTGACTATGACTGATCTATACTACACCATCTGACTGAGATCTCCCAGCAGCCCTCTCTCTCCTGCTGCCTCACTGCCAATCACCAACTCGCTGACGTCACCCGCCAATCACATCCGTCCTTGCTCCCTCGCCCCCGCTCATTGGCTATGACTTCTCGTACGTTCCGCCCCTCTCCTAAATAAATACAACTAAGCCACGCCCACCGTGGAGCGGTTGAGTCTATATCGGAGTGGCAGAAGGGACCTTGTGACGTACTTAGGGGAGGAGACACGTCACCAGGGGGAGGAGTGGAGCTCGTCGCCATTTTGCGGTACTGTGTGTTTCCGTGTCAGGTACCTGTAGCGCTCCTGAGGTAAATGTCTGTGATAAAGGTGGGGGAGACGGCTGTGGCAGGTTGTAGCAGTAGAGAGGACAGGGGCTGTGGTCGCAGAGAGATTGCTGGATGCTGTAACAGCATGAGTGAAGCGCACCGGTCCTGCATAGGCTTTAGTGCCCTCAGAGGGTTAGATAGAGGCAGTGTGTGAGGTATAGCTGGTTGGGTAACCCTAACAAAGGGTGTCCCCCTCTCCCAGCTATTCATAGGACTTATAGTCAGTGGGAACTTTATATAAGTCATATCTGGTAGCTGTTCTGTGGTTCCCTCACACCCATGGCAAAGGGAAACCTAGAATGGACCAGTGGTTTATGTATTCCATAGTAAGTAGTTATGAGCCCCCCAGGTGCTTGCGTTATGGGGGGCATCCCATGATGGTGGACGTTCACTTTGACATATGCTTGCCACCTGCAAATGCCCAACCGTGTTGCCTGCACAGCATGTAGGACATTACTAGGTTTTATTTCTTTTCATATCTGGTCTAAGGTCAGTATTAGCATCAATGTATAACTGTGTGGAGTTTGCATAGTCTCCCCTGTACTTGTGTGGGTTTCCTCCGGGCACTCCACTTCATCCCCATGATCCAAAAATATACTGGTAGGCTAATTGGCTCCCAACAAAAACTAACCCTAGTGTGTGTGTGTGTACGTGGGCAGTCTAGATGGGCCAAGTGGTTCTTCTCTACTGTCAAATTCTGTGTTTCTATGAAATCATTGGGAGGGATTTAATTTGGGGTGCAAGCAGCTGTTGCAATGGCATGTAACACGGGCAGTATTTGCTTAACCCCTGGCATGGACTCGCACATTTTTGCTCGCATCCCTATGGGGCTGTGGATATCATTCAGCGAGTCAGGCGTTGCCATAAATGCGGCTGTATGCTGTGCTTACTTGCGAGGGTGAGATATTTGCCCCTAATTGAATTCCCCCCCCTATATCTGTGGTTTCCACCCAAAGCCGTGATCTCTACAGCACCCTCCAACCAGTTTTTATTTTTTCCACAGACTGCCAACACATTACTGGCAGGGACAAGTAGAAAAGTGCCTGGAGGGGCGTCATCGACCCGCTGGAAAACATCAACTCTACATCCTAGGTGCGTAAACCTTGTGGGGCTCTGGTTATTTAAGATATCCATCTAGAGCTGCAATTTCTTTATCAGGGTGGAAATATAATTTACCGTAATATATGTGGGGGATTCTTTTAAGCAGGGTTACAGGGTTTGAGTTACACGCCCTAAACTATTCAAGCGGTAAACCCTGAAACAACGCACACTAACCCACAGATTCCACGCAGAGTGCTGTAGTCTATGGGCTCCTCATGCATTAATGCAGAGTCTGCTTTTAAACACACAATTTTTCCTCGCAACTACCGAGGCCAAATCCTCTGGGGCTTAGCGCGCATGATTCTTGCACCTAGCTGAATCCCCATCAAACAGCTAAGACATTTTTATCATGGCTTTAAAAATACTGGAGTTTACATCACATTATTATCATCAGTTATTTATATAGTGCGCACGTTCCATGTAGCATTACAGAGAATATCTCAGTCCCTGCCCCAGTGGAGCTTACAATCCATATTCTCGATCACAGGGTCACATATATACAGGTGGGGTTATTTTTTATCAGAAGCCAACTCAGTATGTTTTGGGGTGTGGGAGGAAACACACAGATACATGGGGAGAACATACAAACTCCACACGGATGTACCATGACTGGAAATTGAACTCTTGACTTCAGTGCTGTGCGGCATCAGTGCTAACTACTACACCATCCGTGCTGCGCACATGTGACTACACTTCTCTCACCAACGCAATAACATCAGTGTGCAAAACAAAACAATAAAAAAAAAATTGCAAAGTTAGGATAGTGAGTAAAGTTTTGCCCATCCCCTGTGTACTTCCTAAATCATGACTATCAAGAAAATCAAATAAAAAATATTTCTTGTTTGAGAATTCATTCAATATTGTGGAAAAATTTGGTCAAAAATGCACTGACAAAAACATTGTTTCTCTGACGTCCTAGTGGATGCTGGGACTCCGTAAGGACCATGGGGATATAGCGGCTCCGCAGGAGACAGGGCACAAAATAAAAGCTTAAGGATCAGGTGGTGTGCACTGGCTCCTCCCCCTATGACCCTCCTCCAAGCCTCAGTTAGATTTTTGTGCCCGGCCGAGAAGGGTGCAATCTAGGTGGCTCTCCTGAGCTGCTTAGAATAAAAGTTTAGTTAGGTTTTTTTTTATTTTCAGTGAGTCCTGCTGGCAACAGGCTCACTGCATCGTGGGACTAAGGGGAGAAGAAACGGACTCACCTGAGTGCAGAGTGGATCGGGTTTCTTAGGCTACTGGACACTAGCTCCAGAGGGACGATCACAGGTTCAGCCTGGATGGGTCACCGGAGCCGCGCCGCCGTCCCCCTTACAGAGCCAGAAGAGACGAAGAGGTCCGGTGAAATCGGCGGCAGAAGACATCCTGTCTTCAGACTAAGGTAGCGCACAGCACCGCAGCTGTGCGCCATTGCTCTCAGCACACTTCACACTCCGGTCACTGAGGGTGCAGGGCGCTGGGGGGGGAGCGCCCTGAGACGCAATATAACAGATTACCTTAGGTGGCAAAACAGAATACATCACATATAGCTCCTGGGCTATATGGATGTATTTTCTCTATCGTCCTAGTGGATGCTGGGGTTCCTGAAAGGACCATGGGGAATAGCGGCTCCGCAGGAGACAGGGCACAAAAAGTAAAGCTTTAGGATCAGGTGGTGTGCACTGGCTCCTCCCCCTATGACCCTCCTCCAAGCCTCAGTTAGATTTTTGTGCCCGGCCGAGAAGGGTGCAATCTAGGTGGCTCTCCTAAAGAGCTGCTTAGAAAAGTTTAGCTTAGGTTTTTTATTTTACAGTGAGTCCTGCTGGCAACAGGATCACTGCAACGAGGGACTTAGGGGAGAATAAGTGAACTCACCTGCGTGCAGGATGGATTGGCTTCTTTGGCTACTGGACATTAGCTCCAGAGGGACGATCACAGGTACAGCCTGGATGGTCACCGGAGCCTCGCCGCCGGCCCCCTTGCAGATGCTGAAACGAGAAGAGGTCCAGAATCGGCGACAGAAGACTCCTCAGTCTTCTTAAGGTAGCGCACAGCACTGCAGCTGTGCGCCATTTCCTCTCAGCACACTTCACACGGCAGTCACTGAGGGTGCAGGGCGCTGGGAGGGGGGCGCCCTGGGAGGCAAATGAAAACCTTTTTTGGCTAAAAATACCTCACATATAGCCTCCGGGGGCTATATGGAGATATTTAACCCCTGCCAGAATCCATTAAAGAGCGGGAGACGAGCCCGCCGAAAAAGGGGCGGGGCCTATCTCCTCAGCACACAGCGCCATTTTCCCTCACAGAAAGGCTGGAGGGAAGGCTCCCAGGCTCTCCCCTGCACTGCATTACAGAAACAGGGTTAAAACAGAGAGGGGGGGCACTAATTTGGCGTTAGAAATATATAAAAGATGCTATAAGGGAAAACACTTATATAAGGTTGTCCCTATATAATTATAGCGTTTTTGGTGTGTGCTGGCAAACTCTCCCTCTGTCTCTCCAAAGGGCTAGTGGGTCCTGTCCTCTATCAGAGCATTCCCTGTGTGTGTGCTGTGTGTCGGTACGTGTGTGTCGACATGTATGAGGACGATGTTGGTGAGGAGGCGGAGCAATTGCCTGTAATGGTGATGTCACTCTCTAGGGAGTCGACACCGGAATGGATGGCTTATTTAGGGAATTACGTGATAATGTCAACACGCTGCAAGGTCGGTTGACGACATGAGACGGCCGACAAACAATTAGTACCGGTCCAGACGTCTCAGAAACACCGTCAGGGGTTTTAAAACGCCCGTTTACTTTAGTCGGTCGACACAGACACGGACACTGAATCCAGTGTCGACGGTGAATAAACAAACGTATTCCTTATTAGGGCCACACGTTAAGGGCAATGAAGGAGGTGTTACATATTTCTGATACTACAAGTACCACAAAAGAGGGTATTATGTGGGATGTGAAAAAACTACCGTAGTTTTTCCTGAATCAGATAAATTAAATGAAGTGTGTGATGATGCGTGGGTTCCCCCCGATAGAAAATTATGGGCGGTATACCCTTTCCCGCCAGAAGTTAGGGCGCGTTGGGAAACACCCCTTAGGGTGGATAAGGCGCTCACACGCTTATCAAAACAAGTGGCGGTACCGTCTATAGATAGGGCCGTCCTCAAGGAGCCAGCTGACAGGAGGCTGGAAAATATCATAAAAAGTATATACACACATACTGGTGTTATACTGCGACCAGCGATCGCCTCAGCCTGGATGTGCAGAGCTGGGGTGGCTTGGTCGGATTCCCTGACTAAAAATATTGATACCCTTGACAGGGACAGTATTTTATTGACTATAGAGCATTTAAAGGATGCATTTTCTATATATGCGAGATGCACAGAGGGATATTTGCACTCTGGCATCAAGAGTAAGTGCGATGTCCATATCTGCCAGAAGATGTTTATGGACACGACAGTGGTCAGGTGATGCAGATTCCAAACGGCACAAAGGTGTATTGCCGTATAAAGGAAGAGGAGTTATTTGGGGTCGGTCCATCGGACCTGGTGGCCACGGCAACTGCTGGAAAATCCACCGTTTTTACCCTAAGTCACATCTCTGCAGAAAAAGACACCGTCTTTTCAGCCTCAGTCCTTGCGTCCCTATAAGAGTCATATCTGCCCAGGGATAGAGGAAAGGGAAGAAGACTGCAGCAGGCAGCCCATTCCCAGGAACAGAAGCGTTCCACCGCTTCTGCCAAGCTCTCAGCATGACGCTGGGACCGTACAGGACCCCTGGATCCTACATGTAGTATCCCAGGGGTACAGATTGGAATGTCGAGACGTTTCCCCTTCGCAGGCTCCTGAAGTCTGGTTTACCAAGGTCTCCCTCCGACAAGGAGGCAGTATGGGAAACAATTCACAAGCTGTATTCCCAGCAGGTGATAATCAAATTACCCCTCCTACAACAAGAAAAGGGGTATTATTCCACATTATATTGTGGTACTGAAGCCAGAAGGCTAGGTGAGACCTATTCTAAATCTAAAAAAATTTGAACACTTACAAAGGTTCAAATCAAGATGGAGTCACTCAGAGCAGTGATAACGAACCAGGAAGAAGGGGACTATATAGTGTCCCGAGACATCAGGGATGCTTACCTCCATGTCCAAAATTTGCCCTTCTCACTAAGGGTACCTCAGGTTCGTGGTACAGAACTGTCACTATCAGTTTCAGACGCTGCCGTTTGGATTGTCCACGGCACCCCGGGTCTTTACCAAGGTAATGGCCGAAATGATGATTCTTCTTCGAAGAAAAGGCGTCTTAATTATCCCTTACTTGGACGATCTCCTGATAAGGGCAAAGTCCAGGGAACAGTTGGAGGTCGGAGTAGCACTATCTCGGATACTGCTACAACAGCACGGGTGGATTCTAAATATTCCAAAATCGCAGCTGATCCCGACGACAAGTCTGCTGTGCCTAGGGATGATTCTGGACACAGTCCAGAAAAAGGTGTTTCTCCCGGAAGAGAAAGCCAGGGAGTTATCCGAGCTAGTCAGGAACCTCCTAAAATCAGTGCATCATTGCACAAGGGTCCTGGTAAAGATGGTGACTTCCTACGAAGCAATTCCATTCGGCAGATTTCACGCAAGAATTTTTCAGTGGGATCTGCTGGACAAATGGTCCGGATCGCATCTTCAGATGCATCAGCGGATAACCCTATATCCAAGGACAAGGGTGTCTCTCCTGTGGTGGTTACAGAGTGCTCATCTTCTAGAGGGCCGCAGATTCGGCATTCAGGATTGGATGCTGGTGACCACGGAGGCCAGCCCGAGAGGCTGGGGAGCAGTCACACAAGGAAAAAATTTCCAGCGAGTGTGATCAAGTCTGGAGACTTTTCTCCACATAAATATACTGGAGCTAAGGGTAAATTTATAATACTCTAAGCTTAGCAAGACCTCTGCTTCAAGGTCAGCCGGTATTGATCCAGTGGGAAAAACATCACGGCAGTCGCCCACGTAAATAGACAGGGCGGCACAAGAAGCAGGAGGGCAATGGCAAAAACTGCAAGGACTTTTCGCTGGGCGGAAAGTCATGTGATAGCACTGTCAGCAGTGTTTCATTCCGGGAATGGAAACTGGGAAGCAGACTTCCTCAGCAGGCACGACCTCCACCCGGCAGAATGGAAACTTCATCGGGAAGTTTTCCACATGATTGTAAACCGTTGGGAAATACCAAAGGTGGACATGATGGCGTCCCGTCTGAACAAAAAACGGGACAGGTATTGCGCCAGGTTAAGAGACCCTCAGGCAATAGCTGTGGACGTTCTGGTAACACCATGGATGTACCAGTCGGTGTATGTGTTCCATCCTCTGCTTCTCATACCTAAGGTACTGAGACTTATAAGACATAGAGGAGTAAGAACTATACTCATGGCTCCGGATTGGCCAAGAAGGACTTGGTACCCGGAACTTCAAGAGATGCTCACAGAGGACTTATGGCCTCTGCCGCTAAGAAGGGACTTGTTTCAGCAAGTACCATGTCTGTTCCAAGACTTACCGCAGCTGCGTTTGATGGCACGGCGGTGGAACGCCGGATCCTAAGGGAAAAAGGCATTCCGGAAGAGGTCATTCCTACCCTGGTCAAAGCCAGAAAGGAGGTGACCGCACAACATTATCACCACATGTGGCAAAAATATGTTGCGTGGTGTGAGGCCAGAAAGGCCCCACGAAGAAATTTCAACTCGGTCGATTCCTGCATTTCCTGCAAACAGGAGTGTCTATGGGCCTCAAATTGGGGTCCATTAAGGTTCAAATTTCGGCCCTGTCGATTTTCTTCCAGAAAGAAGTGGCTTCAGTTCCTGAAGTCCAGAAGTTTGTCAAGGGAGTATTGCATATACAACCCCCTTTTGTGCCTCCAGTGGCACTGTGGGATCTCAACGTAGTTCTGGGATTCCTCAAATCACATTGGTTTAAAACCAGTCAAATCTGTGGATTTGAAGCATCTCACATGAAAAGTGACCATGCTCTTGGCCCTGGCCTGGACCAGGCGAGTGTCAAATTGGTGGTTTTTTTCTCAAAAAAGCCCATATCTGGTTGTCCATTTGGACAGGGCAGAGCTGCGGACTCGTCCCCAGTTCTCTCCCTAAGGTGGTGTCAGTGTTTCACCTGAACCAGCTTATTTTGGTGCCTTGCGCCTACTAGGGACTTGGAGGACTCCAGGTTGCTAGATGTTGTCAGGGCCCTGTAAATATAGGTTCCAGGACGGCTGGAGTCAGGAAAACTGACTTGCTGTTATCCTGTATGCACCCAACAAACTGGGTGCTCTTGCTTCTAAGCAGACTATTGCTAGTTGGATGTGTAATACAATTCAGCTTGCACATTCTGTGGCAGGCCTGCCACAGCCAAAATATGTAAATGCCCATTCCACAAGGAAGGTGGGCTTATCTTGGGCGGCTGCCCGAGGGGTCTCGGCTTTACAACTTTGCCGAGCGGCTATTTAGTCAGGGGCAAACACGTTGGTAAAATCCTACAAATTTGATACCCTGGCTAAGGAGGACCTGGAGTTCTCTCATTCGGTGCTGCAGAGTCATCCGCACTCTCCCGCCCGTTTGGGAGCTTTGGTATTATCCCCATGGTCCTTTCAGGAACCCCAGCATCCACTAGGACGATAGAGAAAATAAGAATTTACTTACCGATAATTCTATTTCTCGGAGTCCGTAGTGGATGCTGGGCGCCCATCCCAAGTGCGGATTATCTGCAATACTTGTACATAGTTACAAAAATCGGGTTATTATTGTTGTGAGCCATCTTTTCAGAGGCTCCGCTGTTATCATACTGTTAACTGGGTTCAGATCACAGGTTGTACAGTGTGATTGGTGTGGCTGGTATGAGTCTTACCCGGGATTCAAAATCCTTCCTTATTGTGTACGCTCGTCCGGGCACAGTATCCTAACTGAGGCTTGGAGGAGGGTCATAGGGGGAGGAGCCAGTGCACACCACCTGATCCTAAAGCTTTACTTTTTGTGCCCTGTCTCCTGCGGAGCCGCTATTCCCCATGGTCCTTTCAGGAACCCCAGCATCCACTACGGACTCCGAGAAATAGAATTATCGGTAAGTAAATTCTTATTTTAATCCCCTGCCATTTTACACAAAAAAGCGGGAGATAAGGACGTCGTGAAGGGGCGGAGCCTATCTCCTCAGCACACAAGCGCCATTTTCCCTCACAGCTCCGCTGGAAGGACGGCTCCCTGACTCTCCCCTGCAGTCCTGCTTCAGAATCAGGGTAAAAAAGAGAAGGGGGGGGCATTGTTGGCAGCAAATAACAATAATTAACAGCAGCTATAAGGGAATAACACTTATATAAGGTTATCCCTGTATATATATATATAGCGCTGGGTGTGTGCTGGCAGACTCTCCCTCTGTCTCTCCAAAGGGCTAAGTGGGGTCCTGTCCTCTATCAGAGCATTCCCGGTGTGTGTGTGCTGTGTGTCGGTACGCGTGTGTCGACATGTATGAGGAGGAAAATTATGTGGAGGCGGAGCAGTTGCCTGCGTTGGTGATGTCACCCCCTAGGGAGTCGACACCTGACTGGATGATTGTATTTAAACAATTAAGTGATAATGTCAGCAATTTGCAAAAAACTGTTGACGACATGAGACAGCCGGCAAATCAGTTAGTGCCTGTCCAGGCGTCTCAGACACCGTCAGGGGCGCAAAAACGCCCGTTACCTCAGTGGGTCGACACAGACCCTGACACAGATACTGAGTCTAGTGTCGACGGTGACGAGACAAACGTAATGTCCAGTAGGGCCACACGTTACATGATCACGGCAATGAAAGAGGCATTGAACCTTTCTGACACTACAAGTACCACAAAGAAGGGTATTATGTGGGGTGAGAAAAAACTACCAATATTTTTTCCTGAGTCAGAGGAAATAAATGAGGTGTGTGAAAAAGCGTGGGTTTCTCCCGATAAAAAACAGCTAATTTCTAAAAAATTATTAGCATTATATCCTTTCCCGCCAGAGGTTAGGGCGCGTTGGGAAACACCCCCTAGGGTAGATAAGGCGCTCACACGTTTATCTAAACAAGTAGCGTTACCGTCTCCTGATACGGCTACCCTCAAAGAACCAGCTGATAGAAGGCTGGAAAATATCCTAAAAAGTATATACACACATACTGGTGTTATACTGCGACCAGCAATCGCCTCAGCCTGGATGTGCAGTGCTGGAGTCGCATGGTCGGATTCCCTGACTGAGAATATTGATACCCTGGATAGGGACAATATTTTGTTAACTATAGAACATTTAAAGGATGCATTATTATATATGCGTGATGCACAGAGGGATATTTGCACCCTGGCATCAAGAGTAAGTGCTATGTCCATCTCTGCCAGAAGAGCGTTGTGGACGCGACAGTGGTCAGGGGATGCGGATTCCAAACGGCACATGGAAGTATTGCCGTATAAAGGGGAGGAGTTATTTGGGGCTGGTCTATCGGACCTGGTGGCCACGGCAACGGCTGGAAAATCCACCTTTTTACCCCAGGTCACTCCACATCAGCAGAAAAAGACACCGTCTTTTCAATCTCAGTCCTTTCGTTCCCATAAGTACAAGCGAGCAAAAGGCCACTCCTTTCTGCCCCGGGGCAGAGGAAGAGGAAAAAGACTGCACCATGCAGCCGCTTCCCAAGAGCAGAAGCCCTCCCCTGCTTCTGCCAAGTCTTCAGCATGACGCTGGGGCTTTACAAGCAGACTCAGATATGGTGGGGGCCCGTCTCAAAAATTTCAACGCGCAGTGGGCTCACTCGCAAGTGGATCCCTGGATTCTACAGGTAGTATCGCAGGGGTACAAACTGGAATTCGAGGCGTTTCCCCCTCATCGTTTCCTGAAGTCTGCTTTACCAAAGTCTCCCTCCGACAGGGAGGCAGTTCTAGAAGCCATTCACAAGCTGTATTCCCAGCAGGTGATAATCAAGGTACCCCTCCTGCAACAAGGAAAGGGGTATTATTCCACGCTGTTTGTGGTACCGAAGCCGGACGGCTCGGTGAGACCAATTTTAAATCTGAAATCCTTGAACACTTACATAAAAAGGTTCAAATTCAAAATGGAGTCACTCAGAGCAGTGATAGCGAACCTGGAAGAAGGGGACTATATGGTGTCTCTGGACATCAAAGATGCTTATCTCCACGTCCCGATATACCCTTCTCACCAAGGGTACCTCAGGTTTGTAGTACAAAACTGTCACTATCAGTTTCAGACGCTGCCGTTTGGATTGTCCACGGCACCTCGGGTCTTTACCAAGGTAATGGCCGAAATGATGATTCTTCTACGAAGAAAAGGCATTTCAATTATCCCTTACTTGGACGATCTCCTGATAAGGGCAAGATCCAGGGAACAGTTAGAAGTCGGAGTAGCACTATCTCAGGTAGTGTTACGTCAGCACGGGTGGATTCTAAATATTCCAAAATCGCAGCTGATTCCAACGACACGTCTACTGTTCCTAGGAATGATTCTGGACACAGTCCAGAAGAAGGTGTTTCTCCCGGAGGAGAAGGCCAGGGAGTTATCCGAGCTAGTCAGGAACCTCCTAAAACCAGGACAGGTCTCAGTGCATCAGTGCATGAGGGTCCTGGGGAAAATGGTGGCTTCTTACGAAGCGATTCCATTCGGAAGATTCCATGCAAGACCATTTCAGTGGGATCTACTGGACAAATGGTCCGGATCGCATCTGCAGATGCATCAGCGGATAACCCTGTCGCCAAGGACAAGGGTGTCTCTCCTGTGGTGGCTGCAGAGTGCTCATCTACTAGAGGGCCGCAGATTTGGCATTCAGGATTGGATCCTGGTAACCACGGATGCCAGCCTGAGAGGCTGGGGAGCAGTCACACAGGGAAGGAATTTCCAGGGCCTGTGGTCAAGCTTGGAAACGTCTCTTCATATAAACATTCTGGAACTAAGGGCCATTTACAATGCCCTAAGTCAAGCAAAACCTCTGCTTCAGGGTCAGGCGGTGTTGATCCAATCGGACAACATCACGTCAGTCGCCCACGTAAACAGACAGGGCGGCACGAGAAGCAGGAGGGCAATGGCAGAAGCTGCAAGGATTCTTCGCTGGGCGGAAAATCATGTGATAGCACTGTCAGCAGTATTCATTCCGGGAGTGGACAACTGGGAAGCAGACTTCCTCAGCAGACACGACCTTCACCCGGGAGAGTGGGGACTTCACCCAGAAGTCTTCCACCTGATTGTAAACCGTTGGGAAAAACCAAAGGTGGACATGATGGCGTCACGTCTAAACAAAAAACTGGACAGATATTGCGCCAGGTCAAGGGACCCTCAGGCAATAGCAGTGGACGCTCTGGTAACGCCGTGGGTGTACCAGTCAGTGTATGTGTTCCCTCCTCTGCCTCTCATACCAAAAGTACTGAGAATCATAAGAAGGAGAGGAGTAAGAACTATACTCGTGGTTCCGGATTGGCCAAGACGGACTTGGTACCCGGAACTTCAAGAGATGCTCACGGACGAACCGTGGCCTCTACCTCTAAGAAAGGACCTGCTACTGCAGGGGCCTTGTCTGTTCCAAGACTTACCGCGGCTGCGTTTGACGGCATGGCGGTTGAACGCCGGATCCTGAGGGAAAAAGGCATTCCAGAAGAAGTCATCCCTACTCTGGTCAAAGCCAGGAAGGACGTAACCGCAAAACATTATCACCGCATTTGGCGTAAATATGTTGCGTGGTGTGAGGCCAAGAAGGCCCCTACAGAGGAATTTCAACTGGGTCGTTTCCTTCACTTCCTGCAAACAGGACTGTCTATGGGCCTAAAATTAGGGTCCATTAAGGTTCAAATTTCGGCCCTGTCGATTTTCTTCCAGAAAGAACTGGCTTCAGTACCTGAAGTTCAGACATTTGTAAAAGGGGTGCTGCACATACAGCCTCCTTTTGTGCCTCCAGTGGCACCTTGGGATCTCAATGTGGTGTTGAGTTTTCTAAAGTCACATTGGTTTGAACCACTTTCCACTGTGGACTTAAAATATCTCACATGGAAGGTGTCGATGCTGTTAGCCTTGGCTTCAGCCAGGCGTGTGTCAGAATTGGCGGCTTTATCATATAAAAGCCCTTACTTGATATTTCATTCTGACAGGGCGGAATTGAGGACTCGTCCTCAATTTCTACCTAAGGTGGTTTCTGCATTTCACATGAACCAACCTATTGTGGTACCTGCGGCTACCAGGGACTTAGAGGACTCTAAGTTGCTTGACGTTGTCAGGGCCTTGAAAATATGTTTCCAGGACGGCTGGAGTCAGAAAATCTGACTCGCTGTTTATCCTGTATGCACCCAACAAGCTGGGTGCTCCTGCTTCTAAGCAGACGATTGCTCGTTGGATTTGTAGTACAATTCAGCTTGCACATTCTGTGGCAGGATTGCCACAGCCAAAATCAGTAAAAGCCCATTCCACAAGGAAGGTGGGCTCATCTTGGGCGGCTGCCCGAGGGGTCTCGGCTTTACAACTTTGCCGAGCAGCTACTTGGTCAGGGGCAAACACGTTTGCTAAATTCTACAAATTTGATACCCTGGCTGAGGTGGACCTGGAGTTCTCTCATTCGGTGCTGCAGAGTCATCCGCACTCTCCCGCCCGTTTGGGAGCTTTGGTATAATCCCCATGGTCCTTACGGAGTCCCAGCATCCACTAGGACGTCAGAGAAAATAAGATTTTACTTACCGATAAATCTATTTCTCGTAGTCCGTAGTGGATGCTGGGCGCCCATCCCTAGTGCGGATTGTCTGCAATACTTGTATATAGTTATTGTTACAAAAATTCGGGTTATTATTGTTGTGAGCCATCTTTTCAGAGGCTCCTTTGCGTTTATCATACTGTTAACTGGGTTCAGATCACAAGTTGTACGGTGTGATTGGTGTGGCTGGTATGAGTCTTACCCGGGATTCAATATCCTTCCTTATTATGTACGCTCGTCCGGGCACAGTATCCTAACTGAGGCTTGGAGGAGGGTCATAGGGGGAGGAGCCAGTGCACACCACCTGATCCTTAAGCTTTTATTTTGTGCCCTGTCTCCTGCGGAGCCGCTATATCCCCATGGTCCTTACGGAGTCCCAGCATCCACTACGGACTACGAGAAATAGATTTATCGGTAAGTAAAATCTTATTTTCAGGCTGAGTATTTGCACACCCCTTACACATTCGAACACAATCAAATGAAACATGATTGGGCAGAATAGTAAGTAGTGAAATAATCCCGGCTCAGTAGAGTGCCTGGTTTATTTAGTATGGTTTGCTTGTAGTACAGCGAGTAAGCATTGTATACTTGCATTTAGGTTATATGCTATAAATGTATTTGTCATTTGTATTAATGTTTTATATTTTACTCTATTATTTTGTTTAGATTTTCCTTGAAACTAAATAAGAAAGATGAATTACCAACATCTCATCACATTCACAAAAGCCCGTGAAAAATCAGATTTTTGGGAAAATGGCGAGCATAGTAAGAGGAGAAGGCCACAGATCTGTCGGGTGAATACTACTGGGGAAGAGGCAAGAAGGTTCTATGAGAGTCTTGTAAATGAAAGAGAACAGTCTGCAGCAAGACCACATTCTCGGAAGCGCAAAGTGGCACGTCGTTTGCCACCTGAAGAGCCCCGGGAAGGTGGTTCCTACCGCAGACCAACCACACCTGCTGAGGAAGCTAAGGATGAGAGAATGGGGCACCAACTGCTAAAGTGTTCACAACATGGAGATCTAAAAGGTTTAAAAAAATTACTTGAGAAAGAACATTGTGACATCAATTTTCGGGATAGCTACTTCTGGACAGCCATGATGTGTTCCGCATATGCAGGGAAGGAGGACGTAGTCACGTATTTGATAGCAAGAGGCGCAGCTTGGGTTGGAGTTTGTAACACCCAAGGGAAAGATGCGTTAATGTTAGCAGAAGAAGCTGGGCATCAGGACATTGTCAAGCTCCTGCAGGATTCCTTAACAGGACAACCAGAAGAGTCCACACCAAGGTCAGTGGTGGTTTTATTGCATTTTAATTTAATTTTTTTGTTTTTAAGGCACTAATAACTGCAACGCGGTAAAGTCTGCGTTATAAAGTTACGCTATATGATGTATAGAATATATATAACTAAAACATGTACCTATGATGTTGCTTATTCAGAACAAATGTGAGACAAATGATAGGACCCTGCACATATGAGCTTACAGCCTAGAGGGACAGGGCAACGCAGAGACAATAGGAGCTAGAGAGACAGGCGTGGGCATGGCACTGGTAGATCATGTAAACAAAGTAGTATCAGGTTGGGTAAGTAGGCTATAGTGGAAAGGTGAGCTTTTCTAGAGCAATTGTTATCTTATGATGAGGTCAGGGTGGATGAAGGTCAGCACTCTGAAGGAAAGTGTCAAGGGCATTACACAGTGCAGAGATGTGTGCTGAGCAATCTATCACAGACCGCTCAGCACACATCTCTCCCCCCGACAGGGGCCGCTCATTTCACCCAGTGGGCGAAATGAGCGATGTGCTAGATTGTATCTGCATGCAGGCCAATCTAGCACCGGCGATAGTGACGCAAGGGGCCGTGCAACGCTATCGCTGTGGGGCGTACACACGGAGAGATCCGTGCTTAAATTCTAAGCAATCTAGTCAGATTGCTTAGATTTTAAGTACGGATTTCTCCGTGTGTACCCCCCTTCAGACTCTTGAATTACTTTCTTCCAGTAATAGGGAACCAGTAAAAAGACTTTCAGATGTGGCGCAGCAATAGGAAGATCTGTCCCATTGTGGCATTTAAGATAATTTGTAGAGGGGGAAGGCCAGAGAGTAGGAGGCTGCAGTAATCAAGGCAAGAAATGATGAGCGAGCACGGATAAGGGTTTTGTGAACACCCCGAGCGAGAGAGGATTGTACTCTGGCAATGTTTCAAAGGAAGAGAGTGCAAAGGACTGTACGTGTATGCAGTGAAACAGGACGGAGTCCAGGATATTACCTAGACAGTAAGCTTGGGAAACAGTAGATATTGATTAAAAAAACAACGTAACTTTATATCTGGAACAAACCATGTTGTCATGCAAGGGGAGTAATTAAATTTTATATATTTATGTGCAGGGTAAATACGGTCTGATTTTGCATTTAGCTCACAAATGTTAGACAGCTATATACTTAAACTGCAATTGAGATTTCAGTTTGGACACACCCCACTCAAATCTAATTCTCTGCAAATGCCTCATCTGCCCTGCCTACAGTGCTACCTACCATGGTTTTGTTATTTTTTGCTTTTACATGTAAATCCAAATCAGGCACATTGTCAACAATGAGGGAGACTGTAGAACGAGTTGTAACACAAGGGGAGCGTAAGGGGGGGGGGGGGGGGGGGGGGTGTAAGCTATGCTTTGGACCCTGAGCTCTAGTTAGCATTGGGCCCTGAAGGAGGGCGATGGCATAGTGGCAGTTGGACACATGAGATAAGAGTTAAGGTCATGAGAGGACAGATAGATTTAAATGTCGGTCATAGTAATGGGCGAATGATCGTATGAGTTTACAGAGAAGTGGTATAAAGAGCAAAGCAGAGGGTGAGTATGGGTTAATGACTCTTCCACTTAGCTGTGAGTAGATCGTTGGTCACTTCAGTAACGGCAGCTGCATTGGAGTGTAAGGGCAGATGTATTGTACTGGCATGGATCTTGCCGGTATAACTCCTTTTGCTTCGCCTCTTTACCATGGTGAAGCAGGAAGCACTAGCGACGAGAAGTATGAACATCTTAGCTGCCGGAGTGAAAACTGATGCGCTGAGTCTCAATCCGGCAGCCTTTACTGGGCATGCACAGATCGCGCGGGCAGCCTGGAGCACAGCAGCAGCAGCCGCAGACAGTGGCAACGACATATGCAGCTGTCAAAATCAATAGCTGCAGATGTCAGAACGGTCAGTGCCACTGTCCATTCATACATTGGCCAGCACATTGGCTATCTTAAAGATAACAATACTGATAATGATAGGGGAGCATAGAGCCGTAGAAGTGGTATCAGCACACATACCCTGCTGATACCACTTCCTACCCCCCCCCCCCCCCCCCCCGCCCCCCCATAGTGCACGTCTACCCCACAGTGAGTGGAGAGAAAGTGGGTCAGGCAGTTGTAGTAATTATGTACAAGGACGTAAGGCCCTGTAAGGTGACTGAAGGAATAAGGACATTGTTGTAACCTACAACAATGGTACTAAACGTAGAGGTATATTGTTCAAATAATACACACAGCTTTTTTCCCCCAATGCTTTTGCAGTCTTAATTGGTTACACTGCTTTCTCTTATGTCCACTTAATGGAAGGCACAACCTAGCTAGCTAGAATTGCGCAGAGACGCACATTGTCAACATTGCACTAAAGGGACAGTGCCTTTACCACCTCTTTTATCCGGAAAAAAAAAAAGTCCCTAAAGTACCGTTTAGTTTAGCTTCATTCATGGTTAATATTAATCAGGCACATTTTTACTAATCATAGCCAATGTTAGGTGAAGTGCTGCATTTTCACTACACTGGGTGCTTTTTAAGGAAAAATAAATACTAATGAAACAGAGAGAAAAAAATATATCTTAGCAATGATTACAGCAGTGATTTTGTTTTGCAGGACGCAGCCATTGGACAGAAAATACTGTGAGGTCTGCAAGGCCCATTACCAGGAAGACAGTGTGGAAACGCACGAACGCTCTACTGTCCATCTGTTTAACAAGAAGAAGACGTTTCCCTCTACATACTACGTCATACCAGAACACAACATTGGGTTTAAGATGATGCTAAAGGAAGGCTGGAATCGGGAGTCAGGTCTTGGACCTGACGGGACTGGCAGAAAGTTCCCTGTTCAGACTGTTCTCAAGAGAGACCAAAAAGGCTTGGGCTTTAAAAGTGACCAGAAGCCCAAAGTCACCCATTTTGCTGCCAATGACACTTTGGCTGTAGCCAGACAGGTGACCAAGAACCCGAGAACTGAAAGAGTCGCCACTATCAGCAAGAAAGAGGAGAGAAGGAAGGAAGTAAAATCAAAGGCCTGGGAGCGAGATTTGAGGACTTACATGAATATTGATCTGTAGCAAAGGGAACATAACTTTATCATGTGCCTCCCTCAACAAAACATTTTTAATAAATTATGGAATTTAATAGGTCTGATGGGGTGGTATCTGCTATAGCGCGATGCGCACAGAACGCCTTCAGAAAAGATTAGCATATGTTCTCAGTGGCCAATAGCTTATATAATTTTTCCTCATATCCCAGCGAGGAGAACAAGAAAATATAGGCAAACACTCCTGGCCATAGTAAGCGGTAACATGCACAGCCATATACGGTGGTGTCAGGTGGCACATTGCTCTGGTTAGAATTCCCTAGTTGAAGTAAATCACTGAGCTATAGAAAATAACCGGTTTACCTCTGGTCTGCTGCTAATAAGATGCTGATTGATAATGTAGATATCTCCTATATATTAGCCCAACTCTGTGATTCTGTGCCTGGCCGTAACGCTGGGCGGAGTCACAGATCTGGGCGGAGTCACAGATCGAGGAGAGGACGGAGGCTGGATGCAGGGCAGGATCAGGAGTTAGCTGTGCAGGAAATAATTATTACACGTCCTGCCTGCGACTCCCCGTCCCGGCACACTCCTCCTGACTTTTGCTCATGGCGGGTACTGGGGTGAGGGCTGCCACTCTCTGCCGCCAGGGCCCCTCCCTCACATGGATGCCGGCATGATGAGAGCCGCCAGATAGCGGTATACAGGGCAGAACTGCTGCTGCGCCCCCCCACCTGTCCCTCCCCCAGGCGGGCGGCTCTGCTCAGGGAGGCAGTGAGGCGCGCAACTGTCAGTGCCGGGTGGTGAGGCTGCGGGGTCCCCGTGCGGCCGATGCTGGGGTCTATGTCCTCCTATTTGTCTCCATCCGGCCCACACCTACCTGCCGCCATTGCGCCTGCGCAGCACATCAGGGGGGGGGGGGGGAGAGGGACAGAGAGGAGGGGGCTGCAGCACAGACCCCATGCACTCAGCACCATGTTACTAGCGGGCTCCCACGTCCTATGGGGGTCATTCCCACCCGTTCGCTCACTGCGTTTTCACGCAGCAGAGCGAACGGTTCCCTGCTGCGCATGCGCCAGCCCCTTTGTGCGCATGCGGCACGGCCGACGGCCATGGCAGGACAGCGATCGCCTCTGCCTGATTGTCAGGCAGAGGCGATCGAGGGGGCGGGAGGGGGCGAAACACGGCGTTTGGCCCCCATTTCGTGGGCGCGGTCCGGCCAACGCAGGCGTGGCTGGACCGAACGGGGGGCGGGCCGCAGCGGCTGCGTGATGTCATACGCAGCTGCTGGGGAGCGAGGAGTAGCTCCCGGCCAGCACCCTAAAGCTGCGCTCGCCGGGAGTTACTCCTGAAGTGCAAAGGTATCGCCGCTGTGCAATGCCTTTGCACTTCTGCGAGGGGGGGCCGGACTGACATGCGGGGCGGACTAGCCCTGTTCTGGGCGTCCCCCCGCGTGTCAGGAAAGATGATCGTAGCTGTGCAAAATTTTGCTCAGCTACAATCCACTCGGAATGACCCCCTATGTTGGGATGGGAGCTGGTGACATAACTGCACTTACCAGATTACCACAATGCCAAATCCAAAATCAAACCAAAAATTACATCAAAAGTAAAGGTGCAGTATAGACAGGCCAGCCTATGGCGCTCGCTCCCACGTGGCTAAATGTAATGCTGGCCACACCAGTCCCATCACACACCAGCCCCTCCCCCACCTGCACCTCTACCGGACCCCCTCCCCCATACACAGCACCCCCCCATCCGCCCCTCCCCCAGCCGTGGCACCTCAAGACCCCTACCCCACCCGCGACATAACGGCACCCACCCCTCCACCACCCGCAGCACGTATGGACCCCCTCCCCCATCCACGGCACCCCCGCACCTGCCCCACCCGTGGCGCCTCCAGACCCCCTACCCCACCCGCGGCATCACCGCACCCACCCCTCCACCACCCGCAGCCCCACCGGAACCCTCCCACATCCACCACAGCACCTCCACCTCACCCACCCGTGACACCCCCGCCCCTCCCCCACCCACAGCACCTCCAGAACTCATCCACAGCCCCCACTCCCACGCCCCTCCGACAGCCGCAACACCTCCCCAACCCCTCCTCCATCCGCAGCACCCACCCGTCCCCCACACAGCACCTCCGGACCCCCGCCTCCATCCGTAGCCACTCGTCCCCCACCCACTGCATCAACAGACCCCTTCCGCGGCACCCCGCAACTACCCCTCCCCCACCTGCAACACCTCTGAAACCCCTCACCCAACCGCACCTCTTTCTGCACCCGCCCCTCCCCCTAACGCACCCAAAAAAATAAAAAGGTAAAGGTACAGTATCGACAGGCCAGCTTATGGAGCTCACTTCCACGTTGCTAAATTTATTGCTGGCCAAAACAGTCCCGTCACACACCAGCCCCTCCCACACCTGTAGCTCTCCCGGACCCCATCCACACCGCACCCGCTCCTCCACCACCCGCAGCACCTATGGACCCCATCCACGGCACCCCCTACCCCACCCGCGGCATCACCGCACCCGCTCCTACACCACCCGCAGCGCCTATGAACCCCATCCCCCATCCAAGGCACCCCCGCCCCTCCCCCACCGCCTCCAGACCCCCTACACAACCCGCCCCATCACCGCACCCGCTCCTTCACCACCCGCAGCGCCTATGGACCCCATCCCCCATTGCCGACAACCCTGCACCTGCCACTCCCCCACCCACAGCTCTCCCGGACCCCATCCACAGCACACCCACACCCGCTTCTCCACCATCCGCAGCACCTATGGACCCCATTCACGCCACCCCCGAACCCGCCCCTCCCCCACCCCTGGCGCCTCCAGACCCCCTACCCAACCCGCGGCATCACCGCACCCGCTCCTCCACCACTCGCAGCGCCTATGGACCCCATTGCCCACAACCCCGCACCTGCCACTCCCCCACCCGCATCAACCCTGCCCCTCCCCCATCCACGGCACCTCCTGACCCCCTATCCCACTCACAACCCCCCCCCCCCCCCCCCCCGCAGCGCCACCGGAAACCCTCCTCCATCCACCACAGCACCTCACCCACCCACAACACCCCCGCCCCTCCCCCACCCGCAGAGCCTCCTGAACTACTCCACCATCCATGGCCCCCACTCCCCCGCCCCTCCCCCAGTAGCAACACCTCCCTCCCCCATCCGTAGCACCCCTTCCACCCGCAGCGCCCCCCCCACCCGTGGCGCATCGAGACCCTCTACTCCACCCGCGGCACCACCGCACCCGCTCCTCCACCACCCGCAGGGCCTATGGTCCCCATCCACCATCAGCGATACTCCCGAACCTGGCACCTCCTGACCCCCTATTCCACTCGCGGCACCCCAGCACCCGAACCTTCCCCACCCACAACGCCACCGGAACCCCTCCCCATTGCACCTACCCCCCCACCAACACCCCCCCACCCGCAGCGCCTCCAGAACTCGTCCACGGCCCCCACCCCTCCCCCAGCCGCAACACCTCCAGACCCCCCTCCCCCCAATCCGCAGTACCCTCCCCCACCCACAGCACCTCCGGACCGCCGCCTCCATCCGTGCCCCACCCACAGCCACTCATCCCCCACCCACAGCATCTACATACCCCTTTCGCGGCACCCCGAAACCACCCCTTCCCCATCCGCAGCACCTCTGGAACCCCTCACCCAACCGCACCCCCTTGCACCCCACCCCCCCACCTTCACCTGCCCTTCCCCCATACATGGCACCTCCAGACCCCCTCCTTCATCTGCAGTCCCCCACATCTGTCCCTCACCCACCAGCAACATCTACATACCCCCTCCCCCCTCAGCCCCCTCCCCCCACTCCACCTGCGTCTCTCTGGACCCCCTCCACCATCTGCACACCCAATTCTCCCCCACCCGCAGCACCTCTCGACCCCCTCCAACATCCACAGCCCACAACTCCCCCACTCGCAGTACCTCTGGACCCCCTCCAACATCTGCAGTGCACCTGTCCACCACACGCAGCACCTTGGACACCATCCGCAGCCGCTACCAGTGAGTCCCTGAATCAGGGGTGATCAGCGGCACGGAGAGGCACCTCCACCTCACTGCACCCACCCTCTTTTCCAGCCCCCCCCCCCATTCCCACACTGAACTTACACCTAAATTCTGTACATTGTGCCCTGTAGGTGCTGTTCACGCCGTGGCAAGGGGCTACGCCCCCTTCACCATCGCACGCCCTTTTGTTGTGCAATATTTCATCACTAACAAAACTAGGAATGCTGGTAATTCTCCATATAATACAAATATTGAATACCAGAAAGGCGTGCAGGGGTTAAGGGGGCGTAGCCCCTTGCGACGATGTGAAGAGCGCCCGTAGGGCGCGATGAATCACCTAGTATACAATATTCACTCTGCATTAGTGATGTCATATTTCTCGATATTATGATGCCATTAATAAAAATGGTAATATATATAATGGGATCAGTATGATTTACCGATGGTCGGGATGCTGTCTGTCAGTATTCCGACAACTGCATCCTTACCGTCGGTATGCAGGCAGTGGGGTGAGCGCAGATAGTCTCCTTGCGGGCTCACTGTGCTCGCCATGTTGTGGCCTCGGTGGCTCGCAGCGTTCACCACAGTTTCTATTCCCACTCTATGGGGTGTCTTGGACACCCACAAGCCTGAATAGCCCCTGTGAGCCGGGATTCCGGCTGTCTGTATTGTCAGCAGTCAGGATTGCGGCATCACTATCCTGACCGCCGGGATCCAGACTGTCGGCAGCTTAACTACATCCCCATATAATATATAGTTGCTACATACTAAAAAAATGATGATGTATAAATTGATTTGCTCGTAACAATATCTTATTTTGGCATAATTTTAATGTGGCTCGGGATACTTTTACCAACATTTGAATACAGATTTATTATGTAAGTAATAACACGTGTGGGTAATGATTCATTGGGTAATTGCCACATCATGAAACTGTGGTACCAGTCTGATTTTCTGAGCTGTCGCTAGCCACAGTTCCTGAACATTGGCTGTTTTGACGGAAGAGGCGTCTGGAGCTGCAATGAGCAGAGGAGTATTCTGTGTTCCTGGTGCAGTGCCAGAGGATGCTCACTATTCCCTGCAACAATTACGTGTAGCTTTCTAACATCAAGTCCTAAGGATTCCTCTATTGGCAATACAATCTTTGTCAGTCTTTTACTTCAGTACGTGTGCACTTACATTCTCAACGACTGACTGTAATCGGTGCTGACAAGGGTACGTTCTGATTTATATGCAGGAGTTGTCGGGGAATTGGTCTTAGAGTCTTCAGCAGCTGAAGCCAAGAGACATCATCATGTCTGGTGTGGTATGCTTGACGGTCAGCATACCGACGCCGGGATACTGGTAGCGGAATCCTGGGGGTAAACAAGTGCAGAAAGCCCCTTGCGGGCTCGCTGTGGTCGCCACGGGTTCTATTCCCACTCTATGGGTGTCATGGACACCCACGAGTGGGATAAGTCCCCGTTGGTTGGTATGCCAACCGTCGGGATTGTGAGGGGGCGGGATGTAGGGGGGAGGTTATGTGACCGTCGGTCACATGACGTTCTGTGATCTTCCTCTTCTGAGCTCCTCAGTTATTACTATTTGCTAAATGTACCTTGTATTTAGTCAAATCTGAAATAAAATCGCTGCACTGCCATCTAGTGTTACTGTAGAGTTACAGCATCTTTTATCATTTCTGTTCTTCATAGTGCTTCTTCCTGTTCTATAGATAATGTGCAGAATGTCCATCTACATGACGTCATTTAGAGGCTAGATTAGCCAGTGGGATGCACCTTCTGTACTGTAATATGTAGATATTTATCTTTTATGATCTATGCTGCTTTCATGTTATTTATATTATCAGACTACAGGTGAAATAGTTTACCTCTCCTAATTCCTCTACTGCTAGTGATAATCTCTGCAGTGCCTATTTCTCTAACGTCCTAAGTGGATGCTGGGACTCCGTAAGGACCATGGGGAATAGCGGCTCCGCAGGAGACAGGGCACAAAATAAAAGCTTGAGATATCAGGTGGTGTGCACTGGCTCCTCCCCCTATGACCCTGCTCCAAGCCAGTTAGATTTTTGTGCCCGGCCGAGAAGGGTGCAAACTAGGTAGCTCTCCAGAGCTGCTTAGAATAAAAGTTTAGTTAGGTTTTTTTTATTTTCAGTGAGTCCTGCTGGCAACAGGCTCACTGCATCGTGGGACTAAGGGGAGAAGAAGCGAACTCACCTGAGTGCAGAGTGGATTGGGCTTCTTAGGCTACTGGACGTTAGCTCCAGAGGGACGATCACAGGTTCAGCCTGGATGGGTCACCGGAGCCGCGCCGCCGTCCCCCTTACAGAGCCAGAAGAGACGAAGGTCCGGTGAAAGCGGCGGCAGAAGACATCCTGTCTTCAAGACTAAGGTAGCGCACAGCACCGCAGCTGTGCGCCATTGCTCTCAGCACACTTCACACTCCGGTCACTGAGGGTGCAGGGCGCTGGGGGGGAGCGCCCTGAGACGCAATATAACACACATATACCTTAGCTGGCAAAAGGAATACATCACATATAGCTCCAGGGCTATATGGATGTATTTTTTCCCCTGCCATTTTACACAAAAAAGCGGGAGTTAAGGACGTCGTGAAGGGGCGGGGCCTATCTCCTCAGCACACTGGCGCCATTATTCCCTCACAGCTCCGCTGGAAGGACGGCTCCCTGATTCTCCCCTGCAGTACTGCATCTGATTCAGGGTAAAAAAGAGAAGGGGGGGCATTTTGGCAGCAAATAACTAGATTAACAGCAGCTATAAGGGATTAACACTTATATAAGGTTATCCCTGTATATATATAGCGCTGGGTGTGTGCTGGCAGACTCTCCCTCTGTCTCTCCAAAGGGCTAAGTAGGGTCCTGTCCTCTATCAGAGCATTCCCGGTGTGTGTGCTGTGTGTCGGTACGCGTGTGTCGACATGTATGAGGAGGAAAATGAGGTGGAGGCGGAGCAGTTGCCTGTGTTAGTGATGTCACCCCCTAGGGAGTCGACACCTGACTGGATGATTGTGTTTAAGCAATTAAGTGATAATGTCAGCAATTTACAAAAAACTGTTGACGACATGAGAAAGCCGGCAAATCAATTAGTGCCTGTTCAGGCGTCTCAGACACCCTCAGGGGCCCTAAAACGGCCGCTACCTCAGTGGGTCGACATGGATACAGATACTGAATCTAGTGTCGACGGTGACGAGACAAACGTAATGTCCAGTAGGGCCACACGTTACATGATCACGGCAATGAAAGAGGCATTGAACCTTTCTGACACTACAAATACCTCAAAGGCGGGTATTATGTGGGGTGTGAAAAAACTGCCAATAGTTTTTCCTGAGTCTGAGGAAATAAATGAGGTGTGTGATAAAGCGTGGGTTTCCCCCGATAAAAAACAGCTAATTTCTAATAAGTTATTAGCACTATACCCTTTCCCGCCAGAGGTTAGGGCACGGTGGGAAACACCCCCTAGGGTAGATAAGGCGCTCACACGTTTATCTAAACAAGTAGCGTTACCGTCCCCTGATACGGCCACCCTCAAAGAACCAGCTGATAGGAGGCTGGAAAATATCCTGAAAAGTATATACACACATACTGGTGTTATACTGCGACCAGCAATCGCATCAGCCTGGATGTGCAGTGCTGGAGTCGCATGGGCGGATTCCCTGACTGAGAATATTGATACCCTGGATAGGGACAATATTCTGTTAACTATAGAACATTTAAAGGATGCATTGCTATATATGCGTGATGCGCAGAGGGATATTTGTACCCTGGCATCAAGAGTAAGCGCAATGTCCATCTCTGCCAGAAGAGCATTATGGACCAGACAGTGGTCAGGGGACGCAGATTCCAAACGGCACATGGAAGTATTGCCGTATAAGGGGGAGGAGTTATTTGGGGCTGGTCTAACAGACCTGGTGGCCACGGCAACGGCTGGAAAATCCACCTTTTTACCCCAGGTTACTTCACATCAACAGAAAAAGACACAGTCTTTTCAAACTCAGTCCTTTCGTTCCCATAAGTACAAGCGAGCAAAAGGTCACTCTTTTCTGCCCAAGGGCAGAGGAAGAGGAAAAAGGCAGCACCATGCAGCCGCTTCCCAGGAGCAGAAGCCCTCCCCTGCTTCTGCCAAGTCTTCAGCATGACGCTGGGGCTTTACAAGCAGACTCAGACACGGTGGGGGCCCGTCTCAAGAATTTCAACGCGCAGTGGGCTCACTCGCAAGTGGATCCCTGGATTCTACAGGTAGTATCACAGGGGTACAAACTGGAATTCGAGGCGTTCCTCCTCATCGGTTCCTGAAGTCTGCTTTACCAAAGTCTCCCTCCGACAGGGAGGCAGTTCTGGAAGCCATTCACAAGCTGTACTCCCAGCAGGTGATAATCAAGGTACCCCTCTTACAACAGGGGAAGGGGTATTATTCCACACTATTTGTGGTACCGAAGCCGGACGGCTCGGTGAGACCAATATTAAATCTAAAATCTTTGAACACTTACATAAAAAGGTTCAAATTCAAGATGGAGTCACTCAGAGCGGTGATAGCGAACCTGGAAGAGGGGGACTATATGGTGTCGCTGGACATCAAGGATGCTTATCTCCACGTCCCAATATATCCTTCTCACCAAGGGTACCTCAGGTTTGTAGTACAAAACTGTCATTATCAGTTTCAGACGCTGCCGTTTGGATTGTCCACGGCGCCTCGGGTCTTTACCAAGGTAATGGCCGAAATGATGATTCTTCTACGAAGAAAAGGCATCTTAATTATCCCTTACTTGGACGATCTCCTGATAAGGGCAAGAACCAAGGAACAGTTAGAAGTCGGAGTGGCACTATCTTAGGTAGTGCTAAGTCAGCACGGATGGATTCTAAATATTCCAAAATCGCAGCTGATTCCAACGACACGTCTACTGTTCTTAGGAATGATTCTGGACACAGTCCAGAAGAAGGTGTTTCTCCCGGAGGAGAAGGCCAGGGAGTTATCCGAGCTAGTCAGGAACCTCCTAAAACCAGGACAGGTCTCAGTGCATCAATGCACAAGGGTCCTGGGAAAAATGGTGGCTTCTTACGAAGCGATTCCATTCGGAAGATTCCATGCAAGAACTTTTCAGTGGGATCTACTGGGAAAATGGTCCGGATCGCATCTTCAGATGCATCAACGGATAACCCTGTCGCCAAGGACAAGGGTGTCTCTCCTGTGGTGGCTTCAGAAGGCTCATCTACTAGAGGGCCGCAGATTTGGCATTCAGGATTGGATCCTGGTAACCACGGATGCCAGCCTGAGAGGCTGGGGAGCAGTCACACAGGGAAGGAATTTCCAGGGCTTGTGGTCAAGCATGGAAACATCTCTTCATATAAACATTCTAGAACTAAGGGCCATTTACAATGCCTTAATTCAAGCAAAACCTCTGCTTCAGGGTCAGGCGGTGTTGATCCAGTCGGACAACATCACGTCAGTCGCCCACATAAACAGACAGGGCGGCACGAGAAGCAGGAGGGCAATGGCAGAAACTGCAAGGATTCTTCGCTGGGCGGAAAATCATGTGATAGCACTGTCAGCAGTGTTCATTCCGGGAGTGGACAACTGGGAAGCAGACTTCCTCAGCAGACACGACCTTCACCCGGGAGAGTGGGGACTTCACCCAGAAGTCTTCCACCAAATTGTAAACCGTTGGGAAAGACCAAAGGTGGACATGATGGCGTCACGTCTAAACAAAAAACTGGACAGATATTGCGCCAGGTCAAGGGACCCTCAGGCAATAGCAGTGGACGCTCTGGTAACGCCGTGGGTGTACCAGTCAGTGTATGTATTCCCTCCTCTGCCCCTCATACCGAAAGTATTGAGAATCATAAGAAGGAGAGGAGTAAGAACTATACTCGTGGTTCCGGATTGGCCAAGAAGGTCTTGGTACCCGGAACTTCAAGAGATGCTCACGGACGAACCGTGGCCTCTACCTCTAAGAAAGGACCTGCTACTGCAGGGGCCTTGTCTGTTCCAAGACTTACCGCGGCTGCGTTTGACGGCATGGCGGTTGAACGCCGGATCCTGAAGGACAAGGGCATTCCAGAAGAAGTCATCCCTACTCTGGTAAAAGCCAGAAAGGAAGTAACCGCAAAACATTATCACCGCATTTGGCGTAAATATGTTGCGTGGTGTGAGGCCAAGAAGGCCCCTACACAGGAATTTCAACTGGGTCGTTTCTTGCATTTCCTGCAAACAGGACTGTCTATGGGCCTAAAATTAGGGTCCATTAAGGTTCAAATTTCGGCCCTGTCGATATTCTTCCAGAAAGAACTGGCTTCAGTACCTGAAGTTCAGACATTTGTGAAAGGGGTGCTGCACATACAGCCTCCTTTTGTGCCTCCAGTGGCACCTTGGGATCTCAATGTTGTGTTGAGTTTTCTAAAATCACACTGGTTTGAACCATTGTCTACGGTAGATTTAAAATATCTCACGTGGAAGGTGTCGATGCTGTTGGCCTTGGCTTCAGCTAGGCGTGTGTCAGAATTGGCGGCTTTATCATGTAAAAGCCCTTACCTAAATTTTCATTCTGACAGGGCGGAATTGAGGACTCGTCCTCAATTTCTACCTAAGGTGGTTTCTGCATTTCACATGAACCAACCTATTGTGGTACCTGCGGCTACTAGGGACTTAGAGGACTCTAAGTTGCTGGACGTTGTCAGGGCCTTGAAAATATATGTTTCCAGGACGGCTGGAGTCAGGAAAACTGACTCGCTGTTTATCCTGTATGCACCCAACAAGCTGGGTGCTCCTGCTTCAAAGCAGACGATTGCTCGTTGGATTTGTAGTACAATTCAGCTTGCACATTCCGTGGCAGGATTGCCACAGCCAAAATCAGTAAAAGCCCATTCCACAAGGAAAGTGGGCTCATCTTGGGCGGCTGCCCGAGGGGTCTCGGCTTTACAACTTTGCCGAGCAGCTACTTGGTCAGGGGCAAACACGTTTGCTAAATTCTACAAATTTGATACCCTGGCTGAGGAGGACCTGGAGTTCTCTCATTCGGTGCTGCAGAGTCATCCGCACTCTCCCGCCCGTTTGGGAGCTTTGGTATAATCCCCATGGTCCTTACGGAGTCCCAGCATCCACTTAGGACGTTAGAGAAAATAAGATTTTACTTACCGATAAATCTATTTCTCGTAGTCCGTAGTGGATGCTGGGCGCCCATCCCTAGTGCGGATTGTCTGCAATACTTGTATATAGTTATTGTTACAAAAAATTTGGGTTATTATTGTTGAGCCATCTTTTCAGAGGCTCCTTTAAATTTATCATGCTGTTAACTGGGTTCAGATCACGAGTTGTACGGTGTGATTGGTGTGGCTGGTATGAGTCTTACCCGGGATTCAATATCCTTCCTTATTATGTACGCTCGTCCGGGCACAGTATCCTAACTGGCTTGGAGGAGGGTCATAGGGGGAGGAGCCAGTGCACACCACCTGATATCTCAAGCTTTTATTTTGTGCCCTGTCTCCTGCGGAGCCGCTATTCCCCATGGTCCTTACGGAGTCCCAGCATCCACTACGGACTACGAGAAATAGATTTATCGGTAAGTAAAATCTTATTTTTCACCATCTCAGTGCTTTTCTATTAGGTCCTTGAGGATGTTGGGGACACCAAAAGAACCATGGGATATAGACGGATCCGTAGGAGACATGGGCACTTTAAGACTTTCAAAGGGGACGTGACCTGGCTCCTCCCTCTATATCCCTCCCCAGACCCAGTTTAGAAAATGTGCCCGGCGAGATGGAGGCACTTGGGGGAGCTATTAGAGTTTCTCTGAAAAGACTTAGGTTTTTTATTTTGGGGAGATCTGCTGGCTACAGACTCCCTGCTTCGTGGGAAAGAGGGGAGAGCAGTCTAGACCCACTTCTAATGAGTTTCAGGGCTCTGCTGCTGCTGACAGGATGCCTTCAGCTCCTGAGGGGAGATGAACGCCGAGCTCTCCTGGATGCTCGCTCCCGCAGCTTGCCGTCCCCCCTCTTCAATCCAGAAGTCAAAAGACAGGTGAGTAAGTGAGGAAAATACATCTTCTCTTCAACAAAGACGGCATATAGAGGTACTGCGCAACGTGATTTGCTCAGTGCGCGCCAGGCTCCCGGACTGTACACACCGCTGGGGGGGGAGGGGGGCACCCTGGGGAGCTAAAAATACCTCATAAATAAGGCTGGCATATCTGTACAGTGCCCTGGCACTGCCCGCAAACCCCCGCCAGGATAAACATGTAAAAATAAGCGGGATGAAGCGCGCCATGTTGGGGGCGGGGCTTCTTCCTCCAGGCTCACTCGGCGCCATTTCCTCCTCCAAGCAGCAGCGCTGGTCCTTCCTCACAGCAGCAAGTACCAGGGGCTATAAAACGAGGGGAGGGGGGGGGGGGGGGGGGGGGGGCAGATTATTTACATACATATTATAGCGCTGCAGCTCTGTGACACTTGAGGGTGTTTTCAGACCTGCACTTTGGCGCTGGGGTGTGAGCTGGCTCCTTTCCATTTGTTCCCTCACAGGCTTTCTTTTGGGTGCTGTTAGGGAGACAACATGTCTGAGGCAGAATTTTCCTCTCAGGGGGATAATTTATTGGGGACACCAAATGTTTTGGGGGTCCTGTCGGCACCGCCGACTGCTGATTGGTTAACTGCTTTAAATGCTAATGTTACTCTATTAAATCAAAAGTTTACTGAATCTGACTCTCCGCTGCAGATTTGGAAGAGATCAGTAGATGACGCTTTATTACAAGGGTCACTAAAACGTGGTGTTGACCAATTAGATGACACAGTTACCGACACGGACTCTGATACCGGTGCCGATTATGCTGATTCTAGATTAGATCCTAAATTGGCTAAGAGTATTCAATATATGATTGTGGCTGTCAAAGACATATTGCGTATTGACGAGGACCCCTTTACACCAGAAACGAGGGTCCTTATTTACAAAGAAAAGAGACGCTCGGTTTCTTTTCCTCCTTGTTTTGAACTAAATGACCTTTTTGATGGCATTTGGAATACACCCGATAAGAAATTTCTCATTCCTAATAGGATCAAGGTGGCATACCCCTTTCCCGCAGTGGATAGGGATAAGTGGGAAATACCACCCACAGTAGACAAAGCCCTAGCACGCTTGTCTAAACAGGTAGCGCTTCCTGCGGCTCAGTCGACGACTCTTAGGGAGACGGCTGATCGTAAGCAGGAGGCTACTTTAAAAGCTAATTTTACTACCACGGGGACAAAGCTTAGACCGCTTATTGCGTCAGCGTGGGTTAGTAGCGCCATTGAAAAATGGGCTGAAAGTTTATTTGCGGATTTAGATACTCTGGATAGGGATAGCATCCTAGTGACGCTTGGTTATATCAGGGATGCGGCTGTGTACTTGAAAGAGGCTGCAAGAGATGCTGGCCTCCTGCGGGCTAAGGCTAATGCTATGTCAATTGCGGCTAGGCGTGCGCTATGGACTCATCAATGGAATGCTGACGCTGATTCCAAGAAAAATATGGAGTCCCTTCCCTTTAAGGGTGGGGAACTGTTTGGTGACGGCCTTACTGATTTAGTATCAGCGGCCACAGCGGGTAAATCTACTTATTTACCTAATGCTCCTGCGCAACAGAAGAAACCGCACTATCAAATGCAGTCCTTTCGGCCCAATAAATATAGAAAAGGCCGAGGTAACTTCTTCCTCGCTACCAGAGGTAGAGGAAGGGGCAAGAGAACTTCCGCCTCCTCGAGTTCACAAGAGCAGAAGTCCTCCCCGGCTTCCGCCAAATCCACCGCATGACGCCGGGTCTCCCTTACAGGAGACCGCACCGGTGGGGGCACGTCTAAGGCTTTTCAGTCAGGTTTGGGTTCGCTCGGACCTGGACCCTTGGGTGTTACAAATTGTGACCCAAGGGTACAAACTGGAATTCCAAGACGTTCCCCCTCACCGTTTTTTCAAATCACCCTTACCAGTTTCGCTTCCATACAGAGTTCTAGTCTGTGGAGCAATACAAAAATTATGTCAAAATCAGGTTGTGATCCCGGTCCCCCGGGCACAACAAGGGGAAGGGTTTTATTCAAGCCTATTTGTAGTGCCGAAGCCGGATGGCTCGGTACGACCAATCCTCAACCTAAAATCTCTAAATTTTTTCCTGAAGAAATTCAAATTCAAGATGGAGTCTCTCCGAGCGGTGATCTCCAGCCTGGAGGAGGGGGAATTCCTTTTGTCTTTGGACATAAAGGAGATGCCTACCTTCATGTTCCCATTTATCCCCCTCATCAGAGTTATCTCCGGTTTGCAATTCAGGATACTCATTACCAATTTCAGACGTTGCCGTTTAGCCTGGCCACGGCTCCGAGGATTTTCACAAAAGTCATGGTAGAAATGATGGTTCTCCTCAGAAAAAGAGGAGTTACAATTATCCCATACTTGGACGATCTCCTGATAAAGGTGAGGTCCAAGGAAAAACTGGTACAGGACATTGCACTGTCTCTGTCGCTTCTACAACAGCACAGCTGGCTCTTGAACCTGCCGAAATCACACTTAATTCCAACAACCCGGTTGGCATTTTTGGGTATGATTCTGGACACGGTCCAGCTGAGAGTGTTCCTCCCTCCGGCGAAAGCACTGGAAATTCAGAGTTTGGTAAAACTCAGTCTGAAACCACCAACTGTCTCCATTCATCAATGCATTCGATTGCTGGGTAAGATGGTGGCGGCATACGAGGCCCTCCAATTCGGGAGGTTCCATGCCAGAGTGTTTCAGTGGGACCTGTTGGACAAATGGTCCGGATCCCACCTTCATATACATCGGAGGATAGTTCTATCCCCCAACACCAGAATCTCACTCCTGTGGTGGCTACACAGCTCTCACCTCTTAGAAGGACGCAGATTTGGGATCCAAGACTGGATCCTAGTGACAACGGATGCAAGGCTCCGGGGTTGGGGAGCAGTCACACAAGGGGTGACCTTCCAAGGAAAATGGTCAAGTCAGGAAACTCTTCTTCACATAAACGTGCTGGAGTTGAGGGCCATTTACAACGGCCTTCTACAAGCGGAGCATCTTCGAAACCGGCCTGTCCTGATCCAATCGGACAATGTGACAGCAGTAGCGTACATAAACCGCCAAGGCGGCACAAAGAGCAGAACAGCAATGGCAGAAGCCACAAGGATTCTTCGCTGGGCAAAGACTCGGGTAAGCGCTCTGTCGGCAATTTTCCTTCCGGGAGTGGACAACTGGGAAGCAGACTTCCTCAGCAGGCACGATCTACATCCAGGAGAGCGGAGCCTCCATCAGGAGGTCTTCTCCCTACTAACAAATCTATGGGGGGTTCCCCACATAGACATGATGGCGTCCCGCCACAACAAAAAACTACTAAAGTATTGTTCCCAGTCCAGGGATGCACTGACGTCACCTTGGGTGTATCCGCCGGTGTACGTTTTCCCTCCGCTTCCTCTCATTCCAAAGGTTCTGAGAATCCTAAGAAAATCACAGATTCCAGCGCTCCTTGCAGTTCCAGACTGGCCAAGGAGAATTTGGTACCCGGATCTTCAGGAGGAGTTAGTCGAAGATCCATGGCCTCTTCCTCTTCGCGAGGATCTGCTGCGGCAGGGGCCGTTAGTCTATCAAGACTTACAGTGGCTACGTTTGACGGCATGGCGGTTGAACGCCAGATTTTAGCCCGTAAGGGTATTCCCGATGAAGTCATCCCCACTCTTATCCTTGCTAGGAAGGGTGTGACGTCGAAACACTATCACCGTATTTGGAGGAAATAAATTTCCTGGTGCGAGTCCAAGAAAGCTCCAGTGGAGAAGGTTGACCTTGGACGTTTTCTCCATTTTCTACAAAAAGGAGTGGATGCGGGCCTTAAATTAGGCTCCATAAAAGTGCAGAATTCTGCTTTGTCAATTTTCTTTCAGAAACAATTGGCCTTACTTCCTGAGGTGCAGACCTTTGTAAAAGGGGTCCTGCACATCCAACCTCCTTTTGTGCCACCTGTGGCACCTTGGGATCTTAATGTGGTTTTGACATTCCTAAAATCACATTGGTTTGAACCTTTAAGTAAAGTGGAGTTGAAATTCCTCACTTGGAAGTTTGTCATTTTGTTAGCATTGGCATCCGCAAGGCGGGTGTCTGAATTGGCGGCCTTGTCTCACAAGAGCCCTTATTTGATCTTCCATGAAGATAGGGCAGAATTGAGAACTCAGCAACAATTTCTGCCAAAGGTGGTTTCCTCTTTTCATATTAACCAACCTAATGTGGTGCCAGTGGCTACTGGCACTTTGGCTGAGGAAAAGTCTCTGGATGTCGTCAGAGCTTTGAAAATTTACGTTGCCAGAACGGCTCCAGTTAGAAAAACAGAGTCTCTGTTTGTGCTATATGCTCCCAATAAACTTGAGTATCCTGCTTCCAAGCAGACCATTGCCCGCTGGATATGTCACACGATTCAGCAGGCTCATTCCACGGCAAGTTTGCCGTTACCTAAATCGGTAAAAGCCCATTCCACTAGGAAGGTGGGCTCGTCCTGGGCGGCTGCCCGGGGTGTTTTGGCATTACAACTTTGCCGAGCTGCTACTTGGTCGGGGTCAAACACGTTTGCTAAGTTTTACAAGTTTGATACCTTGGCCGATGAAGACCTAAAGTTTGGTCAATCGGTGCTGCAGAGTCATCCGCACTCTCCCGCCCATTATAGAGCTTTGGTATAATCCCATGGTTCTTTTGGTGTCCCCAACATCCTCAAGGACATAATAGAAAACAGGATTTTAATACCTACTGGTAAATCCTTTTCTGTAAGTCCGTAGAGGATGTTGGGCGCCCGTCCCAGTGCGTACTGTATCTGCAGTTTAGTTCTGGTTACACACAGGTTGTGTTATGGTTTCTTCAGCTTGTTGCTGAATTTTGTTCATGTCCGTTGGCATGTGTTCAGTTGAATGCCATGTTATTCGGCATGTTTATGGCGTGAGCTGGTATGATGCTCACCTTGTTGTTAATTCCTTTCCTCAAAATGTCCATCTCTCCGGGCACAGTTCCAAACTGGGTCTGGGGAGTGATATAGAGGGAGGAGCCAGGTCACGTCCCCTTTGAAAGTCTTAAAGTGCCCATGTCTCCTACGGATCCGTCTATATCCCATGGTTCTTTTGGTGTCCCCAACTTCCTCTACGGACCTATAGAAAAGGATTTACCGGTAGGTATCAAAATCCTGTTTTTTTTTATCCCCCACTTGGTCAAACCCGAAGGCGGTTTGTTTAGAGCAGATCTTCTGGGAAATCAGTTTGATTGTGTTAGTGATCTAAACGCTTCCTGACAATGGGGGTCATTCAGATCTGATCACTGCTGTGCATTTTCGCACATCGGGTGATCAAATCTGAATTGCGCAGGTGCGTCGGACAGCTACAACGAGCATCGGCGGTCAGCGACGGGATGGTGCAAAGGACCCATTCACACGGGCGTTCGCAAGGTGATTGACAGGAAGAGGCCGTCTGTGGGTGGCAACTGACCGTTTTCAGGGGGTGTCCGGAAAAACGCAGGTGGGCTAAAGCGTTTTGAGGGAGGGTGTCTGACGTCTGCTCCAGCCGCGAACAGCAGGATTCAATGGCACTGGAAGAGTAAGTCCTGGGCTGCGCAGAGACTGCACAAACTGATTTTGAGCAGCTCTTCTACACGTAGGATCGCAAACTTGCACAGCGAAAATACACTCTCCCTGTAAGCGGCGAATATCTGATCGCAGGATAGCAAAAAACGCAGCCCTGCGATCAGATCTGAATTAGGCCCTACAGTATATGTCTTTAGTTATCAACACTGATATCTCTCATGAATTTGTTACTCTTCCGAAAGCTTAGTCCGGTTTTTCCTGATCTTCAGGGGTGGTCTTGTCTGAAAATGAGCATACTGTTTCAAATACAGTTGGGTACAATATTTGGTTTCTTATTGATGTTGGTTGGGCAACTCTTTGTGATGCTGGCGTTACAGAAGAAGCAACAGCACCTGGACTTATAGGGTTGAAATATAATTTACTGTGAGATCTTCCCCTTTCCTCATATACTGTACATATGTTCTGTTCTCTACACATCCAAATGCCTTCCACCGATCACTCATCACTATCCTCTCCACACACATCTGTGCTGTTATATACACCATACACACCTATGCCTGCTCACCTCTCCTTTCCCCACACACATCTGTGCTGTTATATACACCATACACACCTATGCCTGCTCACCTCTCCTTTCCCCACACACACCTGTGCTGTTATATACACCATACACACCTATGCCTGCTCACCTCTCCTTTCCCCACACACACCTGTGCTGTTATATACACCATACACACCTATGCCTGCTCACCTCTCCTTTCCCCACACACACCTGTGCTGTTATATACACCATATACTCCTGTACCTGCTCACCTCTCCTTTCCCCACACACACACCTGTGCTGTTATATACACCATGGGGGTCATTCCGAGTTGTTCGCTCGGTAAAAATCTTCGCATCGTAGCGATTTTCCGCTTAATGTGCATGCGCAATGTCCGCACTGCGACAGGCCGTTTTATGGGCGTGTGGGAAAAAACGCTACCGTTTCCGGAAAAAACGCAGGAGTGGCTGGAGAAACGGGGGAGTGTCTGGGCGAACGCTGGGTGTGTTTGTGACGTCAAACCAGGAACGACAAGTACTGAACTGATCGCAGATGCCGAGTAAGTCTGGAGCTACTCAGAAACTGCTACGAGGTGTGTAATCGCAATATTGCGAATACATCGTTCGCAATTTTAAGATGCTAAGATTCACTCCCAGTAGGCGGCGGCTTAGCATGAGCAAATCTGCTAAAATCCGCTTGCAAGCGAACAACTCGGAATGACCCCCCATATACGCCTGTGCCTGCTCACCTCTCCTTTCCCCACACACACCTGTGCTGTTATATACACCATACACACCTATGCCTGCTCACCTCTCCTTTCCCCACACACACCTGTGCTGTTATATACACCATACACACCTATGCCTGCTCACCTCTCCTTTCCCCACACACACCTGTGCTGTTATATACACCATACACACCTATGCCTGCTCACCTCTCCTTTCCCCACACACACCTGTGCTGTTATATACACCATACACACCTGTGCCTGCTCACCTCTCCTTTCCCCACACACACCTGTGCTTTTATCTACTCATCTATTAACAGAAGCTGGAATGCCTTACATTACCCAAATTTCAGAACCAAATTAGCAGTAAATGTGTAAACAAATCCAATAACCTGGGAAAAAAAACACATTTTGTTTCCCCCAGCACCTTGAATGATAACTAACCAGATTTAAATCCCACACAGTATCTTAGAATTCAGAGATCTTGGTTACATATATCTGCGCAAATGTATGTATAAGCCCCCAAGCCGCGGCAAGGCCTCTGTATATTTGGGGTCCCTAGCGCTATATCTAGGGGCAGGGTGTTGCACCCCAAAAATTAGCATAAACCAGAAAGCCCAGGCCAGCATACCAGTGAAAAAACTATAATGTTAATAGATTAGTGTTAAGAAGCCGAAGCTATAGAGAAAGTGATACAAAAATGAGATGTAATTAAAATAAGAAATAGTGTTAAAGAAATTAGTAAGTGATAAGTGTTAATAGAGTGTAAGGGTATGCCACACTAAAGCCATCCAGCTCAGCCAGTCCAGGGGCACCACACCTCCATTACCCCAATCTAGGTCTATGATTAACCAGCAAGGAGCCACTATATAGCCGGCTTCTTAACACTAATCTATTAGCATTATGGGTTTTTCACCGGTATGCTGCCCTGGGCTTTCTGGCTTATGCTGATTTTTGGGGTGCCACGCCCTGCACCAAGATATAGCGCTAGGGACCCCCAATATATACAGTGAGGCCTTGACGCGGATTGGGGGCACATTTGCGCAGATATATGTAACCAAGATCTCTGAATTCTGAGATATTGTGTGGGATTTAAATCTGATTACTGCTATCATTCAGGGTGCTGGGGGAAACAAAATGTGCTTTTCTCTTACGTCCTAGAGGATGCTGGGGACTCCAAAAGGACCATGGGGGGGTATAGACGGGATCCGCAGGAGACATGGGCACACTATAAGACTTTGAATGGGTGTGAACTGGCTCCTCCCTCTATGCCCCTCCTCCAGACCTCAGTTAGATTCTGTGCCCAGAGAGACTGGACACACACTAGGGGAGCTCTCCTGAGTTTCTCTGAAAAGACTTTGTTAGGTTTTTTATTTTCTGGCTACAGGCTCCCTGCTTCGTGGGAGTGAGGGGAGAGAAGCAGACCTACTATTCTGAGTTCAAAGGCTCTGCTTCTTAGGATACTGGACACCATTAGCTCCAGAGGGTTCGATCACTTGGTGCGCCTAGCTGCTTATTCCCGGAGCCGCGCCGTCAACCCCCTCACAGAAGCCCGAAGAAAGAAGCCAGGTGAGTATAAAGAAGTACAGAAGACTTCAGTGATGGCAGAAGACTTCAGTAACGGGGTACAGCGCGGCGGTCGCGCTGCGCGCCATGCTCCCACACACACTTCAGACGGCACTTGCAGGGCGCAGGGGGGGCGCCCTGGGCAGCATGTTACTGGAGGATAAAACTGGCACAAATATATATATTAGAGATGAGCAGGTTCGGTTTTACTCGGTTCTCAAAACGGCATCTTATTGGCTCACGGATGTCACGTGTTTTGAGTAGCCAATAAGATGCCGTTTTGAGAACCGAGTAAAACCGAACCCGCTCATCACTAATTATAAGTGCCTAGGCACAAAATATAGCCCCCGCCAGTATAAATATTTGAATTTTGAGCGGGACTACAGCGCGCCGGTGAGGGGGCGTGGCTTAGCCCTCACAGCTTACCAGCGCCATTTTCTCTTCACAGGCTGCAGAGACGCGGGCCCGGACCTCCACTGTCCTGAACAAGTAACAGGGAGCAAAATGGGGGGGGGAGGTGCACAGTAATTTGGTGCTATTAACCCTTCTCATAAACATCTGATATTTCATCTCAGTACTGGAATATGCGCTGGGGTGTGAGCTGGTAAACTCCCTCTGTGTTTCTCTAACAGGCTTCTCTGTGGGTCTGTCCCCTATAGCCAGTGTGTTTGTGCGTGTCGGTACGGGTGTGTCGACATGTCTGAGGCTGAGTACTCCTCCCCGGAGGAAGTTGTTGGGGGCGCAGATAAGGAGTTAGGAGTGACTCTGTCGGCACCGCCGACTGCTGATTGGGTGAATATGTTGAGTACATTGAATGCAAATGTGGCGTTATTGACTAAAAGACTGGATAAATCTGATTCTCAGACACAGACGTGGAGAAAATCCATGGAGGACGCCTTGTCTCAGGTACAGGCCCCCTCAGGGTCACAGAAGCGTTCATTTACCCAGATGGCGGATACTGATACCGACACGGACTCTGTGTCGACTATAGTGAGGCCAGTTTACATCCAAAATTGGTTAAGAGTATTCAGTACATGATTGTGGCAATTAAAGATGTTTTACATATTTCTGAAGTACCTGCTGTTCCAGATACAAGGGTTTGTTTGTATAAGAGAAAAAAGCCTGAGGTGACATTTCCCCCCTCTCATGAGCTGAACACTCTTTGTGAAAAAGCTTGGGAATCTCCTGACAAAAGGTGGCAGATTCCCAAGAGAATTCTAATGGCATATCCTTTCCCCTCTGACGACAGGGAAAAGTGGGAGTCATCTCCCAATGTGGACAAGGCTCTATCACGACTGTCCAAGAAGGTGGCGCTTCCGTCTCCTGACACTGCTGCCCTTAAGGACCCTGCGGATCGTAAGCAGGAAACGACCTTAAAATCCATTTATGTCACTACGGGTGCACTGCTCAGACCTGCCGTGGCGTCGGCTTGGGTGAGTAGTGCTATTGTTAAGTGGGCAGATAATTTGGCATCTGACATGGATACCCTGGATAGGGATAACATTCTTTTGACTCTCGGTTATATCAGGGACTTACCTAAAGGATGTGGCGTGGGATATTGGCCTCTTGGGATCAAGGGCCAATGCCATGGCAGTCTCGGCCAGGAGAGCGCTGTGGATTCATCAATGGAATGCTGATGCCGACTCTAAGAAAGCTATGGAAGCTCTCCCATATAAAGGTAGTGTCTTGTTTGGTGACGGCCTCGCTGACCTGGTGTCTACAGCTACGGTGGGTACGTCATCCTTTCTTCCTTATGTTCCTGCACAACAGAAAAGGACACCCCATTATCAGATGCAGTCCTTTCGGCCTAATAAGGAAGAGGGTCGTCCTTCCTTGCCTCTAAAGGTAGAGGAAGGGGGAAAAGGTTGCCTGCTGTGCCAGGCTCCCAGGACCAGAAGTCCTCCCCGGCTTCTGCCAGGTCCACCGCATGACGCTGGGGCTCCTCTAAGGGAGTCCGCACCGGTGGGGGCGCGTCTCTGACTCTTCAGTCAGGTCTGGTTTCACTCGGGCCTTGATCCTTGGGTGTTAGACATAGTGTCCCAAGGGTACAAACTGGAGTTTCAGGAGGTGCCCCCCCCCCCACCACTGATTTTTCAAATCAGCCTTGCCAGTTTCTATACCAGAAAGGGAAGTAGTGATGGCTGCAATACAAAAGCTGTGTCAACAGCGTGTCATTGTCACGGTATCCCCATCTCAACGGGGAGAAGGGTTTTATTCAAGCTTCTTTGTCGTACCGAAGCCGGATGGCTCAGTCAGACCGATCCTGAACCTAAAATCCCTCAATCTATATTTGAAAACTTTCAAGTTCAAGATGGAATCTCTTCGAGCAGTGATCTCCAGTCTGGAAAGGGGGGATTTTATGGCATCAGTCGACATAAAAGATGCCTACTTACATGTCCCAATATATTCTCCACATAAAGCTTTCCTGAGGTTTGCGGTGCAGGATTGTCATTACCAATTTCAGACGTTGCCGTTTGGTCTTTCCATGGCCCCGAGGGTCTTCACCAAAGTAATGGTGGAAATGATGGTACTCCTACGCAAGCAGGGTGTCACAATTATCCCGTACTTGGACGATCTCCTGATAAAGGCGAGATCAAAGGAGCAGTTGCTAAGAAACGTGGCACTCTCCCTGACGATTATGCAACAACATGGTTGGATTCTAAATTTGCCAAAATCACAGTTGGTTCCGACAACTCGGCTGTCTTTCCTGGGCATGATCCTGGACACGGAACTGCAGAAAGTATTTCTCCCAGCGGAAAAAGCTCTGGAAATCCAGACCATGGTCAAGGAGATTCTGAAACTGGCAAGGGTATCGATTCATCAGTGCACTCGGGTGCTAGGCAAAATGGTTGCAGCTTACGAAGCCATTCCGTTTGGCAGGTTTCATGCCCGGGTATTTCAGTGGGACCTGTTGGACAAGTGGTCTGGGTCTCACCTGCACATGCACCGGAAAATAAGTCTATCTTCCAGGACCACAATATCTCTCCTGTGGTGGCTTCAAAGTTCTCACCTCCTAGAGGGATGCAGGTTCGGGATCCAGGACTGGGTCCTGCTGACCACGGATGCAAGTCTCCGAGGCTGGGGAGCAGTCACACAAGGAAGAAATTTCCAGGGAAAATGGTCAAGCCAGGAAGCTTGTCTGCACATAAACGTTCTGGAATTAAGAGCCATTTACAACGGCCTTCTGCAAGCGGAACACTTTCTTCGAGGTCTACCTGTCCTGATTCAGTCAGACAACGTAACAGCGGTGGCGTACATAAACCGCCAGGGCAGAACAAAGAGCAGAGCGGCAATGGCGGAGGCCACAAAAGTTCTCAGCTGGGCAGAAAAGCACATGAGTGCTCTGTCAGCGGTCTTCCTTCCAGGCGTGGACAACTGGGAAGCAGACTTCCATAGCAGACACGATCTCCATCCAGGAGAGTGGGGTCTTCATTAAGAGGTTTTTGCAGAAGTGACAATTCGTTGGAGAATTCCTCAAATAGATATGATGGCGTCTCGCCTCAACAAGAAGCTTCCGAGATATTGTTCCAGGTCAAGGGACCCTCAAGCCAGTGCAGTGGATGCCCTGGTAAGTCCGTGGGTGTTTCAGTCGTTATATGTGTTCCCTTCCACTCATTCCAAAAGTGTTGAGGATCATAAGACGAACAAGGGTTCAGGCGGTACTCATCGTTCCAGATTGGCCACGGAGGGCCTGGTATCCGGATCTTCAGGAATTGCTCTTAGAAGATCCCTGGCCTCTTCCTCTCAGAGAGGATCTGCTACTGCAGGGGCCGTGCGTTTTCCAGGACTTACCGCGGCTTCGTTTGACGGCATGGAGGTTGAACGCCAAATCCTAGCTCGAATGGGTATTCCCGGGGAAGTCATCCCCACTCTCCTTAAGGCTAGAAAGGAGGTCACGGCGAAGCATTATCACCGTATTTGGAGAAAGTATGTGTCTTGGTGTGAAGCCAGGAAAGCTCCTACGGAGGAGTTTCAGCTGGGTCGTTTCCTCCATTTTTTGCAGGCAGGTGTGGAGGCATGCCTGAAATTAGGTTCCATTAAAGTGCAGATTTCGGTTTTATCTATTTTCTTTCAAAAAGAATTTGCGCCCTTCCAGAGGTTCAGACTTTCGTGAAGGGAGTGCGACACATCCATCCTCCGTTCGTGGGATCTTGACGTGGTGTTGCAATTTCTTATGCCTCACTGGTTTGAACCTTTGCGAAAGGTTGAGATGAAATTTCTCACTTGGAAAGTGGTCATGCTTTTGGCCTTGACGTCCGCAAGACGGGTGTCGGAATTGGCTCCTTTGTCTCACAAGAGCCCCTATTTGATCTTCCATGTGGATAGAGCGGAATTGAGGACTCGTCAACAATTTCTGCCGAAGGTGGTTTCTTCGTTTCACATAAACCAACCTATTGTGGTGCCTGTGGCTACGGAGGCCGTGGCGGTGCCAAAATCTCTCGATGTCGTAAGAGCTTTGAAAATTTATGTTGTCAGAACGGCTCAAATTAGGAAATCAAAGGCTCTGTTTGTCCTATATGCTCCCAACAAAATTGGGGCTCCTGCTTCCAAGCAGACTATTGCACGCTGGATCTGTAATACGATTCAGCATGCTCATTCTATGGCTGGACTGCCGTTGCCGAAGTCAGTGAAAGCCCATTCTACCAGGAAGGTGGGCTCATCTTGGGCGGCTGCCCGAGCAGTCTCGGCGCTTCAACTTTGCCGAGCAGCTACGTGGTTGGGTTCAAACACTTTTGCTAAGTTCTACAAGTTTGATACCCTGGCTGATGAGGACCTCATGTTTGCTCAATCGATGCTGCAGAGTCGTCCTCACTCTCCCGCCCGTTCTGGAGCTTTGGTATAGACTCCATGGTCATTTTGGAGTCCCCAGCATCCTCTAGGACGTAAGAGAAAATAGGATTTTAATACCTACCGGTAAATCTTTTTCTCCTAGTCCGTAGAGGATGCTGGACGCCCGTCCCAGTGCGAGCTGTTATTTGCAGTTGTATTGATAATCATTGTTTTCTGTTACACGACGGTTGTGTATCGATTATATTCAGCTTGTTGCTGTTTTTAGTTCATACTGTTAACTGGTATTGCTTGAAAGCCATGTTGTACGGTGTGTTGTGGTGTGAGCTGGTGTATTTCTCACCCTTCGTTAACAAAAATCCTTTTCCTCGAAATGTCCGTCTCCCTGGGCACAGTTCCTATAACTGGTCTGGAGGAGGGACCAGTGGTGCAAGTGGGCGGGTACGGGTGGGTACGGCGTACCCGTAAGAATTTAGCCGTGGGTACGCCGTACCCACACCGACGGGCCGCCGCTCCTCTTCCTTCCCTCCCTCCCCCACGCCGCACCGCCGCACACGCCTCTGATGTGAGGGCAGGAGAGTGCAGCCTGCGCCTCTCGTTCCCCTCAGTCTCCGGTGGGTGTTTCAGTTTACTTCAGCGCCGATCCGTGAGCCAATCAGAGCTCGCACCCGCGAGCTCTGATTGGCTCACGGATCGGCGCTGAATTAAACTGAGACACCCGCCGAAGACTGAGGGGAACGAGAGGCGCAGGCTGCACTCTCCTTCCCTCACATGACAGACAGGAGGACAGCGACGGCAGCGGTGAGTAGGGGAGGGGGGCATGTTATACCTGGCACTGGGGGGGCATGTTATACCTGGCACTGGGGGGGCATGTATACCTGGCACTGGGGGCATATCTGGCACAGGGGGGCATATATACCTGGCACTGGGGGCATATCTGGCACAGGGGGGCATATATACCTGGCACTGGGGGATATCTGGCACAGGGGGGCATGTATACCTGGCACTGGGGGCATATCTGGCACAGGGGGGCATATATACCTGGCACTGGGGGCATATCTGGCACAGGGGGGCATATATACCTGGCACTGGGGGATATCTGGCACAGGGGGGCATGTATACCTGGCACTGGGGGCATATCTGGCACAGGGAGGCATATATACCTGGCACTGGGGGATATCTGGCACAGGGGGGCATGTATACCTGGCACTGGGGGATATCTGGCACTGGGGGGGCATGTTATACCTGGCACTGGGGGATATCTGGCACTGGGGGGGCATGTTATACCTGGCACTGGGGGATATCTGGCACTGGGGGGGCATGTATACCTGGCACTGGGGGATATCTGGCACTGGGGGGGCATGTATACCTGGCACTGGGGGATATCTGGCACTGGGGGGGGCATGTATACCTGGCACTGGGGGATATCTGGCACTGGGGGCATATCTAGCACAGGGGGGCATATATACCTGGCACTGGGGGATATCTGGCACAGGGGGGCATGTATACCTGGCACTGGAGGATATCTGGCACTGGGGGCATATCTGGCACTGTAGGGGCATTTCTGTATCTGGCACGGGGGGCAATGTATATCTGACACAGTGGGGGCATTTGTGTATCTAGCACTGTGGGGCAATGTGTATCTGACACTGTGAGGCAATGTATGGCACTCTGGGGGCATTTCTGTATCTGGCACTGTGGGGCAATGTGTATCTGGCACTGTGGGGCAATGTGCATCTGGCACTGTGGGGCAATGTGCATCTGGCACTGTGGGGCAATGTGTATCTGGCACTCTGGGGACATTTGTGTATCTGGCACTGTGGGGCAATGTGTATCTGGCACTGTGGGGCAATGTGTATCTGGCACTCTGGGGACATTTGTGTATCTGGCACTGTGGGGCAATGTGCATCTGGCACTGTGGGGCAATGTGTATCTGGCACTGTGAGGCAATGTGTATCTGACACTCTGGGGACATTTGTGTATCTGGCACTCTGGGGACATTTGTGTATCTGGCACTGTGGGGCAATGTGTATCTGGCACTGTGGGGTTATATGTATCTGGCACTGTGGGGCAATGTATATCTAGCACTGTGGTGCAACGTGTATCTGACACTATTGGGGTCATACGTGTATCTGCCCCTCCCCCATATGTGTATCACGCCCCCATTTTCATTGGCCACGCCCCATGTGGCATTTGGCCACACCCATTTTTTTGCGCGCGCACGCAGTACCCGTAAGACATTTTTTCTACTTGCACCACTGGGAGGGACATAAAGGGAGGAGCCAGTTCACACCTATTCAAAGTCTTATAGTGTGCCCATGTCTCCTGCGGATCCCGTCTATACCCCCATGGACCTTTTGGAGTCCCCAGCATCCTCTACGGACTAGGAGAAAAGGATTTACCGGTAGGTATTAAAATCCTATTTTTTTTTCTGCTTAGAAATACCCCTCCCTTTCAAGCACCTGAATGATATCACTAAGCTAATTGAGCATCTGCCGCTATTTATAAATCCAATAACCTGGTCTGTGGTTATCTTCTAGTAATCTGAAGGCATTTGTCTAGTTTATACTACATATGTATAAGGCAGCAGCAGCTAATTTACAGCCTATTCCTGCACCCAACAGCCCACTGACTCATCTCTCTGTGGGCATTCTTACCTATTCCACCACCTTCTATGTAGTGGGCGACCATTTCTCCAAGTGACCCACTTCATCCATATATTCAGATATGTATTGTTTACATGGCCGATCGATAGAACTGTTTAGTATTGCAAAATCCAATTCCCGTCAAAATGAAGTTGGTTTTGACAATGAATGAACCCCAGATAAATTTTCCTTAAAAATCTAATTGACAAATATAAATTGTAATTCATATTCTTAACCCGAGCAGGGTGACAGCAGTGACGTGTGGTGATGCCTGTGGCTGGAGAGGCACACTTGGGGGTGTAAAGGGGAGGAGGAGGGGGGGGGGTTATGCACCTGTTGACCCAAACCCCACCAGCACTCACTGACAGCAGCACCTCCAGCATTCACTTACCCCGATCATCCCTCTGGCACTGACTCCCATGCTGCGGCTGTAAGTTCCAGGGAAGGAGGAAGAAATCTCAGTGATCCCTGCTGCTCGCGGCTGCAAACTCCATGGGGGAGGGTAGGGAGGAATCAGGTACCAGTACTCGGTGGCTGCAAGCTCCTGCGGGAGGGGGGAAGAGGGGGGGGGGGGGGGGTCGGGTATCAGTACCCGCAGCTGCAAACTCCATTGTGATTGGGAAGGGAGGGAGGGTGGGGGGAGATCAAGCACCAGCACCCAGCGGCTGCAAGCTCCCGCGGGAGGGGGATCGAGCATCAGTACCCGCGGCTGCAAACTCCATGGTGATTGAGGGATGGGAGGTTTAGGCACCAGTACCCGGCGGCTGCAAGCTCCCGCAGGAGGGGGGGTCGGCTATCAGTACCGTACAGTGATGCTGGGCAGGAAATTATCTGGTGGAGACAGATCAGTGCTGTCCAATCACGTCTGCCTGACTGACAGGGGCGTGCTTTCATGTGGGCTGAAAGCACGTCCCTGTCAATGAGGCTGATGTGCTGGTGCCGCTTCTCATGAGTTTTTCTTGGAAAAATACAGAGAAGATATTTAAGACACAGAACATGTGTAAATATCTTCTTTGTATTATATTAAACATTGACAGGTGAGGCACTGCCTCCCCTGACTGCACGTCCCTGGGTGATATTAAAATACTTACTATATAATGTTTGATAGGTAACGAGAAGTAGATGGGGTGAGACTGTAATGGTTGGAATTGATACTTATTTCTATTAGAATGCTGGAGAATTGCAGGCAGCATGCATTCTATATACAACTGAATAGAACTGCGCTAATAAAAACAGGCTACTATGGCTGAAATGAACGGACAAGTACAACACTATAGAAAAAGTAAAAAAACATACAATTTATTCTAACAATAGTGCAATGGTATAGTCTATTTGGTGTAATTTATTTGCAGTTGAAATTTATTTTGGTGGTAAACTAAATGTTACATGCGGTCATTGTTTACATATACGTGTTGCGACAGTAGCGCTTGGGACCCTAACCTGTCTAAAGCGTCTGCTTCCTGTATCACATTTTGGTTAACGTGGTTTTGTTTGTATTTTGTGTAGTTGTCTGCTCACAAATGCTACAGCTAATGTTAAGTACAGAACAGTGGAGGGTTTCAACATTGTTTTACCAATAGAGCACCTATGTTTTGACTTTGATGCTTGTTAAACTGTAACGGCTCCCACACACACAACGCAATATGGCTGCTGATCCGACGAATTAGAACTATATAGCAGCTATATCGTTCCGTGTGTAGGCATGATGTCGTCCATTGCGCACATGGGGGGGGGGGGGGGGGGTCGTCCGGCCGCATGCGCTGACCATTGTGCATGTACAAAAGATCAGCGATGTAGGTGGATGATCCCATGCAGCGCTATGTGGAGGTGGGCCGGCATAGCGGGTGGTTGGACACCGGATCACCCTGTGTGTGGGGATCGCCCGATATGTCGGCCCGTGGAAGCTCTGTCGCATTGGCCGCACACATCCCTCCATGTGTGGCCACCTTTAGACTGAGAAAAGTTTGTTTGAAAACAGATTTTATAAATATATTTGTAAAATTGTGACCTATGCAATACAATATTATGCATCTCCTATATCTTTTCTCTTACGTCCTAGAGGATGCTGGGGTCCACATTAGTACCATGGGGTATAGATGGCTCCTCCCTCTATGCCCCTCCTACCAGACTCAGTTTAGAAAATGTGCCCGGGGGAGCCGGTCACAGCTATGGGAGCTCTCCTTAGTTTTCCTGGTAAAAATGTTTTTTTTTTAGTTTATTATTTTACAGGGAGGCTGCTGGCAACAGCCTCCCTGCAGCGAGGGATTAAGGGGGGGAGGGTTGTCCGTCCTGTGGGGTCTGAGCCACTGTCTCCGCTAACTGGTCACTGCGCTCCAGAGGGGTCTGATCGTTCTCCGCCACAGGGGACCGCTCGCCTCAACAGCATGCCGCCACCCCCTTGCAGAGCTGAAGAATCGGTGGCGAGTAAGACACCGACCCCCCTAGCAAATGGGGGCTCGGTGTGAAGATGGCGGCACAGGGTAGGAGCGCAGTGTTAACTGCGCTCCAGGGATGGCTCAGCGGTACATGGTGCAGCGCTGTGAGGGGCGGCCTGAGCCAGCGCGACACCCTACACTGGTCCAGTCGGGGTCCCCGGATCTCAGCCAGCACTAAATCCTCAGGCCAATATAATCCATGAAGAGCGGGAAGACACCGCCTTTATGGGGACGGAGCTTCTCCTCAGAGCGGACCCAGCAGCGTTCAGCGCCGTTTTCCTGCCTGCACAGCGCTGACAAGGAGAATCAGTCCCTCCACAGCAACTCCAGCTATCTGTAAACGGTACCAGGGGGTTGTAGAAGCGGGGGGAGGCTGCAATACAACTGTGTATCCTATTAAGGTGCACAGTCAGCGCTGACAAAGGGTCTCCCTTTGGTAAAAGCGCTGTGTATGAGTTGGCTCCATGCTCTGTGTCTCTCTTGCCATTCTTGGGGGGGAAACTCTGTCTGCCCTCACGTGTGTGTGTGTGTGTGTGTGTGTGTGTGTGTGTGTGTGTGTGTGTGTGTGTGTGGAGTGTTTGGTGGTCTCCTTTAGCTATGTCCAGGGACACTGTGTCATATGCTGCTGAGGATTTGTCCTCCCAGGATGATCCCATTCCATGTAATCAGGATAGCACTGGTTTAGCACAGATACCAGCAAGGGAGCCTGAGTGGTTTTCCTCTATCAATTGTTGGATTTCTCAGATTTCTGACAGGGTTGCAAGTAATGAATCTGCAACCCAGGTATTACAGAACTCTATGGCAGTATGGCCCGATTCTGGTACCTCAGGACGCTCCACTATATACCCCCACAAACGTGCGCTTGTGCATGTCACGCAGAATGAGGCGGATACCGATTCTGACACCACAGACGGTGATGGGGATGTTTTGCGGGGATCTGCATCTCTTGCAAAGGGGGTGCAATTGATGATAGAGGCTATCAGGGATGTGTTGCATATTAATGATACCACACCTGAGCAGGTTGAGGAGGCTTTTTTCACTGAAGATAAAAAAGCCTCGCTAACCTTCCCTGTGTCAAAGGAATTGAATGCTATATTTGAGAAAGCATGGGAAAACCCTGAGAAAAAATTCCAGGTCCCTAAAAGGGGTACAGGTGGCGTTTCTTTTCCCTGAGGAGGTTAGAAAAAAATGTGAAAACCCGCCGATTGTTGATGCATCTGTGTCCAGACTCTCTAAGAAGGTGGTTTTACCTGTTCCAGGATCTACCGCCTTAAAGGAGCCGACTGATCGAAAAATTGTTAACACACTTAAATCAATGTACACTGCTTCAGGGGCCATATTGTGTCCCACTATTGCTCGTGCATGGATTGAAAAAGCTATAGTAAAGTGGTCGGCTACCTTACTAGAGGATTTGGATACGATGGATAAGGGTGATGTTGAATTATATTTACGCAACTTTCACGATTCAGCAGGTTTTGTGGTAGAATCCATGAAAGACCTGGGTTCCATGGCTGCGGGAATCTCTTTCATGTCTGTTTCAGCTCGTCGGGGACTGTGGCTGCGCCAGTGGTCTGCTGACACGGAATCCAGAAAGAGTGTGGGGTCCCTACCCTATACAGGTCAGGCTCTCTTTGGGGAAGCTCTAGACGCGTGGATATCCACGGCTACAGCGAGTAAGTCTCTGTTTCTTCCCTCAGCTGCACCTGCTCTGAAGAAATCCTTCTCTTCTTCAGCAACACAGACCTTTCGGCCTAACAAGCCTAGAAAGGCCAGACCGTCCAATACCTTCTTTACGGGAGGTCGAGTTAAGTCCAAGAAACCTGCCGCTGCAGGTTCCCAGGAACAAAAGGCTGCTTCAGGTACGCCAAAGTCCTCCGCATGACGGTGGCATGGAGGTGGGGCCAGTGGGAGCAAGACCCAGACAGTTCGATCACGTCTGGGTATCATCCGGCCTGGATCCCTGGGTGATAGATATTGTATCCCAGGGATACAGGCTGGAATTCCAAAGTCTCCCTCCTCATCGTTTTTTCAAATCAGGCTTATCAGCTCTGCTGGCAGACAGCACTGTCCTACAAGAAGCTGTCCAAAAGTTGGTGGAGGCACAGGTCATTGTGCCAGTTCCTCCTCATTCGCAAACCGCAGGTTACTATTCAAACCTTTTCGTTGTACAGAAACCGGAAGGTTCAGTCAGGCCCATTCTGAACCTAACATCAATGAACCCCTTTCTAAAGGAGTTCAAATTCAAGATGGAGTCTCTCAGGGTGGTGATATCAGGTCTGGAAGAGGGGGAATTCCTGGTATCCCTAGATATCAAGGATGCCTACCTCCACATTCCGATCTGGCTGCCGCATCAGGCTTATCTCCGTTTCGCGTTACTGGACTGTAATTTCCAGTTCCAGGCCCTGCCATTCGGCCTCTCCACAGCACCGAGGGTGTTTACCAAGGTGATGGCAGAGATGATGGTTCTCCGCAAACAAGGGGTGAACATCATTCCATATCTGGACGATCTGCCAATAAAGGCGTTGTCCAAGGAGAAGCTGCTGCAGTCCATTGTTCTCACAACCCGCCTCCACAAGATCCACGGTTGGATTCTGAACCTTCCAAAGTTACATTTGGAACCAACTCAGAGGTTGTCCTTTCTGGGAATAATCCTAGACACGGAAGTGCAGAGGGTGTTTCTTCCGTGGGAATAGGCGTTGGTGATACAAGCTATGGTCCGGAATGTCCTGAAGCCAGCCTGGGTGTCGGTTTATCAATGCATTCACCTGTTGGGAAAGATGGTGGCCTCTTACGAGGCTCACCAGTACGGGAGGTTTCATGCTCGGGCCTTCCAACTGGATCTCCTGGACAAGTGGTCAGGATCTCATCTCCACATGCACCAGAGAATACGTCTGTCGCCGAAGGCCAGGATTTCCCTCCACTGGTGGCTACAATTACCTCTCCTGCTGGAGGGCCGCAGGTTCGGGATTCAGGAATGGGTCCTTCTAACCACGGATGCGAGCCTTCGGGGCGGGGGAGCAGTCACTCAAGGGGTAATCTTCCAAGGAAGGTGGTCAAGTCTGGAAGCCGGCCTGCCCATCAACATCCTGGAACTAAGAGCCGTCTACAACGGTCCTCTACAGGCGGCCCATCTCCTAAGAAATCGGGGCATTTAAGTGCATTCAGACAATGTAACAACAGTAGCCTACATAAACCGACAAGGCTGAACGAAGAGCAGAGCTGCAATGTCGGAGGTGACAAGAATAATCCTCTGGGCAGAAAGACATGCGTTGGCGCTCTCAGCAATCTTCATTCCGGGAGTAGACAACTGGGAAGCAGACTTCCTCAGCAGACACGATCTCCATCCAGGGGAGTGGGGTCTCCATCCGGAGGTGTTCAAGGACAGACCTTTGGGGGTTACCCCACATAGACATGATAGCCTCTCATCTCAACAAGAAGCTCTGGCGCTATTGTTTCAGGTCGAGGGACCCACAAGCAGTGGCAGTGAAGCCATGGTGTCTCCGTGGGTGTTCCAGTCGGTGTACGTGTTTCCACCACTTCCACTCATTCCAAGAGTTCTAAAGCTCGTAAGGAGAACAAGAGTTCAAGTGATCCTCATTGCTCTAGACTGGCCAAGGCGGGCTTGGTACGCGGACCTTCTGAATCTCTTGCAGGAAGAACCGAGGCCTCTTCCTCTTCGGGAGGACCTGCTGCTGCAGGGGCCGTTCGCCTATCAAGACTTACCGCGGCTACGTTTGACGGCATGGAAGTTGAGCGCCTGATACTTGCTTGGAAGGGCATTCCGAAGAAGGTCATTCCTACCCTGATACAGGCTAGGAAAGGGGTAACGTCTAAGCATTACCATCGTATTTGGAAGAATTATGTCTCTTGGTGTGAGTCCAAGAAGTTTCCTACGGTGGAGTTTCAACTCGGACGTTCTCTCCTCTTCCTGTAAGCAGGTGTGGATATGGGCCTGAGGTTGGGATCTGTGAAGGTCCAGATTTCGGCCCTATCCATTTTATTCCAGAAACAACTGGCTGCCCTCCCTGAGGTTCAGATCTTTTTGAAGGGAGTTCTGCACATCCAACCTCCCTTTGTACCGCCTACGGCGCCTTGGGACCTTACCGTGGTGTTGCAGTTCCTCCAGTCGGATTGGTTTGAGCCTCTACAGGAGTTTGAGGTAAAATTTCTTACATGGGAGGCTGTCACGTTGTTGGCCTTAGCTTCTGCTAGACGTGTGTCAGAATTGGGGGCTTTATCCTGTAAAAGCCCTTACTTGATATTCCACGAAGATAGAGCTGAACTCAGGACACGTCAGCAGTTCCTTCCGAAGGTTGTGTCGGCATTTCATATCAACCAACCTATTGTGGTGCCAGTGGCTACTGAATCCTCAATTACATCAAAGTCTTTGGATGTTGTGAGGGCTCTGAAGATATATGTGAACAGAACTTCTCGTCACAGAAAGTTGGACTCTCTGTTTGTCCTGTATGATCCCAAGAAGATTGGGTATCCTGCTTCTAAGCAGACGATATCTCGCTGGATTAGGTTCACTATCCAGCACGCTTATTCTACGGCAGGATTGCCGTGTCCAAAATCTGTTAAGGCCCACTCTACTCGTAAGGTGGGGTCTTCCTGGGCGGCTGCCCGGGGTGTATCGGCATTGCAACTTTTCCGAGCTGCAACTTGGTCTGGGTCGAACACGTTTGCAAAGTTTTACAAGTTCGATACTTTGGCCTCTGATAATCTGAAGTTCAGTCAGTCAGTTCTGCAGGAGCCTCCACGCTTTCCCTTCCGTTCTGGGAGCTTTGGTACATCTCCATGGTACTAATGTGGACCCCAGCATCCTCTAGGACGTAAGAGAAATAGGATTTTGGTTACCTACCGGTAAATCCTTTTCTCGTAGTCCGTAGAGGATGCAGGGCGCCCGCCCAGCGCTTCGTTTTCCTGCAACCATTATCTGGTTCAGTGCATCTTTGTTTAGTTATGTACTGCATTGTTACTTGGTAAGTAATGTTTCAGCAGTTGCTGAGTTTTTCAAGCTAGTTAGCTTGATGTGTCTTGTATGTGTGAGCTGGTATGAATCCCACCACTATCTGTGTTAAATTTTTCTCTCGAAGATGTCCGTCTGGTAGAAGGGGCATAGAGTGAGGAGCCAGCCCACACTCTCATACTCTTAAAGTGCCAATGGCTCCTGGTGGACCCGTCTATACCCCATGGTACTAATGTGGACCCCAGCATCCTTTACGGACTACGAGAAAAGGATTTACAGGTAGGTAACCAGAATCCTATTATCTCTGTGCCAGAGAGTAATTATAATGGACAAAGATCATATTCAGAGGTAACTAAAGCCCCATACAGATGTGGAGATTTCCCCAGAGACGTGTGCTGAGCGATCTAGCACAGACCACTCAGCGAGTCAGCACACATCTCGCCCCCGCTCAGCACACAGCGTGATGTGTGCTGAGCGAGAGGGGGGGGGACGCTCATTTCACCCAGCCGTGAAATGTGCGACCTGCTAGATTGTGCCTGCATGCAGACCAATCTAGCACCGGCGTGCGCTATTACTGTGGGGCATACACACAGAGAGATCTGTGCTTAACTTCTAAGCAATCTAGTCATATTGCCTAGATTTTAAGCACAGATCTCTCAGTGTGTACCCCCCTTGTATGCAATAAGGTCCGGTTTTTTTTCCGCCCAGGTGACAGCAGCAGAAAAACACTGTGCAAGGAAGTTTAGCCGCTGCATTTAAAATAGATTGTAAGAGTGCAAGCTGGGTTAGGGGAAGACCAGTAAGGCGGCTACGACAATAGTCAGTACAGGAGGTGAGGAGGAACTTACAGTTTTTGCAATGTCTTTGTGTGAGATGTGTTTTTTTTCTTTAGAAGGCAAATGAAGTACCTTTCTAAGCATGCATACTATGGCCCAGTGGCGGAACTAGCAAGTGGTGGGCCCAGGTGCAACAAAATGCTTTTCCCCCCCCCTCCCCTCTCATCTCATCTAAGTCCACACCCCCCCCAACTCCTCCAAATTAGAGATTCTTTGCATGCTCCCGTATAATATATATATATATATATATATATATATATATATAGATAGATAGATAGATAGATAGACACACACACACGTATTATATATATATATATATATATATATATACACACACACATACACAGAGGGGCAAGTAGAAATAAATTGTTAGTTGTACTGTGTGCTTGTGCCAAAAAATGGGTGGCCACATGGGGCGTTGCCAATGAAAATGGGGGCGTAATACACATATGACCCAAATAGTGCAGTACCAGATACACATATGCCCCCACGGTGCTAGATATGCCCCCACAGTGCCAGATACACATATGCCCCCACTGTGCTAGATATGCCCCCACAGTGCCAGATACACATATGCCCCCACAGTGCTAGATATGCCCCCACAGTGCCAGATACACATATGCCCCCGCGGTGCTAGATATGCCCCCACAGTGCCAGATACACATATGCCCCCACTGTGCTAGATATGCCCCCACAGTGCTAGATACACATATTCCCCCATGTTGCCAGATATGCCCCCACATTGCCAGATACACATGCTCCTATGGAGCCAGATATGCCCTCATAGTGCCAGATATGCCCCCACAGTGCCAGTTTAGATATTTGCACCTGTGCGTTGCCAGGGGTTTCATGCTCGTTGCCTAGGGGTAGCTAGGGATGGCCACTGACCATTGATGTTATCCATCGATGGTGACCAGCAATAGATAACCCACCGATGGCCATCCCTAGCATTTGCATTTGCTGGTAGGCACTAGCCCGCCAGCACTGTAATCCTCTCCCCTTCCCTCCTCCTCTGTTCTCCGCTCGGCTGGCGAAGTTTTCCGGAATGTCATGTCATCCACCGGGGTCGGATGAGCGGAGGAAGGAGGGGGAGCACTGGCATGCCCAGAAAATTTTCCGGCCATGCCGCTGGCTTTGGGCCCCTTGACAGCAGTGGGCCCCAGTGCAATGCACTGCCAGTAGTTCTGCCACTGCTATGGACATTTTTCTTAGCTATCTTCCAGCAAATAATTATCTCTATCCAGCACCTCTCTGGAGGTCAAACAAGTATGACTGTTTCAGGATCACAGCTCTACGCTGTTTCTTAGAGTCTGCCACAGTGGTTTATGTTAAAGAAAGGAAGCTTTTCTTGGGATTGCTGCTTTTAATATAAAATAATAATAATAATAAAAATATTTTTAGAACGTGGAGCCGCCAATTTAGTTTTGCATTATGTAATAATTTATCTTTTAATGTTTAGACCTGTTCCATACATCAAATAAATATTTACAGAAAATGCACATTTTTGTATGAATGCATCAGTGATAGTGTTATTATAACTAGGTAATCTACACTCCTTTGCATTTTGGATCTGCTGAGAATATATATGCATCAGTGATAGTGTTATTATAACTAGGTAATCTACACTCCTTTGCATTTTGGATCTGCTGAGAATATATATGCATCAGTGATAGTGTTATTATAACTAGGTAATCTACACTCCTTTGCATTTTGGATCTGCTGAGAATATATATGCATCAGTGATAGTGTTATTATAACTAGGTAATCTACACTCCTTTGCATTTTGGATCTGCTGAGAATATATATGCATCAGTGATAGTGTTATTATAACTAGGTAATCTACACTCCTTTGCATTTTGGATCTGCTGAGAATATATATGCATCAGTGATAGTGTTATTATAACTAGGTAATCTACACTGTCAATTTGTATATCATAAGCTATATTGTATTCTAGGATGAAACTGTTTTGCAGCTTTATATAGTTGGTAACTGCTATCTTAGTGTTTGTTTTAGTTGAGTTTTATGGCATGCTCTGTAAACGGGGATGGAATGTTAGGCCTTGATTGCAATTACTAGAGACACATGGATACTTACCATTCATAAGGAAAGATGCTTGGCTGAACAACAGCCAGCTGAACAGGGCTTTATTATAAGGGCTGTTTAAAAGGGTTATGAAAATATTACAATATAGACTTACCCAGGACTTACCAGGACGAAAACAGATGGAAACAGCCCACCGACAAAACAGAAAACATCGTCCCTTCCTTACATTCCCAATCATCTGTGTATTTCAGCGTATGTAAATATTTTACCAACTAAAATCCTCATGACCTCTAAGAACAAAGGCCCTCATTCCGAGTCGTTCGCTCGCAAGGCGATTTTAGCAGAGTTACACACGCTAAGCCGCCGCCTACTGGGAGTGAATCTTAGCTTCTTAAAATTGCGAACGATGTATTCGCAATATTGCGATTACAAACTACTTAGCAGTTTCAGAGTAGCTTCAGACTTACTCGGCATCTGCGATCAGTTCAGTGCTTGTCGTTCCTGGTTTGACGTCACAAACACACCCAGCGTTCGCCCAGACACTCCTCCGTTTCTCCAGCCACTCCCGCGTTTTTTCCGGAAACGGTAGCGTTTTTATCCACACGCCCATAAAACGCTGTGTTTCCGCCCAGTAACACCCATTTCCTGTCAATCACACTACGATCGCCGGAGCGAAGAAAAAGCCGTGAGTAAAAATACTATCTTCATAGCAAAATTACTTGGCGCAGTCGCAGTGCGAACATTGCGCATGCGTACTAAGCAGAAAAACGCTGCGATGCGAAGAAAATTACCGAGCGAACGACTCGGAATGAGGGCCTATATACATTGTGATTTACATGTGATTGTACATACCTGTTTGTCACTTTGCTCTATAATGCACAGTTAACATACAGCAGAACACCAGTAAATAGGCACCTGCACTTTTAACTTGAACAAGTAAAACCTTACACTCTCAGCCTAGAAAACACTGGTTTCATCTCAAACTAACTATGTTCCACAAATTGATTTTCTGCATTGCTCTTCATGGAGTATTCATAAAGACCATTGCATCATTCAGTCTCCCAGCAACTCACCCCTCTGTACATGTTGCCCCCTCAATTCTACACTCCCCTCTTATTAGCACTCATGAGCTTTTTACTTCCCTATACTCATTGACAATAACATCTACAACCTCTCACCATAAAAAACTTTCACAAACCTCTGACACCCACATTTATCTCTCTCTTCTGCTTCTGATAGCTGGTGACATTTCGCCAAATCCAGGACCCAGCCACTTGCATCACTCGCATTCACCTGATTCACAGCAACATAGAAATACAGCTAACCTCATAAACATCACATGTCTTCTATCACCCTCCAGATCACTAAAATGTGCCTTATGGAATGCACGCTCTGTTTGTAACAAATTAACATCCATCCATGACCTCTTCATATCTAACAACATCAATCTGCTGGCTATAACAGAAACCTGGCTCACACAATCTGACACAGCCTCCCCTGCAGCACTGGCACATGGTGGTCTCCACTTTACACACACCTCCAGACCCGATAATCATAAAGGAGGAGGAGTTGGACTTTTACTTTCCCAATCTTTTGCATATACTGTTCTACCACAGGTTCCATCACTCACATTTACATCATTTGAAGTACATTCCATTAGGGTTTACTCTCCTTTCTCTCTGCGTGTTGCAGCTATCTACCGCCCACCTGGGCATCCAAAACAATTTTTGGAAGATTTTTCTGCCTGGCTCCCTCACTTCCTATCCTCAGACATCTCCACCATTATCATGGGTGATTTCAATATTGCTATTGATTGTCCAAAATCTGCTGCGCATGCCTCCAAACTACTCTCTCTAACCTCCTCTCTTGGCCTCTCCCAATGGACTGACTCCTCTACTCATCAGGCGGGCCACTGCCTTGATCTAGTATTCACCAGACTATGCTCCATCTCTGAACTCACTAACACTCCTTTCCCCCTCTCAGATCACAACCTTATCACCTGCATGCTCTCCTCTGTTAATTCAAACCCTGTGTTGCGGAAGTTCTCCAATCTTCCTCAAACTCGCAGAAATATTAACACAATTAATCTTCAAGAACTTTCCACTTCACTCCAACAACTGCTTTCACCTATTTCTGCATTCACCTCTCCTGAGATGGCTGTATCACACCTTAATGAGACTCTAGAACTAGCCCTTGATGAAGTGGCTCCAGCTACCCATCACACTCCACGTAGGCCTAGATGTCAACCATGGCACTCCAAATTAACAAGACAACTACAAAAACTCACACGAAAACTTGAACGTCAGTGGCGTAAATCTCGTATTTCAAGTGACTTCCTCACATATAAGACAGTCTACCATTCTTATAAAAATGCCCTGGACACTGCCAAACAAACATATTTCCAAACTCTTATCTCTGCTCAAGCCGCTAACCCCAAACGACTCTTTAATACATTTAAATCACTTCTGAATCCTCCCGCACCTACCCCACCAGCCACTATCAAGGCACAGGATCTTGCTTCCTACTTCAAGGAGAAGATTGATAAGATCCGAGATGAAATGGTATGCTCTTCGGCAGCCAGTGACCTGCTCCGTTCTTTACCTGAACCCTCTGGCACTCTTTCTTCATTTGATCCCACAAATGAAGATGAAATATCATCACTCTTCTCATCCTGCTTCTCTACTACCTCTCCTCTTGATCCTTTACCCTCACAAATAAGTAAAGCTCTGTCTCTGGTGCTCATCCCTACCTTAACTAACATCTGTAATCTCTCTCTCTCTACTGGTATTTTTCCTTCACTCTTCAAGCATGCAGTGATTACTCCCATTTAAAAAAAACAAAATTCTGACCCTAATGCTCTCTCAAACTACCGCCCTATCTCTCAGCTCCCTTGTCTCTCTAAGCTACTTGAGAGACTTGCCTACACTCAACTCACACACTTTCTTAACTCATACACTTTGTTGGACCCACTTCAGTCAGGCTTCCGTTCCCAACATTCCACAGAGACAGCACTGACTAAAGTGGTTAATGATTTGGTCACTACAAAGTCTAAAGGCCACTACTCACTACTTATTCTTCTAGATCTATCTGCTGCATTTGACACTGTAGACCACTCTCTTCTCATACAGACACTACAATCCCTAGGTCTTAAAGACACAGCCCTTTCTTGGTTCCTATCATACCTATCTAATCGCTCCTTCAGTGTTCGCTTCTCTGAATCTACCTCCTCTTCGCTACCTCTTTCAGTTGGAGTACCGCAAGGCTCAGTCTTGGGTCCTCTGCTTTTCTCTATCTATACCTCATCTTTTGGTAAACTAATCAGCTCTTTTGGTTTTCAGTATCATCTGTACGCAGATGATACTCAAATCTACCTATCCTCCCCTGACTTGTCCCTATCTGTACTGGACCGTGTCACTGAATGCCTTTCTGCCATCTCATCCTGGATAACATCTCGCCACCTCAAACTTAATATTTCAAAGACAGAGTTAATTATATTTCCACCGGCCAATAGTAGGTACCAACCTGATATCTCTATCACTGTTGAAAACTCGACTATCTACCCTACCCCACAAGCTCGCTGCCTAGGTGTCATCCTTGACTCTGATCTGTCCTTTGTTCCCCACATTCAATCTGTCTCAAGATCATGTTACATGCATCTAAAAAACATATCCAAAATACGACCATACCTTACACAAGACACTGCTAAAACTCTAATCCACGCTCTCATTATCTCCCGCATTGATTATTGCAATAGTCTCCTAACTGGTCTTCCCAAAACGAGACTCTCACCACTACAATCCATTCTGAATGCAGCGGCGAGGCTTATCTTCCTCGCTAGACGTTCATCGTCTGCAGATCCACTCTGTCAGTCCCTCCATTGGTTACCTGTACTCTACCGCATTCAATATAAAATACTTTTACTCACACACAAGGCCATTAACCAAACTACACCAACGTACATCACTTCGCTTATCACAAAATATCTCCCAACCCGACCTCTTCGCTCTTCTCAAGACCTGCGTCTCTCATCCACACTCATTACTCGCTCCCACTCACGACTGCAGGACTTTCATCGGGCTGCACCCACTCTGTGGAATGCCCTACCACGCACAATAAGACTCTCCTCTAGTCTCCAAACCTTCAAGCGTTCCCTCAAAACTCACCTCTTTAGGCAAGCGTATCAAATTCCTGAACCACCCACATAACTTTCATAAACCTTCCTATCAAATTACATCCACTCTGTACAGTCCACACATATCCTCACATGTCTTCTCATTCTATGCAATAGATAGCACCTTTCCTTGTGTACATATGCCTATTTCCCTATAGATTGTAAGCTTGCGAGCAGGGCCTTCCTACCTCTATGACTGTTATCACCCAGTTTGTTATTGTTATTTCAAATTGTAAAGCGCAACGGAATTTGCTGCGCTATATAAGAAACTGTTAATAAATAAATAAATAATGTAGGTTGCAGCTTGAATATGTGCAAAAATAAAAACCCATATCTAGCAAAGCTGTAGTGGCAGGATGGTAGAAGAAAGTTAATGAAGTACTTCTTTAGTGGTGTGCGTGTAGTTATTTGACATCCTGTGGGGAGTATGTAGTGTCAGCTGTATTCTCTTCAGAACGCAGTTTAAGACCTGGACGGGGGTGGGAACGGGGCGTTGACGCTGCATTTTGGGGTTGCTTCGTTTTAGGGGCGCGGTCCGGACAGCGGAAGCGTGTCCGGGCAGTTCGAGGGGCGGGCCGCAGTGGCTGCGTGATGTCACATGCAGCCACTGCGACCCTTAACATGGCGGATAGCTGTCTGCCTTTGCAGCTAAATATGATACCGTAATACATTCCTTAAGATGTGTTATTTTCCTCAAACGTGATATGACCGCTATACAACGGGCAATCGTGGTGGACCTGATGTGTATCGTAACAGAACACAAAGGGGATGATTTAGAGTTGCACACTGCTCCAACCGCATTTGCATCTTTTGCAGTCTACAACTGCTAATGCTGTGTAGCAATAGGAACAGTGTGCTGCAGAGTTAAATAAAAAATGTCTGTCTTACCTGTTTGTTGATTTTAGTGTATTTCTCCCTCCAGCCTAGCACAGCTGAAGGCATGTGACAGATCAGAACAGAGCAGATGTGAAGAGTTCCCTTTTAAAGGCAAGGTTGGAGTGTTGTTTGCCTGTCAGTCTGGGAGGGGAGGAGGAGTCTAGGGTATATAAGGTCTGTCTGGGCCATTTGTATGACCGACGCTGGTATAGCTGGCCGGTGACTAGAGAGAAGGTCTCTGTTAGTGAGTGATAAGGCTGTGAGAATTTACTCTGTAATGGTTACTGGTCGGCGGACATCCTGACGGAACAAAACTGTGGTGAAGAAGTCCAGAGTCAGTGTGTGCTTCCACTACACAGCTTCTTTGTCACAGCTAGAATTATCCCTTCACCTGGTATACCTCCGTGCGTCTGACTGTGCAAGGACTGAGAGGCCAACTTTGAGCATCTTTATAAGCAAGAGCCCCACTTGGGCACAACCATCAGATGCACCAGTGAAACTTGCACCTGCCTCATGCTAGGTGCAGATTCTCTTCAGAGTATGGCCTCCATTGTGAGTGAGTAAGCATCTGAGTAGCAGCCACTACAGCGCACGCCTGTGACCCTCCCATAGTACACCCATAAGACAGGCCATATCTGTGCGTGAGAATAGAAACTTCCCAGTCACCGCCCAATACATTTCCAATACATTCCTTGCACCGCGCGCATGAACTGTAGGAATTGTCACTCACACGCAGTAGCAAAAAAATTGCTCGACTCCATGAACATCTGCATTACGTGCGACACATAATTTGTCACAAAACCCCTTGGTATGCCTGTTGCAGTGTATTTACTGCAAATGCATAACATATGGGAGGGTTCCTGGCTAGCTCCCCCCAAATACTGTGGTGGAATCTATTTAGACTAGAGATGAGCGGGTTCGGTTTCTTGAACGTACCCGATTTGAGGAGTTTGCGTTCCGGCTCTACCCTTTGCACCATTTTCCGGATACAAATCGATGCTGAACATCATCATCCTGCTGTTGGATTCTCGCAGGGTTTGGATTCTATATAAGTCCCGGTGATCTGTGCCATCTTTACTCCGGCTTTGTATGTGGTACAGCACGGACATGCCCGTGCTGTCTGCTGCTGTGGGCTCACATTTAGGGGCTGATGTGACATCTAAGGGGTGCTGTGTCCTCCAGGGCAGGCCCGGCGCTGGCCACTCAGCAAAGGGGTGCAAAGCAGGGAGACGCCAGGCTGGAGAGGTGCTCTCCCTGCTCTGCATCCCTGTGCTGAGCTACTCTCCCTGCTGATGCCGGCTGTTGCGCCTGTTACACACTCTCACAGGCAGTGGCACAGGCAGCATGAGGCCTCCTCTCTCCCTCCCCCGTGACAGGCAGTGTGCGGACCTAAAAGAGGCGGGGGTTACACATGGAAAAGGGGCGGAGCTACACAGAGAAAGGGGCAGAGCTTCACGGGACCAAGCTGCAGCCTGCAACACAGGAGGATAACATGCTACAGGTCCGGCCAGCCAACATTCTTTAGGTAAGTGGATGGAAGGAGAGTGAGTGAAAGTGTGTGTGTGTACAGTATCTGTGTACTGTATATGTAATTATGTATGCGTGACTGTGTATCTGTGTAATATATGTACAGTATGTGGTGTGTGTATCTGTGTGTGCGTATGTATGACAGCGGCATAATGTGTGTAAGCATCACTGGCACAGAGGGTGTTACGTGTAAGCGTCACTGGTACAGGGGGTGATACGTGTAAGCTTCACTGGTACAGGGAGTGATACGTGTAAGCGTCACTGGTACAGGGCGCGTTACGTGTGTAAGTGTCACTGATACAGGGGGCATTACGCATGTAAGCATCACTGATACAGGGGGCGTTACGCGTGTAAGCATCACTGGTACAGGGGGCGTTACATGTGTGTCACTGGTACAGGGGGCGTTACGCGTGTAAGCGTCACTGATACAGGGCACGTTACGTGTAAGCGTCACTGGTACAGGGGGCGTTACGTGTGTCACTGGTACAGGGGGCGTTACGTGTAAGTGTCACTGGTACAGGGTGCGTTACATGTGTAAACATCACTGGTACAGGGGGCGTTACGCGTGTAAGCATCACTGGTACAGGGGGCGTTATGTGTAAGTGTCACTGGTACAGGGGGCGTTACATGTGTAAACATCACTGATACAGGGGGCGTTACGCGTGTAAGCATCACTGGTACAGGGGGCATTACGCGTGTAAGTGTCACTGGTACAGGGGGCGTTATGTGTGCTGTCCCTTTGTAAAGTATGGGAGGGCACAAATGTATAGTTTGCAGGGGGGCGCCGAACATCCTAGCACCGGCCCTGCTCCAGAGGCTGCTCTGTCTGTCAAGGGGGTGCTCTCTATCAGTCCATCCAGGGGCTTTGCCCCAGTGTTAAAAAAAAATAAAAAAATGGAAGAGGCTGCTGCTGTGTCCATCCATCAAGGGGCTGCTCCATCCATTAAGGGGTGCTCTGTCCGTCCTTTCAGCGGTTCTGCCCCAGTGTTAAAAAAAATAAAAAATATACATTTAATTCTATTTTGTGCCGTACCCCAGTATACATCCAGAGGCTTCTGCTGCGTCCGTCCATCCAGGGGCTCTGCCCCAGTGTTAAAAATGATAATAAGAATATATATTTAATTCTATTTTGTGCTGTTCTCCTGTATACATCCATTGGCTGCTGCTGTGTCGTCCATTAAGGGGCTGCTCTGTCTGTCCATCCAGGGGCTCTGCCCCAGTGTTAAAATAATAATACTACTAATAATAATAATAATAATAATAAAAAAAAGAAACTATATACATATATATTTATATTATTATATTTTGTGCTGTACCCCAGTATACATCCAGGGGCTGATGATTTATAAAAGGTTGTTGAGGGTCAAGGGCACTACTGGCCTTTTATACTGCTTGTGGTCTACACCTGGGATTTCCCTATATCCCTGAGAAGTCAATGTGGATGTGTGATGGTGTTAGACCCCTGGCCACTAAGGACCATACATGGAAATAAAACCAGTAGTATTTATTCTGATAAACAGTAATCCAAAAATATAGAAATAGGGTGATAGGCATACACCCAAATTACTATAAAAGCAATGAAACACAAGTAGGTATATTAAAAACGTCCAGTTGGTGGTTGGGATGTGGAGCCACAAGGGTGCAGTAGCAGGGTGTGTCCAGACAGACACCCTGCTGGGCTCCAGAGCTTGAATCACCAGTCAGTATAAATGAAGTTCTGTACTGGAATCAAAGTCACTGTTTGCAGCCGACACCGCCTCCACCGACTCCAAAACACCTAAATCGTTGACGCGTTTCTACCCCAAGCTGGGTTTTTTTTCAAGGCTAAAAAAAGGTAGGTAGTAGTACTGCGTATGCAGCCATCTGCGTTCATCTCTGAATAACCTAATGATGTGCCGTTGTGTATATATTATGGGTGCATTGTGTGTGGTGCACACGGGGCTCCTGAGTCAATGGGGCCCCACACCTCACACTCTGCATCTAGTTCTTCTATACTTTCCATTCTAGTGTCTAGAGTCAGTAGCCGCACCACTGCATTGTCAATTGGAAACTGGCTACAGCGACCATTTTCCAAGCTTTTTGCACATGCACAGTAGGGAATTCAGTGGAAAAATTCCCACCACGCCATTTTCCTGGAGACCTGAGCATGTGCAGTGGACTCTAGAACAGCGCCACTGTCTACTAGTGCTCAGAGCAGTGAGCAGCGCTGTCGGCTAGAGGAAAGGAGAGATGGGCCCCCTCCTCTCATGATACATCTCTGGCTATATGGTATTGTAAGCATGAAATGGTATTGTAAACATGATATGGTACTGTAAGCATGATATGGTATTGTAAGCATGCTATGGTATTGTAAGCATGATATGGTATTGTAAGCTATGCATTTTGGCGCTTGGTGAAATGCTTTAGACCCCAGTCCTCATTAAGAGTAATAGGGGATGCAGTATCCTTTGTTTGTTTGCCTAATGCAGGAGATACTGTATGTCTAATCTCTCCTGCATTTGACATATGGTTAATTGCTCCGCTACTTACCGTAAATCATGTGGAAACTTATTTTTTTTCTTATGTTATATCTGTTGAAATAAATATTTTGACTCTGCATTACTGGACACATTCTTGTGTTCTTGGAGGTTACTATACCCAAGTTATATTTGAGCAATGACAGAATCAGGGGTTAACAAGTCATAACCCCTTTAGTACTAGTTGTAGATGCTAAAAGGGGTTATGACAGCCCTCTAATATTTAGAAAACCGTGGTAAGGTTAATTTATTTCTGTTTATGTAGACATTATTACAGTTACCGCCAATGGGAACCCAGCAAAGCCATTCTGATTTAAGAGAAGCCACTGGCAACTAGTATCATTAATAAATGGAGCCTAAAGGTTCGACCTGACTAAGAATCTGCTAACTAGAAATCTGAATTGCCACTTGTCGCAGTAATATAGATATTAGTAGCACTACAATGTACCAATCCGAGTCTCCTCTTTGGAGAAGGTGGTAAGCAGCTTCAAATAGGTAACCACCAGGAAATTATCAGTTAGATATGGAACTTATCATATACTGTATGTAGTGCATTATACAAAATGATTTCTAGAATCTGATTGGCTGGAATTGGCACCACCACTATTTTCCCTTTTAAAAATGTTTGAGAAATGTCTCCACTAGTGAAATAACATATTTATAAGGCATTTATATTTCATAATGATGTTTCCTATGTTCCTGTGCATACATTCATATTCTGTGTGTTTGGCATATACTGTATACAGAACTTCTTTTAATGACCTCACAATCAAGTGGGGGCTCGTGGGCAAGAGATAATGTTTAAAAGTTAATGTAATAAGTTGATGCAAGAACAGCTCCCTTCATTCCTGGAAAGATTCAGTGTGGCTAGTCTTATATTATACCCCTTTTACACTCGCACTCACGGGTCACTCCCGGGATGCTTCCTGGGATGCATTCCCGGGACTGACCCCTTTCACACTGCACTAAGACCTGGGATCGACCCAGGACAGCCCCATTTACACTGATCCCGGGATATCCCTGCAAATTGGAAAGTATGTCATTAGAAATGGCCTTGGGCTCAGAAAAGATGACATCTTCTTTTCTGAGCCCAAGAAAGCTCCAATCCGAGGCCTTTTAACAGTCCCGGGATAGTGAATCCCGGGACGGGCCCTTTCACACTACACAGCTTCCCGGGACAGTCCCGGGACCAACCCTGGTCGAGACCAGGGTTGAAATCCCGGGATGCTCGACCCGGGAAATGGTCCCTGTACCCTTTCACACTGACAAAAATCCCGGGATGATGCGCGTTCACGTGCAATATCCCGGGATTTTCATGCGAGTGTAAAAGGGGTATGTGAAAGCTTTGACCCATCCCAAATGTGTGACATTAAAGAAGGTATGCCAGGAACTCCAATACATTTTGTATTCTGTATTCATTTTTCAAAGCATCAATACAAGTGCTGGAACTCGAGGGAATTTTTTTTTTTTTGCTCGGTGGTATATTTTAAGTAAATTGTCTTATTCTGTATATGTAACTATTTGTTATAGCCTCATGATTAATCTTATTTACACTGCTGGGTGACATGAGTTGGCTCTGCAGACTGGTGATGTGTAACACTATTCTTGCTATTGACCCTAGTGATGGTGCTTTGATAGCTATCACCATCTACTTAACCACATTTTCCTTGCTGTGTAAAGAACAGTTGGGCGGTGCTAAGGTGGGGGTTGTAAGAGGCAAGAATCAACCAGTGATTCAGTCATTAGTCTTCACCGCTCTGTACAAGAGGATGAACCCATATCTGCAGCCCTGCGTATTACCTATTGTTTTTCTACTTCTTCATTCAGTTCCGCAAACTGGTAAGGAGACGACCTCAACAATCATTTAGAAAAATGTTGTTTATTTACAGTAGTTTAGAAAGTTTTGCAGTAAAAAAGTTAGGGGCCCATTTATCAACGAGTTTTAGCTATTTCAAACTCATTACATATGATAAATGGTTCTCCAGCCTATCGGCTCCCAACTGTCATTTTTCAAACACATGACAGTTGGGAGCTGATTGGCTGGAGCATCATCTATCATACACAACGAGTTTTAAATAGTTAAAGCTCATTGATAAATGAGCCCCTTGGTCTGATACCATGTTTGAGTCCTGTATAAGGTAATTCCCAGTATAACAATGAATAATCTTTAGTATGAAAGGGTCTTCAGTTTTTAATAGTTTAATAATACAAATTGTAGAAAATAAATTCAATAAAAGTTAATTTTTTAATCTGAGCTTTACCAGAAAATTCTTAAATATTTCAAAAATACATTTTCATACTTGCTGCACCTTATTTACAGGGATTTTGTGTTTGTCTTTAGACTTGGTCATAGTCCCATCCAACAAATAATACATAACAAATAATAATAATGATAATTATTTTAAATGGCTTAGATCACGTTTGTAGTCTAAAATTTCTGTAATTACTACATTCTAAACTGTTAAAAAGCAAAGCAAAGCAAAAATGTAAAATTTGAAAGGACGTTTAACTTTTTGCTGTAGCAGTTCTCATAGCTACGGAATTATGTTAAATGTTTTTTATTTTTTTATTTTGCATTCATCCAATAGCAGGGAGGGTTAGGGTACCTATTGCACTGGAAATATATTTTCCGGATAATCATGTTGCAATTATAATCAAATTATAAGAGCTGCTTCCACAGACTCATTGGGTCCATACTGTATATCAGCAATCAGTTGAGAGCAATTTAGCATTTTGCAGATTACTGTGTAAAAAAAAACAAAAAACTGCAATGCATGAGGTTCACTGATCACTGATTTCGACCAAAAAGCAATCAGAATTTTTAAATCATCTTGTCAATGACCTGTTGTGACTGTAGATTGTCAACGTTTGGTAACAATCAGACTATTTGCAGACTATTTACTAGTAAAATGGGCACTTTCCTGATTTGCAGATCTGATCGTTAGATAAACATAATCTGCGAATCACTGTAAAATATCTGCAATGTATGGCCGCATATTGGTGGATTGGACAATCATTAAATTAAGGTAAAATGCAGAATCTGAGATTTATTTATTATTTTTGCAATTGCTGTTGTATGGGCCCCACTAGTAACAAACTTGATTTGTTAAAAGAAAGAGGAAATTTACTTTTTTTGGTGCTCAGATAAGTAGATCAAATACAACTTTTATTGACTTACTTAAAAATAATTATATTACACGTTATGAACAACATTTTATTTGGCAGACAATGAAAAAATAAAAATAAATATGAGTAATAATGCATAAACTTAAAAAGAAATAAGTAATAAAAACTGTGGTCAGCTGTTAACTTGTATAACGTCTTCTTTTATTAATGAAACGCTATTTTATTCATTAATAAAATACTAGTAAATAATTATATAAAATTGCACACTGATGTCAGATTGGTGTTGATGTAGATCAGGGGTAAAAATTTAGTTTAGTCTTTGTCCCAAATAACATGGATACATCTATTTTGGGGTGACCAGTCTAGATCTTTAAGGTCAGAGAGTCTTCAGATGTGTTCATCCAGTATTGTATCATTTGTGTAATGTGTGTAGATCTGATTTTGTATATAGACTGTGAGTATGTCATAGAGAAAATATATAACCAGCGCATACACAAACAGTCAATCAAGATATTATAATAACTGTAATCCTATATCGGAGTATTTGTATGAAACATCCATTTAAAAATATATTCTCATTGGTATATTTAAAAAAAAATGAAACTAAAGGAATACTATTCTATAAACCGGCTCCAAGAAAGTGTTGTGGACACTGAAATGCATCACATAATCCTAGAAAGTAACTTCCATACCTGAAGGTGTTTTACCTTTACAAACACTCAGATGCTCCTTCTGCAATAGCAGGTCACTAGCTTCAGCCGTGAATGAGAGGAGGATCATTGGCTGGACAAATATATCAGGATTATTTTATTTATAAGGAGCTAATCTGTGGGATACAACCATTAGATTAGGGGTACATCAAAAAATGTTTGGTTCTATAAGGCTACCCATTGATTATTGAAAGCGCGCATTGATCCTCAACTGCTGTAAAAATTGAATGCATTATCTTTCACATCGGCGATTCCATAGCTGCAAGAGACAAGATTTGCCTAACATGGTCGGCTGGTTCAGTAAGAATCAGGGGCAGATGTATTAAAGCTTGGAGAGCAATAAAATGGAGAAAAATAAACTACCAACCAATCAACTCCTGTCATTTTTCAAACATAGCCGGTAACGTGGTAGTTAGGAGCAGATTTCAATTGTTGAGCAATAAGTTTGCATTAACCATGACAAACAGTGAATAAAAGAAATTACACAAATTAAAGTTTTTTTCTTATGTGCTATGAGAAACTTTTACTTTTGATAAGTGGTTCTCGATTATATATTAGTATTGTATTTTATTGTCATATATACAGCAAATATGGAAAACTCGAGTCCCCAAAACAGATCTTTTAAGTTCTCACAGATAACATCAGTAAGTAAGTAAGGGTGAATAAGGGTGAAATCACTAAAGGTGCATGTGTTTCGTTACTCTTAGGGGTCTGTTTACTAAGCCTTGGATGGAGATAAAGTACCAACCAATCAGCTCCTAACTGTCATTTTCCAAAAACAGTATGTGATATGGCAGTTGGGGGCTGATTGGATGGTACTTTATTTCCATCCACTTTATCTCCAACCAAGGCTTAGTAAATAGACCCCTTAGTTTGCTTAACAGTAGAGTGTGATCCAAAGTGTTGGACATTTTTGCAAACTCTATTAATTGGCTCAACCAGGGCTGCCATCGGGGGGATAAGTGGGTTACAAAGGGGGCCCTGCATTGATGATGTCTTCCAACACTGCACTTACAGTTTTTTTTACTTAACTCATCACTTGGTGATCACTTGATACATCTTTCCCTTAAGACAGAATAATTTTTTTTTTTTTAAACAGCTGATTTGAGGCTGAACACATTTTTCTGCCACATTGAATATGAGCAGTAAAGAAATAAGTTGATATATAGAAATAATGCTTGTGTCCGCACTCCTATGGGAAGCCATTTTTCATGCCTCGAGAATTTCTTCAGATGAAGTACAGCTCAGTAAGAAGGCAATAAAAATTAAAGTGCAGGAACTTTGATTGCCAACAAAATCCGGCTAAAATTGGTTCTTCTTTCATATATGTACGAGCTCACATACCACTTCCAACTTACATTCCAGAATAAATATGAATTTGTGATATTTTGTTGGGGAAAATGCTGTATTATTGTGCTGTAATGGCTCTGATTTAGACATGTGCTGGTGAACTGGTGCAAATATAGACAAAAATAAACAGTTTTATGATAAAGAGGTGTGGTCTCTCAGAAAGGGGCGTGTACTTGTGCCACACCCCTGTTTCCATCACTTCGGCGGTGGGGGGCTCAGCACTCTCCTAGCTGTTAGGCTGCCCTCAAGGTCTCATTTCCACAATGTTTAGATGCAATCATCATCTATTCACCCACTGCTTTCCTACGCAGAGTTGCAGTGAGTGTTCTACCCCCACCTCCTTGTGGAATGACAGGACAGTGCCTAAAAAGTTGGACAGTCCGACCTAAAGCGGAATAGTTAGATACGTATTATGTAGGCACTTCTAGTTGGCTGATTGTGGATAGATCTCTCCAGCTAAAAGTGCTGAAGACAATAGTATATTAAATTAACCAAATTAATTAGTGGCTGTTTGATTGCATTAATTATCATTTCCATATGGACTATTGCAGGAAACATAATTCTTATTTGATTTTTAAAGGGATAAACTGCTGATGTAAAGAGGGGGGTACAAAGGGAGTGACTGTTCCCCCAGCTGAAAAAGGCTCAAAAATGTTGTCTATGCAGCTTGTCCAAGGGGTCTCCGACCACTGTCTGGAACTTTGCTTAATGTGTCTTTTGCATAACAATTAGAGCGCTAGCGTGGACATAAGAAAAAAAAACAGTCCCAGAAAGACGCACTCTGGCCAACATTTGTAGCCGTAAATCTGATGCTCTAACAATGGTCGGCGTTGCTGGCCATGAAATCTACAGAGAAATAAGAGGAGACTGGCTAAATCACTGCCTATATTAATTGATAAATCTTATCACCTTATCTAGAGTATGTGGAGCTGTCATTGTATATTGGAAGATTTTTACTGTGACTGAAGTGTTTATATAAGGTTATAAAAATGGGGTGTTGCAAACCCAGGCAGTTGTGTGTGACACATTGTGATGCCATTAATGCATAATAGTTTGTTCTGCAAAACTAGAGTTTTCAAAGGCATAACTTGGGATAAAAGTCTACTTTAAGTTGAAGGTAACTCTTGCCTTGAGTGTGATACTCAGTAATTTTTTTTTATCTATCTTAAGTTCTTATTAAACCCATAGGGGCATATGCATGGGTTCAGAGTGTGCAGTGCACATTGGCCCCGCAATGCACACCCTGCACCCAGTTTATACTTACCTTGTGCGTCAGCAAGTGTTTTCCTGCTCCTCCGTGGCGCCATCTTCCCATTGACATTCAGAAAGATGGCACTGCACAGTGAAAGTAAAGACTCTGGCACTGCGCAGTGAAAGCAAGGATTCTGGCACTGCTCCAGAGCCTTTGCTCTCTTGTGCGCATATGCCTTCTTCCTGAAAGTCACTGAAGAGAGATAAAGTGGATAAGTTGTAGCAACAGCTTCCAACTGTCATTTTTCTCGCAGAGCCTCTCAGAGTGGGTAGGCATTAAGTCAGCAACCATGTTACTGGTGGAGATTTATCAGAGCTTAGAGAGAGATAAATGGGCTAATTCAGACCTGACCGCTGCAGTGCGTGTTTGCACAGCAGTGATCAGGTCTGAACTGAGCATGTGCCGGCACCGCAGTACGCCGGCGCATGACAGACAGCCGACGGCTGTCTTAGCCCTGCGATTGCCTCTGCCTAATTGACAGGCAGAGGCGGCCGCTGGGCGGGTCAGTGACGGTTGGTCGCCATTTAGTGGGCGTGGTCCGGCCAACGCAGGCGTGCCCAGACCGCTGAGGGGGCAGGCCGCGGCAGCTGCGTGACGTCACACGCAGCCACTGCGACCCGAGCAGCGACAAGTAGCTCCCTGCCAGCGAGCAGGAGCTGCGCTGGTAGGAGCTACTCTACCAGTACAAAAGCATCGCCACTGTGTGATGCTTTTGTACTTGTGCAACGGGGCAGGGCCTGACATGCGGGGTGGACTAGCCCTGTGCTGGGTGTCCCCCCGCATGTCAGGGAAGCTGATCGTAGATGTGCTAAATTTAGCACATCTACGATCAGGTCTGAATCACCCCGAAAGTTCAAAAAGCAACCAACCAGTATATATCTTTCATTTATACTGCATAGTCTTTGAAATGACAGTCAGAAGTAGTTGGTCGGTTTGAGCAGCTTCTACACTTTATTTTTCTCCAAAAGGGAAATCTGAAGTTTTTCAATTATTTTTCTAAATTTTTGCTGATTTTTTTCTGGCCTCTCCTATTAGGATGCCCCAAAAATCAATTCTTTGTGGGATTTTGTTTTGCCTGCCCTAGACAGGTGAAACAAAATCCCTGATAAGGTGGCCCTGACCAATATGATGCCCTAGGCAAGATTTTGGCTGGTGCCCCCTAGCACCACTGCTCTGACCCTGCGCCCCTTACCCAGCACCATCACACCTCACCCATAGCAGTCCTCATTTTTTTGCTCCTACCCCGTATACTTTAAATAGGAACAGCGCGCACATTCGGCGCATAGCCCAAAAAGGGTTGCGTTCTTGCTGGGAAGGGGCATGGCCACACAATAGTACAACTTTATCCACATTTTATCATGCGATAGTGTCCCTAATTCACGTTACATCACACAGTAGTACCACTTTACCTTATATATAAATTACTCCTCACAGTAGTGCCCCTTATTCACATTACACCACACCATATTACTCCTTATTCACATTACACCACACCACATTGCTTTGTAGTCACATTAGACCACACAGCGGTGTCCTTTCTATACGTTACACCATACAGTAGAGCACCCTATACATATAATGCCACACATTAGTAATGCATTTATACACATAATAAAACACAGTAATGCACCTTACACATATGACACACACCTTATACACATAATGTCCCTTACACATATTCCACACATTATTAATGCCCTTATACACATAATGACGCACATAATGCCCCTTACACATATGCCAAACACTACTGCACAACCAACCCACCTGCACACAGCAAACACACGGCCGATAACGCTGTGACCTCTGCCTCTTCTTGGATACAGATGTGTCCTCATACATCTCACCTCAATACGCCATGCAGCAGGAGATGCCTAGCGTGAGTCAGCTGGCAGCTCTGCTAACGTCGGGAGCTTTTTAAAAAAAAAATGAAAATGCATCTTATTTGCATTACTATGTGGCTAGGATGCACAAGTAGCTTCTGCTGATTAAAATGATATGCGGCATGCCTATATACTGTGTGTGACTGTGGCTGTATCTGCATATTTAGGACAGTACGGATGGTGTAATGGATGGTGTAATGGTTAGCATTACTGATTCCCACCATGACCCTAACTGTGTGGATTTTATATATTCTCCCCGTACTTGCGTGGGTTTCCTCCGGGTACTCTGGTTTCCTGCCACAATCCAAAATTATACTGGTAAGTTAATTGGCTCCCTACAAAATTAACCCTAGTGTGAATGTGTGTGTGTGTACATGTGATAGGGAATATAGATTGTAAGCTCCACTGGGGCAGGGACTGATGTGAATGAGTAAAATATTCTCTGTAAAGCGCTGCGGAATATGTGTGCGCTATATAAATAACTGGTAATAAATAAATATGAAATGCTACGTTACAGTGATTTCCAGGAATACACTGTAACGTAGCATTTCGAATGCAGATACAGCCGCAGAATATAGGCATGCTGCATATCATTTTAATCAGCAGAAGCTGCTTGTGCCCCTAGGCATACCAAATGCCTTAGGCATTTGCCTAGTTTGCCTGTGACAAGGGCCGGCTCTGATTGGATAGGCTGCCTGGAATCCATTAGCCACGAGAGTAAAAACATATACATGCCAATTGACTTATTGAGGTTATTCCTTTATGCTCCTAACAACAAGACACGTGTGCAGACCCACGAGAGATCCAGCCCAGGTTTGTGGTTCAGTACCGATCCACAAAATTCGAGTGGATTCAGATTTCTGGAGAACCAAACCGCACATCTCTGCTAACAATGTGTACCTATATTTCATTTACATATCAAGAATCAGTATGTCCTTTCTGAATAGTAATGTCAATTCAAAGCTGGTTTAGTTAGGCAGGTTGAATACCTCACTGTAATGTTTGTCCACCTGAAGTCCTGCTCAGCCTCTAATGCAGCCAAGTTATTCTGCTGTACCCTGCCACAAAGCCAATGAATAAACCGTTTTGCATCCAAAACACTGACTTTGTGGCGTGCTATCGCACCATAACTCCCATTCATTGGCAGCTTATCTGCTGGTTGTATCTTTGGTCACCTGCGGCCAGCTGGGCTCCTCAGCAGATCATGTGGTTACAAAGACACACGCCCACATGGTGCAGTGTGTTTTTAGAAAAATAACATTTATTGAAACACAACAATAGCTAAAAACAAAAACGTTCTATTGAAATAATTATCTGTATCCTGTAGTACTGGCAGGCACTAAATAGGAGGTATATACTTGGGATGCATTTTCACAATCCACAAGAAACATTTTCCTTAAGGAATAAGTGATAGTCCTAGAAGTCCATATGCTCTTGGAATGGGAGATGAGAGTAGATAAGTAATAAGTTTCATCCACAGTACAATTTTTTATTTTATTTTTTGACAGAGACATTATCACCAGGTCATCAACTCCTGTCTGTATTTCTTTTTTTTTTTTTTTATAATATTTTATTGGACAGCTGTACCACATCTGTAAGCATTATCAAAACATTGCATAATGATATAGCAACATATCTACATATTTGAAACAGTGATTTTGTAAATATACAATCAGCATATAACATTTCAGGTCTAGCTGGAGCTACCACATGCGAGGCCTTTTAGAAGGGCGTATGTCCTAAGTCCAAAATCTCTAAGTTGTACCACGTGGTGTGATGTATGGCTTGACGTAGAGGGATTTTGACAAGATCATCTAATGTTTGCACATAGGGGAGCCAAATGTCAAAGAATTTCGTTATTTTATTCTCTTTATCTAATAACATTTCCAGCCATTCCATATGGAATAGGTAAGATATTCTTGGTAAAAATATGGCCATAGACAAAGAGTCGGTGGCTATCCATTGGGACAAAATTGTTTTTTTCCCTGCTGCTGCTATTTTGGTTAATAGTTGGCGGTTACCCCTCGGTAGCTTGGAATTAGGGCGGTATGGGTGTAAATCCCATATAACCCATTCCGGGGAAACGTCTAGGTGGATATGTAGTTTATCTCTGACATACGTTTGGATTAAATTCCAAAATTTACCCACTTCAGGGCAGTCCCATAAACAGTGATAAATATCAGCATCTGTCCTGCCACACTTAAAACACTTGGAGTCAGAGGCTGTTCCCATTTGATGCCTTAGTTTTGGTGTAATGTATGATCGGTGTAGTATTTGGTAGTTCATTTCTGCGTAGGATGCTGATATAAGGGTCTTATTGATTTTGGTAAAGGCCGTAAGCATGGCGGAAACATCTATGGACGGGAAGTCTATTAGCCATTTTGCTAGTCCCGTCTGGGTGACTTCCCAATCAATGGGTTTTTTTATGTATGTGTATAACACTGCAGTGGAGGCGTGTAGGTTCGGTGTCATTTGCATAGTTATGTCCATTGTGTTATTCCTATCTTCTTCAGACATCAGTGCTATGGATTTTTTAATGTAGCTTCGTATTTGAAAATATACGAATAGTGGGATTTTAAATTGTGGGAATCTATCGCTAAGCTGTGTGTATGTGTAGATTTGGCGAGTGTTTTGGTCAATCAAGTGATATAGCAACCTGATTCCACCATTTGATAAGGAAAGTAGTGTGGTACGTGTCACCGTCCCTCTATATTCTGGGTTATAAGCTATAGGAAGAAACATCGTGTTATAGCTAGATATACCCATCCTTGAGCGAGCCTGTCTCCAAGCCGCACATGTCGAGGTTAGTAATATGTTATTTTTGGTCAAGGTTGGAAGGGCTGATGGGCGCATATGTAACAGACTGACCAGAGGTAGTCCAGGACAAAAGGCCTGTTCTAGCTCTGTGTTAGCAAAGGACTCAGTTTTATGTATCCAATCAATGGCATATCTATAGTTCGCTGCCAACATGTAGCTTCTGATACAAGGTAAATTGACCCCTCCCAGTTTTTGCGTTTGGCTTAATTTAAATAGGGAAATTCTGGGTTTTTTTTGTGCCCAAATAAATTCACTAAAGGCTTTATTTAGAGTTTTTATGTCTGTTTCAGTTATCAGTAGGGGCAACATCTGGATAGGGTATAACAGTCTTGGGAAGGAAATCATTTTAATTAATTGGCATCTTCCCAAGTATGATAAGGGCAGATGTTTCCATGCCTGGAAATCCGTTAACGTGCGTGTTATAATTCGTGGGAAGTTAAATCTGTATAGATCTGTCGGGTTTACGGGTATCTGGAGTCCGAGATATATGATTGATCGGCTCGCCCATCGGAAGGGGAACTGGGAGTTCCAGTTATGTGTGGCTTTTGGGTGTAAAGCTAAGGCTTCTGTCTTAGATTTATTAATTTTAAATCCGGATATCGACTCAAATGTCGTCAGCAATGCTATCAGGCTAGGGACTGCGAGCTGTGGGTTTGAAAAGTATAATAGCAAGTCATCTGCATATGCAGTGACCTTAAGTTTATGTTTATCTATTTCTATACCCTGCCAATCAGGGTTCAAATAGCAATGTCTGATGAGTGGGTCTAGTGCCAGATCAAATAGGAGTGGGGACAGGGGGCACCCCTGTCTCGTGCCTCTGTGAAGTGTAAACGAGTCTGTGTTCAACCCGTTCATGGTAATGAACGCAGAGGGTGTGTCGTAGATAGTGCGAAAGAATTTGACGAAATCGGTTCCAAATCTCTGCCAGTGAAGTACCCTTAGCAAGTGAGACCATGACACGCGGTCAAACGCTTTATCAGCGTCACAGCTCACTATCAAGGAAGCCCCACCCGGCGTCTGGGCCGATATGGTCAGTGCGGCCACTAGTTGCCTAATATTATGCACTGATGTTCTCCCTTTTACGAAGCCGGTCTGTGATGGGTGTAGTAAGGTGGGTAACACCGTTTGTAGTCTATGCGCCATTATTGTTGTCAGTATTTTAAAGTCCTGGTTTAAAAGTGAGATGGGGCGGTATGATTGCACCATAGTAGGGTCTTTTCCTGGCTTCAGTAACACTATCATGCGCGCTTGGTTGAAGGTGGGCGGGGTGGCATTTCCAGCCATAATGGAGTTAAGTAGGTTCAAGAGGTAAGGTGTAATGTGGGGTTGCAGCAGTTTATAGTACTCTGCGTTCAGGCCGTCAGGACCTGGAGACTTTCCATTAGCCAGTTGTTTAATTACTGTCGTTAGTTCTAATTCGGTGATGGTGGCCATAAGGGAATCTTGGTCTTCTGTTGTCAGTGTGGGGGACCCTGCTGATCTTAAGAAGTTCATGCCGCTAATAGCATCATCTGGCGGGGCTGTGTATAGTTCTTTATAATAAGATAAGAAAGAGTCAGCTATAACTGTTGGGTCAGAAGATATTTGTGTATGTGTTTGGAGGTTGAGTATATGAGAAGTTGGGCGTTGACTGCGAACTACATTCGCCAGGAGTTTGCCAGCTTTATTACCCCACTTAAAATACTTATGCTTTTGGAAATCTAAAGCATATTGGGCCCTCTCTGTGCAGAGGGTATCATACAGGTGCTTAGTCTCTATATAAATTCTGCGAGTGTCTTCTGTAGGGGACTCTAGCAATGCGGCATAAGAGTTTGTTAGTGTCAGGCCTAGGTCATGAAACCTTTGGTTAAGGCGCTTACGTTTGGCAGCCACATATGCTATGATATAACCTCTAACTACTGGTTTGGAAGCAGACCAAAAGAGTCCAATGTCCTCTGTGTGTTGTGCATTGTCTCTAGTGTAATTAAGGAAGTTGGTCTCTAGATATGACTTAAATTCGGGAGAATTGTATAAGTGGGAGGGGAACCGCCAGTTATATGATGTCTGTTTGGGCGACTTCAGCTCTAGTGTGAACCATGTGGGTGCGTGGTCAGAAATGGCTATATTTTCCACTCTGGAGTCCTCCAACCTGGAAAGCAGTTCTGCTGGGCATAACCAATAATCTATTCTAGTTGATGTGGCATGTGGGTGCGAGTAGAACGTATATTCTCGACTAATAGGGTGTTGGTGTCGCCATGGGTCTACTAGGTGTAGTGAAGATGATAAAAATTGCAGTGATGCTGGGGCGGAGTAGTTATACCCGCTAGATGTGCCAGACCTGTCTAAGGCAGGCTGTAAGGTTGAGTTAAAGTCGCCTCCGATGATTAAGTGGCCCTCGGCCCATTCTTGAAGTCGGACGTAAATGCCTGTAAAGAAGGCATTATGTTCCGAGTTTGGCGCATATATTGTCACTAGGGTGTAAAGCTCTCCCTCTAACTGTACTTTCATGAATAGGTATCGGCCTTCCTCATCCTCCAGTGTGTCCATTATACTATATCTAAGGGATTTACGGAATATAATCATCACCCCTCGCTTCTTGGAGGTGTATGATGCTGTGTTAAAGCCCTGGATCCAATTATCTCTAAGTACATTGGGGTCTCCCAGCTTCCAGTGGGTTTCTTGCAACATCGCCACATCCGGTCGCAGACGTTTAAGATGTTGCAATACCTTTCTTCTTTTGATCGGTGTATTAATACCCTCTACATTCCAAGTGAGAAACTTTAGACTTGTCTTAACCTCTGTAGAGGTTGCCATTTCAGTGTCCGACCTAGCCTATACCCGTCCTTTCGGACACATAAAGCAGTGACCTCCTATTTCGCGGGGTTCCCCATATCCCAGCGAGTAGGGAAACCCAGGCTGAGGCAGTGGTAGTTAGCCTATATTTTAACATTAATAGCAATGGTGTTTGTGAACTTTGTATTACAGCATGTCCATTTTTTATATTTTTATGAACCCATAACAGTGGTCCTAAGGACTCACTATAAACCATTAATATAACTCTGATCAGGTTAGTGGGGTGGGGGTGAAAGGAGGAGGGGGGAGGTAAGGGAGAGAGGAACACGTATGCGGGGGAGAGAGGAAAGAGTTGAGGAGCTCTGTGCTCTTTAAATTCCGGGACAGTTGGATTTGCTCGGAACAGTATGTGATACACAGTAATGATCAGCCATACATTACCAATCGCGACCTCCATAATGGGGGTGACACAGATGTTAATCTTATGAGGGCATTTGCGATCAGTCTCTGTCATTAGAGGCCGACGGAGGATGTCTTCGTGCTGATTCGGCAAATGTCTTTGCTTCCGAGGGCGCGTCGAACAGGAACGTTTTGCCATTGTGTTGAACACGTAGCTTCGCAGGGTAAAGTAGAGCAAACCGTATGCCCTCCTCAAACAGGATCTTGCAGGTGGGAGAAAACTCTCTCCTTTTCATGGCTACGCCATATGAGAAGTCCTGGAAAAGGAGTAGCTTGTCTCCATGATAGAGAAGTTCCTGAGCTTTCCGATACGCATCCATCACCTTGACTTTGTCTGTATAGTTGAGAAATTTGAATATGACCGGTCTAGGTCTGCGGCGGTCTGTTTGAAAATCAGGCCCAATTCTGTGCGCCCGTTCTATTGCCATCTTTTCACCATTTTTCAAGCAGCCCAACTCAAGTGGTAACCAGGAGGAGACTAGCGCCATCAATTCTCTAGGTTTGATAGATTCTGGCAAGCCAATCATACGAAGGTTATTTCGACGATTGCGATTTTCTAAATCTTCTAGCTTCTCCTGTATTGCGGTGATGGAGGACGCTTGTGATTCGATTACAGAGCGAGCAGTGGTTAAGTCATCTTCTAGGTTCGAAACCCGTTGTTCCACTTCATCTATTCGTGTGCTATGTTCCTTTAGTTGTGTCATAGTGGAATCGATAGCTTCCTTCAACCCTGCGAGTTTCTTGTCTAGTAACGGTGACAGTATATCAGAGATTTCTTGCGCTCTGGCCACGGCATCCATAGTGTACCTTGTCGGGTCTGTTACGCCATCTAGGACACTGGCGTTGGGCGATGATGGTGGTGAATAAGTGGAGACTGAGGCAGATGCTCTGGTGTCTTTAGTTTTTGCTTGTGCGGAACCTTTACCTCCCCTCTGTGATTTGGCCACATATTTATCCATAGCCGCGCTGTAGTAGAGTAATTCAGTGAGTGAAAAACAAAGCTGTGTACAGTAGAGTGTCCTGCCCAGCAGGGAGTATATGCAGATATACAGTCACTGAGTGGAAGGTTGTGATGTCTGAGGTTGCGCGGGTTGTATGTAGTATCCGCTAGCTTGTGTGTTTTTTTTTTTTTTTTTTTTTTTTTTGTTTTGTAGGTGTAAAATGACACTGCTCAGTTCCTGTTATAGAACGGGCCCAGGTGACTGTTAGTCTTAGGCGTTGTAGCGTGGTATGTGCAGGCTTGTCTTCTTGTCACTGACTGTGAGCGGAGTATGAGATGAGTGTGAGGCCCAGTGTGGTGCACTCACCCCTCCACAGGTCTCCTCTAGTTGTTCTCCCTCCTTAGGCGTTTATCTTCCCCGCCCGTGTCCGTCTGTGCCCCCCTCCGTCTGCGGTAGCCGTTTAGGGCTCAGTGGCTCATGCGTGTTAAGGGTCAAGACGCCGTTTTATCTGCAGCCGTAGTGGGGTGGGGGGAGGGGGGGTCAGAGAGGCCTAACGCTGTGCCTCTGTCCCTCCAGGCAGTGCTTTTCTCTCCAGCCACGTACCTGTGGTGCCCTCCGGCTGTGCTCCCCGCCGTACAGTTCCTCCCCGGCCGCGTCTTCCTTCCGCCACGTATGTGCGGCGCCCTCCGGCCGAGTTTCCCGTCGTCTTCAGTGGTGGTGCAGGGCTCTGTGCGGTGCCAGCCAGGCGAAGCTACCCGCCGCCGTCACCTCTGCTATCGAGCCGGGCTACGGGGAGAGGCTGCGGGTGTCCGGCCACATCCAAGATGGCGGCCGCGTACAACATGCGCCACAGCTGGCGCTCGGACTCCGGGGAATGTGGCGGTGGGGAGCCGGGGAGATGATCTCCTCTTGCCCACCAGTATCTCCGCTGGCCCCTGGTGTGTTTTCGGGGCGCAGGTCCCAGTATACAGCTCCCTGTATCGGCTGCAGGGTGTCAGGGACGGAGAGCTCTCCTAAAACGCGGCCAGCAGGGGGTCCGCCCACCGGAAGTCCCCTGTCTGTATTTCTAAAAAGATCCCTCTTTCAGGCCATTCATTGATCATTGTAGTCTTAACATAATCACCATTCAAACTTCTTAGCAATTAGTGACCAGATCTTTGTTACATCTATATTCACTTAGCTTGAGGCTTGTGGAGCCTACATTTGAATTACCATAATATGGGTGCAGGGCTGGTTCTAGACTTTGTGGCATCCAGGGCGAAAGTTTCCTGTGGCGCCCTCCCCCCCATCCCCCCCACAGGCAAAACAGGGTTAGTGCGCGCTGAAGACGCGCGTAAACAAATAGGGCCCCTGTAGTTGTGCCCCCTGTAGCTTTGCCCCCGTAGATGTGCTCCTGTAGTTATGTCCCCTGTAGATGTGCCCCCAGTAGTTTGCCCCAGTAGATGTGCCCCCAGTAGAGATATCTCTGTAGTTATGCCCCCTTAGTTGTGCCCCTGTATATTTACCCCCATTAGATGTTCCCTCAGTAGAGATACCCCTGTAGTTATGCCCCCTTAGATGTGCCCCCAGTAGAGATGTCCCCTGTAGATGTGCCCGCATTAGAGATGTCCCCTGTAGATGTGCCACCAGTAGAGATGCCTGCTTGCAGCGCCACTTACAAACACAGAAAACATACAAACCAATACTCACCAGCCACACTCCTGCTTCCCGACCGCTGCTGCTCCGTCTCTAACCACTGCCAGCTCCCCTCTATGCGAGAGATGTCATGACGTCTCTCCCATAGCGCCGCACAGGCACTAGAGGTCAATTATCACCTCTAATGTCTGACTGTCAATGAAGCCGACTGCAGCGGCTCCGGAGTACGGGGTGCGGGTGGGCGGAAGGTGCCCACAAGCCGCAGTGCCCCGGGTGCCTGCCCTGCTTGCCCGTGCCTGGATCCGCTCCTGTATTGGTGACAAATTTAAAGCTACACTATGTTGACGAAAGTGATTGGACACTGACAGCAAAAATTTGCTCTTATTGATGTCAGTTCTTTGCAGGTCCATCGGATGCAGTGATTACTGCAGGCACCCTTCTTGGAAAACTGTCCACAAGTTCCTGGGCAACAGCAGCTGGTATGTTTTACCATTCCACCTTAAGTACAGTGACCAACTGCGACACTTTGAGGTTCTCAGTGGGGTTAAGATCTGGACTCGGAGCTGGCCAGTCCATCCGGGCTACCAAATTGTCTGTATACCAGTCCAGCTTCACCCTGGGAACATGACATTGCGCAGCTAACGATGATCCCCATATGAAGCTCGGTTAGCCATTTCATTAGCAAATGATCTAATCAGTGCCCCATTTTATACATTCACAAACGTGTCTGTTGCAGCAGCACACTATTTTGCTAGGACTGTGGGGGATTGGGTGGGGGGGAGGGGGGAGTCACTTATGACTACATAGTGTATTTGTAATGCCCCAGTAGTCTTTTAAAATGTCATTAATAATTCTGGTATTTGTATTACTAATCAATCATCATTTACCGAGATGACGTCTTGACTTATCTTCCAAAAGGCCTCCTGAGAAGCACCTTCATGATAATGGCCTGTATACTTAACTCCTGAAATGCATTTTGGACCCAGAAATTGTATACCAACAGCAGCATCCTGTCCATCATAATCCCGACAGCCCCCCATTTAGCCCCCTAATCCTCATGTTTTCCCTACCCTAACCCTACCTTGTGGGTGCCTAACCCTAATCCTCCCCGGAGGTGCCTAACCCTCCCTTCCCCACTGCCTAAACCTAACCCTCCCCGCTAGGTGCCTAACCCTAACCTACCCAAGTATGTGCCTATCCCTCCCTTTCCCACTGCCTAAACCTAACCCTCCCTGGTGGTGCCTATCCCTTCCTTCCCCACTGCCAAAACCTAACCCTCCCTGGTGGTGCCTATCCCTTCCTTCCCCACTGCCTAAACCTAACCCTCCCTGGTGGTGCCTATCCCTTCCTTCCCCACTGCCTAAACCTAACCCTCCATGCTAGGTGCCCAACCCTAACCTACCCAAATATGTGCCTATCCCTCCCTTTCCCACTGCCTAAACCTAACCCTCCCTGGTGGTGCCTATCCCTTCCTTCCCCACTGCCTAAACTTAACCCTCCCTGGTGGTGCCTAACCCTTCCTTCCCCACTGCCTAAACCTAACCCTCCCCGCTAGGTGTCTAACCCTAACCTACCCAAGTATGTGCCTATCCCTCCCTTTCCCACTGCCTAAACCTAACCCTCCCTGGTGGTGCCTATCCCTTCTTTCCCCACTGCCGAAACCTAACCCTCCCTGGTGGTGCCTATCCCTTCCTTCCCCACTGCCTAAACCTAACCCTCCACGCTAGGTGCCCAACCCTAACCTACCCAAGTATGTGCCTAACCCTACCTCCCCGGTCCCTAGCCCTAACGTTCCCATGTGTGTACCCAAGGCCTAACCCCCCCTTCTGCTGCCTGGACCAAACCCCCCACCCCACCCACCCCTTCCCCTTGGCAGGACAGCAGCGCATCCCAATGTCAGGACGTTCGGGATGCCGGCTGTCGGTATTGTGACGACGGCATCCCGTTTGGCGTCAGTATATTAGCACCGGGATGATGTCCTCCATTGGGCTGGTCTGTAAGTAGACTGTTTGCCATCTACAGGATCTTATAGTCACTTCCTGTGCACAGATAGACACGGACTCATATAACAATCTATTTTACCATTACACAGCCCAACAAAAAAAACGTTGTTTAGTGCATTTAGGGTATTTTGCTGCATTAATCAGTGGTATCTTTTATTCAAGTACTTTGCCAAAGAGTTCCCCAACCACTTCTAAAAACAAATGTCCCTCTTTATCCATCTTGAAGTTCTTCCTAGCACCTACCACCTATTTCCTCTTAAATGTATTTGTCGGAGATATTTTTCATTTACATAGCGTACTCCTTGTAAGTGTTTGTGATCATGAAGTGCAATTTTTGAACAAGTTGGAGTTACATCTAATTTTTATTTTCAATACTGTCCAGAATTTAAACTGGAATTTCTACTAAGGCGAATGTGAATAAATAAATATTGGGGGTCATTCCGAGTTGTTTGCTCGTTACCGATTTTTGCTATACTGCGATTAGTCGCTTACTGCGCATGCGCAGGGTTCTCAGAGCGCATGCGCTTAGTTATTTTACACAAAAGTTAGGTATTTTACTCAAGGCATAACGAGGATTTTTCATCGTTCTGGTGATCGTAGTGTAATCGACAGGAAGTGGGTGTTTCTGGGCGGAAACTGGCCGTTTTATGGGAGTGTGCGAAAAAAACGCTGGCGTTTCTGGGAAAAACGCGGGAGTGTCTGAAGAAACAGGGGAGTGTCTGGGCGAACGCTGGGTGTGTTTGTGACGTCAAACCAGGAACGAAACTGACTGAACTGAACGCAATGTAGGAGTAAGTCTGGAGCTACTCAGAAACTGCTAAGAAATTTATATTCGCAATTCTGCTAATCTTTCGTTCACAATTCTGCTAAGCTAAGATACACTCCCAGAGGGTGGCGGCTTAGCGTGTGCAATGCTGCTAAAAGCAGCCAGCGAGCGAACAACTCGGAATGAGGGCCCTTGTCTGTAATATTTTGGCACTATATAAGCATTTTAATAATAAAATATTTAAGTTATAACAGTATTGTTTGTTGCTTTCTGTAATAGTGCTGGAGGACCAGTAGATCGCAGGCAGGGTGACCAGCAGAGCCTTAATTTAGTCTTTAAAAAAAATTATCTTTTTTTATTTTTTGCAATACATATATTGTTTGGTGGTAAGTGAAATGTTAACAGGTGGGCGTTGTTGCTTGTTTGTGTCGTACCTTTAGTGCTTGAGACAATAACTTGCATAGAGAGTATTTATCTGATAGATCTGCTTCTATCACCTTTCATGGTCACAGTGTGGTTTTGTTTATACTTGCTCTTATATGGTTAAACGTCACGGCAGCAAGTGCTAAGTTGGTGGTTTAAACTTGAGGCACTTAATCAAATGTAAGATTCAGGCACATACATGTTTATTGGTTTGAGCGCTTTTTTATTCTATTTAAATCAGTAATTGGGCTACTCATATTAATTTTAAAATTGTGACACATGCAGAAAAATATAATCCATTTGGAGGAAGATTATCCTCTCTCTTCCTGTGGTGGAGAGTCTCATTAACTGTCTGCAAAACATTTTTAAATTAAAAAGTCTGGGCCACTGTTTGCTAAAATTCCAACATAGGGGGTCATTTCGAGTTGATCGCTCGCTGGCTAGTTTTAGCAACCGTGCAAACGCTATGCCGCCGCCCACTGGGGGACTGTATTTTAGCTTAGCAGAAGTGCAAACGCCTGTGCAGCAGAGCTCTGCAAAACCAGTTTGTGCAGTTTCAGAGTAGCTCTGAACCTACTCAGCGCTTGCGATCACTTCAGCCTATTCGTGTCCGGATTTGAAGTCATACACCCGCCCAGCGAACGCCCAGCCACGCCTGCGTTTTTTTCAGACACACCTGCATTTTTGCAAACACTCCCTGAAAACGCTCAGTTGACACCCAGAAACGCCCCCTTTCTGTCAATCTTCTTGCGCCCGTCAGTGCGACTGAAAACTTTACTACAACCTGTGCACAACCACAACGGGCTTTGTACCCGTATGACGCGCGTGTGTATTGCGGCCCATACACATGCGCAGAAATGCCGATTTTTCACCTGATCGCTGTGAAAATCGTCAGCGAGCGATCAACTCGGAATGGCCCTCCATAAGCAGAATCTAGAGAGTGAATGGCTACTTCTGTATTGTTATAATTGTACTTTATGACAATATTGCATAAAAATGTAAAAAAAAATGCACAGATAGATAGATCTCATTTTTTTCACTTTACATTGTTTAGTACTGTATTCAATTAAAGAAAAAAATTGGGGAAATATATTTGTATATATGCACTAAGAACAAGAGTCTCGAATAATAATAATAATAATAATAATAATAATAATAATTATTATTATTATTATTATAGTAAAATAATTACAGGCACTTGTACAGTAAATGCAACAGTGAATAAAGGAGCATATTATTTATTTTTATTTTTTTAACATAATTTTTATTGAAGTTTAGTTATGCCAGGGGTACAGAAAAAATAAAGGGGGAAGGAATGGGAGGAGAAAGAAACATGGTAGGATCCCAAAGACACAAAAAAAAAAAAAACCAAAGACATAAGGCGAAAACTGTGACATAACACACAGGCCAGGCAGTGAAAGGAGAGGCCTTGCTGCAGTACAAATTGAGAAATGGTATAGGGTACAATTACACAAAAAGAGTCACAAATCATACGGAGAAGCAGATATAGGGGTATATTTACTAAAATTCGTATTTTTCAGAATGAGGTCCAAACACGAATGACATCGAAAGTGTAAATTTGCAACTTTTTGAATTTATTACGACTAATTTACTAAGCTGTCGTATTCTGCATTTTCGTGTTTTCCGATGTCGATGTCATTTGTATTTTTTGGCAGTGTTTTACGGGAGTGAATAGTAAAACACTGCCGACATTAACACAATGAATCTCGGCCGGATCTGTGAGATCCGTGCAGGGCTTCATTGTGCACCTTTCGTAAAAAAATTTACATTGTTACAAATCCCCCCAAAAAATGCGTGGGGTCCCCCAGCCGGAGTTTACACATGGGACCCCTTTCCCCGACTGCCAGGACCCCTCCTGACTCCTGTCTAAGAGGGTCCCTTCAGCCAATCAGGGAGCGCCACGTCGTGGCACCCTCCGGATTGGCTGTGTGCTCCTGTAGTGTCTGTCAGGCTGTGTCTCCTGTTTTTATTGGGGTATTTTTTTAGTAGTAGTACTACAGGTACCAGCGGGCCCAGTTTTCCACTGCATGCTGGTACTTGTGGTTCTCCAAGTACCAGCTTGTGGGGGAGGCTTGCTGGGACTTGTAGTACTGCTACTAAAAACAATATTCACAATTTTACCAAAAGGCTACCAGCCCCCCATCCGCCACCCTTGGATGGGGGGGACAGCCTCGGGCTTCACCCCTGGCCCTTGGGTGGCTGGAGGGGGGGGGGCCTAGATTTAAGGGGTTCCCACTCCTCCAGGTTACCCGGCCAGGGGTGACTAGTTGGGTATGTAATGCCAGGGCCGCAAGGACCTAGATAAAAGTGTCCCCCGGCTGTGGCATTATGTACCTGGCTAGTGGAGACCGGTGCTGGTTTCAAAAATATGGGGGACCCCTACGCTTTTTGTCCCCCATATTTTTGGAACCAAGACCAGGCGCAGAGCCCGGTGCTGGTTGATTAAATATGGGGGAACCCCTGTAATTTTTTCCCTCATATTTTTTCAACCAGGGCCGGCTCAAAGAACCCGAGGCTGGTTTTGCTTAGGAGGGGGGACCCCAAGCAATTTTTTTTTAAACATTTAACATCATTTCCCAACCATTCCCACTGATAACCATGCACGGATATCATGGATCCGTGCATGACTATCACAACAAGGTAAAAAGCAGGTCTGTTTTAAAACTGCTTTTTTTTACGATTTGTATTTATTCACGGCAGTGTTTGGCTATTGCCGGCAGTGTTTGTGAAATACAAGTTTTAGTAAATTACCAAGTTCTAGCAAATAACAGATGTATTTGACCGATGGTGTATTAATTAGAGATGAGCGGGTTCGGTTTCTCTGAATCCGAACCCGCACGAACTTCATGTTTTTTTTCACGGGTCCGAGCGACTCGGATCTTCCCGCCTTGCTCGGTTAACCCGAGCGCGCCCGAACGTCATCATGACGCTGTCGGATTCTCGCGAGACTCGGATTCTATATAAGGAGCCGCGCGTCGCCGCCATTTTCACACGTGCATTGAGATTGATAGGGAGAGGACGTGGCTGGCGTCCTCTCCATTTAGATTAGGAGAGAGAGAGAGAGATTGACCTGAGGCTGATACTGTAGAAGAGAGTGCAGAGTTTAGTGACTGACCACAGTGACCACCAGCAGTGCAGTTGTTTTATTTAATATATCCGTTCTCTGCCTGAAAAAAACGGTACACACAGTGACTCAGTCACATACCATATCTGTGTGCACTGCTCAGCCCAGTGTGCTGCATGCCTGCATCATCTATGTATATATTATATATCTGACTGTGCTCAGCTCACACAGCTTATAATTGTGGGGGAGACTGGGGAGCACTGCAGTGCCAGTTATAGGTTATAGCAGGAGCCAGGAGTACATATTATATTAAAATTAAACAGTGCACACTTTTGCTGCAGGAGTGCCACTGCCAGTGTGACTGACCAGTGACCTGACCACACTGACCACCAGTATAGTTAGTAGTATACTATATTGTGATTGCCTGAAAAAGTTAAACACTCGTCGTGTGACTTCACTTGTGTGGTGTTTTTTTTTTTATTCTATAAAAAACTCATTCTGCTGACAGACAGTGTCCAGCAGGTCCGTCATTATATAATATATACCTGTCCGGCTGCAGTAGTGATATATATATATATTTTTATATCATTATTTATCATCCAGTCGCAGCAGACACAGTACGGTAGTTCACGGCTGTAGCTACCTCTGTGTCGGCACTCGGCAGTCCATCCATAATTGTATACCACCTACCCGTGGTTTTTTTTTCTTTCTTCTTTATACATACATACTACTACATCTCTTTATCAACCAGTCTATATTAGCAGCAGACACAGTACAGTACGGTAGTCCACGGCTGTAGCTACCTCTGTGTCGGCACTCGGCAGTCCGTCCATAATTGTATACCACCTACCCGTGGTTTTTTTTTCTTTCTTCTTTATACATACATACTACTACATCTCTTTATCAACCAGTCTATATTAGCAGCAGACACAGTACAGTACGGTAGTTCACGGCTGTAGCTACCTCTGTGTCGGCACTCGGCAGTCCGTCCATAATTGTATACCACCTACCCGTGGTTTTTCTTTCTTTCTTCTTTATACATACATACTACTACATCTCTTTATCAACCAGTCTATATTAGCAGCAGACACAGTACAGTACGGTAGTCCACGGCTGTAGCTACCTCTGTGTCGGCACTCGGCAGTCCGTCCATAATTGTATACCACCAACCCGTGGTTTTTTTTTCTTTCTTCTTCATACATACATACTACGACATCTCTTTATCAACCAGTCTATATTAGCAGCAGACACAGTACAGTACGGTAGTTCACGGCTGTGGCTACCTCTGTGTCGGCACTCGGCAGTCCGTCCATAATTGTATACCACCTAACCGTGGTTTTTTTTTCTTTCTTCTTCATACATACATACTACGACATCTCTTTATCAACCAGTCTATATTAGCAGCAGACACAGTACAGTACGGTAGTTCACGGCTGTGGCTACCTCTGTGTCGGCACTCGGCAGTCCGTCCATAATTGTATACCACCTACCCGTGGTTTTTTTTTCTTTCTTCTTCATACATACATACTACTACATCTCTTTATCAACCAGTCTATATTAGCAGCAGACACAGTACAGTACGGTAGTTCACGGCTGTGGCTACCTCTGTGTCGGCACTCGGCAGTCCGTCCATAATTGTATACCACCTAACCGTGGTTTTTTTTTCTTTCTTCTTCATACATACATACTACGACATCTCTTTATCAACCAGTCTATATTAGCAGCAGACACAGTACAGTACGGTAGTTCACGGCTGTGGCTACCTCTGTGTCGGCACTCCGTCCATAATTGTATACCACCTAACCGTGGTTTTTTTTTTTTCTTCTTCATACATACATACTACGACATCTCTTTATCAACCAGTCTATATTAGCAGCAGACACAGTACGGTAGTTCACGGCTGTAGCTACCTCTGTGTCGGCACTCGGCAGTCCGTCCATAATTGTATACTAGTATCCATCCATCTCCATTGTTTACCTGAGGTGCCTTTTAGTTGTGCCTATTAAAATATGGAGAACAAAAATGTTGAGGTTCCAAAATTAGGGAAAGATCAAGATCCACTTCCACCTCGTGCTGAAGCTGCTGCCACTAGTCATGGCCGAGACGATGAAATGCCAGCAACGTCGTCTGCCAAGGCCGATGCCCAATGTCATAGTACAGAGCATGTCAAATCCAAAACACCAAATATCAGTAAAAAAAGGACTCCAAAACCTAAAATAAAATTGTCGGAGGAGAAGCGTAAACTTGCCAATATGCCATTTACCACACGGAGTGGCAAGGAACGGCTGAGGCCCTGGCCTATGTTCATGGCTAGTGGTTCAGCTTCACATGAGGATGGAGGCACTCAGCCTCTCGCTAGAAAAATGAAAAGACTCAAGCTGGCAAAAGCAGTAGCACCGCAAAGAACTGTGCGTTCTTCGAAATCCCAAATCCACAAGGAGAGTCCAATTGTGTCGGTTGCGATGCCTGACCTTCCCAACACTGGACGTGAAGAGCATGCGCCTTCCACCATTTGCACGCCCCCTGCAAGTGCTGGAAGGAGCACCCGCAGTCCAGTTCCTGATAGTCAGATTGAAGATGTCAGTGTTGAAGTACACCAGGATGAGGAGGATATGGGTGTTGCTGGCGCTGGGGAGGAAATTGACCAGGAGGATTCTGATGGTGAGGTGGTTTGTTTAAGTCAGGCACCCGGGGAGACACCTGTTGTCCGTGGGAGGAATATGGCCGTTGACATGCCTGGTGAAAATACCAAAAAAATCAGCTCTTCGGTGTGGAACTATTTCAACAGAAATGCGGACAACAGGTGTCAAGCCGTGTGTTCCCTTTGTCAAGCTGTAATAAGTAGGGGTAAGGACGTTAACCACCTCGGAACATCCTCCCTTATACGTCACCTGCAGCGCATTCATAATAAGTCAGTGACAAGTTCAAAAACTTTGGGTGACAGCGGAAGCAGTCCACTGACCAGTAAATCCCTTCCTCTTGTAACCAAGCTCACGCAAACCACCCCACCAACTCCCTCAGTGTCAATTTCCTCCTTCCCCAGGAATGCCAATAGTCCTGCAGGCAATGTCACTGGCAATTCTGACGAGTCCTCTCCTGCCTGGGATTCCTCCGATGCATCCTTGCGTGTAACGCCTACTGCTGCTGGCGCTGCTGTTGTTGCTGCTGGGAGTCGATGGTCATCCCAGAGGGGAAGTCGTAAGCCCACTTGTACTACTTCCAGTAAGCAATTGACTGTTCAACAGTCCTTTGCGAGGAAGATGAAATATCACAGCAGTCATCCTGCTGCAAAGCGGATAACTGAGGCCTTGACAACTATGTTGGTGTTAGACGTGCGTCCGGTATCCGCCGTTAGTTCACAGGGAACTAGACAATTTATTGAGGCAGTGTGCCCCCGTTACCAAATACCATCTAGGTTCCACTTCTCTAGGCAGGCGATACCGAGAATGTACACGGACCTCAGAAAAAGACTCACCAGTGTCCTAAAAAATGCAGTTGTACCCAATGTCCACTTAACCACGGACATGTGGACAAGTGGAGCAGGGCAGGGTCAGGACTATATGACTGTGACAGCCCACTGGGTAGATGTATGGACTCCCGCCGCAAGAACAGCAGCGGCGGCACCAGTAGCAGCATCTCGCAAACGCCAACTCTTTCCTAGGCAGGCTACGCTTTGTATCACCGGTTTCCAGAATACGCACACAGCTGAAAACCTCTTACGGCAACTGAGGAAGATCATTGCGGAATGGCTTACCCCAATTGGACTCTCCTGTGGATTTGTGGCATCGGACAACGCCAGCAATATTGTGTGTGCATTAAATATGGGCAAATTCCAGCACGTCCCATGTTTTGCACATACCTTGAATTTGGTGGTGCAGAATTATTTAAAAAACGACAGGGGCGTGCAAGAGATGCTGTCGGTGGCCAGAAAAATTGCGGGACACTTTCGGCGTACAGGCACCACGTACAGAAGACTGGAGCACCACCAAAAACTACTGAACCTGCCCTGCCATCATCTGAAGCAAGAAGTGGTAACGAGGTGGAATTCAACCCTCTATATGCTTCAGAGGTTGGAGGAGCAGCAAAAGGCCATTCAAGCCTATACAATTGAGCACGATATAGGAGGTGGAATGCACCTGTCTCAAGCGCAGTGGAGAATGATTTCAACGTTGTGCAAGGTTCTGATGCCCTTTGAACTTGCCACACGTGAAGTCAGTTCAGACACTGCCAGCCTGAGTCAGGTCATTCCCCTCATCAGGCTTTTGCAGAAGAAGCTGGAGACATTGAAGGAGGAGCTAACACGGAGCGATTCCGCTAGGCATGTGGGACTTGTGGATGGAGCCCTTAATTCGCTTAACAAGGATTCACGGGTGGTCAATCTGTTGAAATCAGAGCACTACATTTTGGCCACCGTGCTCGATCCTAGATTTAAAGCCTACCTTGGATCTCTCTTTCCGGCAGACACAAGTCTGCTGGGGTTGAAAGACCTGCTGGTGAGAAAATTGTCAAGTCAAGCGGAACGCGACCTGTCAACATCTCCTCCTTCACATTCTCCCGCAACTGGGGGTGCGAGGAAAAGGCTCAGAATTCCGAGCCCACCCGCTGGCGGTGATGCAGGGCAGCCTGGAGCGACTGCTGATGCTGACATCTGGTCCGGACTGAAGGACCTGACAACGATTACGGACATGTCGTCTACTGTCACTGCATATGATTCTCTCACCATTGAAAGAATGGTGGAGGATTATATGAGTGACCGCATCCAAGTAGGCACGTCACACAGTCCATACTTATACTGGCAGGAAAAAGAGGCAATTTGGAGGCCATTGCACAAACTGGCTTTATTCTACCTAAGTTGCCCTCCCACAAGTGTGTACTCCGAAAGAGTGTTTAGTGCCGCCGCTCACCTTGTCAGCAATCGGCGTACGAGGTTACATCCAGAAAATGTGGAGAAGATGATGTTCATTAAAATGAATTATAATCAATTCCTCCGCGGAGACATTGACCAGCAGCAATTGCCTCCACAAAGTACACAGGGAGCTGAGATGGTGGATTCCAGTGGGGACGAATTGATAATCTGTGAGGAGGGGGATGTACACGGTGATATATCGGAGGGTGATGATGAGGTGGACATCTTGCCCCTGTAGAGCCAGTTTGTGCAAGGAGAGATTAATTGCTTCTTTTTTGGGGGGGGTCCAAACCAACCCGTCATATCAGTCACAGTCGTGTGGCAGACCCTGTCACTGAAATGATGGGTTGGTTAAAGTGTGCATGTCCTGTTTTGTTTATACAACATAAGGGTGGGTGGGAGGGCCCAAGGACAATTCCATCTTGCACCTCTTTTTTCTTTTATTTTTCTTTGCGTCATGTGCTGTTTGGGGAGGGTTTTTTGGAAGGGACATCCTGCGTGACACTGCAGTGCCACTCCTAAATGGGCCCGGTGTTTGTGTCGGCCACTAGGGTCGCTAATCTTACTCACACAGTCAGCTACCTCATTGCGCCTCTTTTTTTCTTTGCGTCATGTGCTGATTGGGGAGGGTTTTTTGGAAGGGACATCCTGCGTGACACTGCAGTGCCACTCCTAAATGGGCCCGGTGTTTGTGTCGGCCACTAGGGTCGCTAATCTTACTCACACAGTCAGCTACCTCATTGCGCCTCTTTTTTTCTTTGCGTCATGTGCTGATTGGGGAGGGTTTTTTGGAAGGGACATCCTGCGTGACACTGCAGTGCCACTCCTAAATGGGCCCGGTGTTTGTGTCGGCCACTAGGGTCGCTAATCTTACTCACACAGTCAGCTACCTCATTGCGCCTCTTTTTTTCTTTGCGTCATGTGCTGATTGGGGAGGGTTTTTTGGAAGGGACATCCTGCGTGACACTGCAGTGCCACTCCTAAATGGGCCCGGTGTTTGTGTCGGCCACTAGGGTCGCTAATCTTACTCACACAGTCAGCTACCTCATTGCGCCTCTTTTTTTCTTTGCGTCATGTGCTGATTGGGGAGGGTTTTTTGGAAGGGACATCCTGCGTGACACTGCAGTGCCACTCCTAAATGGGCCCGGTGTTTGTGTCGGCCACTAGGGTCGCTAATCTTACTCACACAGTCAGCTACCTCATTGCGCCTCTTTTTTTCTTTGCGTCATGTGCTGATTGGGGAGGGTTTTTTGGAAGGGACATCCTGCGTGACACTGCAGTGCCACTCCTAAATGGGCCCGGTGTTTGTGTCGGCCACTAGGGTCGCTAATCTTACTCACACAGTCAGCTACCTCATTGCGCCTCTTTTTTTCTTTGCGTCATGTGCTGATTGGGGAGGGTTTTTTGGAAGGGACATCCTGCGTGACACTGCAGTGCCACTCCTAAATGGGCCCGGTGTTTGTGTCGGCCACTAGGGTCGCTTATCTTACTCACACAGTCAGCTACCTCATTGCGCCTCTTTTTTTCTTTGCGTCATGTGCTGATTGGGGAGGGTTTTTTGGAAGGGACATCCTGCGTGACACTGCAGTGCCACTCCTAGATGGGCCAGGTGTTTGTGTCGGCCACTAGTGTCGCTTAGCTTAGTCATCCAGCGACCTTGGTGCAAATTTTAGGACTAAAAATAATATTGTGAGGTGTGAGGTATTCAGAATAGACTGAAAATGAGTGGAAATTATGGTTTTTGAGGTTAATAATAATATGGGATCAAAATGACACCCAAATTCTATGATTTAAGCTGTTTTTTAGTGTTTTTTTAAAAAAACACCCGAATCCAAAACACACCCGAATCCGACAAAAAAAATTCGGTGAGGTTTTGCCAAAACGCGGTCGAACCCAAAACACGGCCGCGGAACCGAACCCAAAACCAAAACACAAAACCCGAAAAATTTCAGGCGCTCATCTCTAGTATTAATTCGTAAATTTTTTCTTGGACTTCAACAAAAATACGAATGCCCTCATCACTGCCGTGATTTTAGTTTAGTAAATTCCCGAGATGACACTTTGAAGAAAAAACACCATCTCGGTCAAAATCGGGAGCTTAGTAAATATACCCCACAGTTTCATTAATGGGCTCTACACACCTAGCGACCCGCCTCCGAGCTGCCCGACGGCCGATATGGCAGACAGGTGATCCGGTGGCGGAGGGGGAGGTGACAGGGGGAGTGAAGCCCGTCACCCGGCTCTATATGCGTGCATGCTAATATGGATGAGCTTGTTCATATTGGTCTGCATGCACAAGCAACCCGGCACCAACGATGAATGAGCGTGGGGCCACGCATCGCTCATTGTTGGTGCCTACACACTGACCGATATGAACGAGTTCTCGTTCATTAATGAACGAGAACGTTCATATCGATCACTGTTATCGCCCAGTGTGTAGGGCCCTTAAGACTAAACTGAAGAGGGTCAGCTGGATATGATTTGGGGGTAAACCGTGCACCCACCCCGTCTGTAGAGAGCATATTATTTATTAATCAATTCTGAACTTAACCTATGCGGAAACTGCTTTAAAAAAAGTCTGAGATCGTCCAGCGTCCCGCACCTCCAGCTATCCCGAACTCCGTTACATCCCGTCGGATATCTGAGATATCTCTGGAATTATGTCCGCCAGCCGCCGCAGCATACTTTCTATGGAAATTGCTTTTAACAAGAACGGCAAAGCTTTGCTTTACAGATCTTTCCTGCGTGGGCGAACTCCGCCACGGGGCAGCCCTGATGGAACGGGATTTTGGAAGTAAAGTGATCGCGGATACTATTTCCTGATCATCGGCATAGGCTTTTATCAGAGCCTGTATCCTGGAAATTTAAGTGACTACATTTGAGGGGAAATGAATCCTCATTGCAGCGATATGCAGCGATAAAGATCCTTAATATGTGGGGGCTGGACGCATTTTATAATAAATATGCCGCTAAATTAGAAGTTGGAGAGCAACTCATTTAGCACTGAGTGTAAAGCTGCCCATATACCTAAAGATGTATTGTCCGATCTGGCTGGTTGGAACGAAAATCTGGTAATGGATTGGAGCAAATCACAATTGACCATTTGCTCCCAAACACTCGAAAACAGAAAAAAAGGTAAATCAGACAAATTAGATAAATCCATTTGATTTAAACCAATTTGTCTGAACGACCATTTTGTCAGTTTCCTGGCATTTCGGAGCAAATGGTCAATTGTAATTTGTTCCCATCTATTACCAGATTTTCGTTCCAACCAGCCGGATCGGACAATACACCTTTAGGTGTACGGCCAGCTTCTGACTTGTGTCAGCATGTCTGCAGCCTGTGTAATCAGTGGGGCTGTTTGTGGTAAGTGACATAGAACACAGGTTCTCAAACTCGGTCCTCAGGACCCCACACCGTTCATGTTTTGCAGGTCACCTGTGGATTTTAAAATGTGACAGTTGGTGATACACAGAGCACCTGCCGGGTGACATGGAAAACGTGAACCGTGTGGGGTTCTGAGGACCGAGTTTGAGAACCACTGACATAGAGGGCCGGAGAAGTGGAGATAGTGGAAAAGGAGGGGTAGGATGATGCTGGGAGGGAAATCTGCACCTGGACACCTAAGTGCACCACCGGTACTAGCTGCGCTTTCTTCTTCGCCTCTAGTATATTCTGTAAGTATAATATTTTATCCTAATTGAAATTGTAAATGCTGTAGTGCCCGGGTCTTGCTTTGGTTGCTGTGTTTCAACACTTTGGCTTTAATGAACTTTAATACTATATTTATAGCACAGAATAAGCTGCATGCAACCGACCGACACACAGTTGAGACCACAACCGCAAGAAATATCCCCTAAACTAGGTCATGGTCCTGAAGAGCCTGTGCTCATTGTAGCTGCTAATGCGGGTTACACAATATGTGACTACAACATCCAGCTACTCTATCTGCTGCGAAATGATCGTATCGTGTCATCAGATCTCATCCACACTGTGTACCGGGATTCTGTGCTTTACTGGCATCACCTGTAAGAGGTAACACCAATTACCACACACTGGGGACCTGATTATTACTATAGGTCATTAGTTGTGCACCACAGCTCAGTAACACATCAAACTATTTAAAAGGGTGTAGTATGGTATGCTGGCTGTCGGGGTGCCGGCGCACAGCATACCGGCGCCAAAATCCCGACCGCTGTCATACCGACAGCTGGGCAAGCGCAAATGAGCCCCTCGCTGCGGGCACGGTGGCACACTACACGCTATCTATTTTCCCTCCAGGGGGGTCGTGGACCCCCAAGAGGGAGAAAAGGTGTCGGTATGCCAGCAACGGTATACTGTGCACCGGGACCCCGACAGCCGGCAAACTTAAGACCACCCGTTTAAAAAGCCAATTGTAGGATCACAAAAATACAGTCTTAAGTTTATTTAAACCCATTATAACCAAACCAATGTTATTGTTATGTCTGTATGTATGACATTAATATTATGGATGAATAACGTAATGATGTATGCACTAGGAGTAACTTTTTTAGTGTATCCAGGTGAACTTTATGTTGCTTGTCTAGATTAACCTATGGGCATATAGAGTTGCTGATTAGGGAGGGGGGGGGGGGGGGGGTAAGTAGGCGTGGCTGCATCTATTGGCACCTTCCCGGGTGTACAAATGTACAAAGACTGCGGCAGCCACTGTCCGTATTACCGCCCAGGAAAGCGCACTATATTTTCGATACGACTTGTGTGTAGGGAGGGACACAATCGGATTTGCATGCGTGGTGCGACTTAGGTGAATGTGCGTCTATTTCAGAATAAGCCCCATAGAAACACTTGTTTCTCTCTCTCTTTCATTCTCTCTCTGTTAGAAGAAGAATAATTAGTACACTAGTGTGCCGGAGGGCAGTGACCATTTTGTTGTAGCACGCCTTCTTGACATATGAAAAGTGTTTACGGGTATGGGTCATTAGGTTGACCACTATTGGTCGACAGTGACTAGGTGGACACCTGAAATAGGTCGACACAGTCATTAGGTCGACGTGAACAAGGACGGCATGGAAAAAGGTCGACATGAGTTTTTTTTCTTTTTTTGGTGTCGTTTTGTTCGTAAAGTGATGGTGAACCCTAATTAGTGCACTGTGTCCCCTCGCTTGCCATGCTTCGTGCAAGGTGCCTCGCTCCATTACCGCAGCGCTTGGCACAGGTTACTATTCCCAGCCGTAGTTCACGTGGATCGTAAAGTATGAAAAAGTTAAAAAAAAAAAAAAAAAAATTTGAAAAACGCATGTCGACCTTTTTCCATGTCGACCTAGTACATGTCGATCTAGTGACCATGTCAGCCTAATGGTGGTCAACCTAATGACTGTCGACCTAAGCGTTGTCGACCTAATGACCATATCACGTGTTTACCAAGGTGTTCTATAAGAAAAGTATCGCCATTCTCCAATAACGCTTCTTACCCACTGTTCCACAACTCAACTTCTAGGAGATGGCCAGACTCTCTCGGGGAACCCTGAGATTCTGATAAGTATACATCACTGCATCTATGTATAGAGACACGTGTATAGTTCTGAATGGGCCTGGATCCTACCCACTAGGGGTGTGCTAGCGGTGCCGTTGCACAGGATGTAGGGCTCTGGGGGTGGCACCGTTGCTGCCCCATGGTCTCTGCATCTGGCTAGCAGGGTTCCTGGAACAGCACCCTGCAGCGTTCTCTGCAGTGTTCTCTGGATGCTCTAGACATGCACACCACAGCCTGCACAGCCCACCGGAACATTCTGTTGATGCTCTGCGCAGTGCCGTTATTCCTGATAGCTGGCAGCTCTGCCCCCTCGGCATGACCACATGCGCTCAGGGGGTGTGGTCAGCACAATCTTTTGGCTTTGGATATGATAACTATAAAAGAGAGGCGCACATCTGGAAGCAGGCACTGCAAAGGCATTGGTCATCCCTCTGAGCTCACAGCAGTCTATTGTACAGAGGTGGACCTGCAGCCACATTGCCTAGATCAGTCTGCCTCCCTAATCTCAGTCCTCAGACAGGACAGGCTACTGTGAGGACAAGTGTGGCACTGAACGAGTCACAGAGGGGAACTGTTACCATGGAAATACAGTATGAATAATGTGCATAAGCCAATCATCACCTACACATTCTAAAAAAGGTAATTTGAGAAGGTCTGTAAGATAGAGACTCTGGGTGATAAAACCCACATCCTTGCCCACAAGAGACTGCAGATATGTGGCAGAAAGAGTTCTGCTCTGATGAATCTAAAGGGAATTTTTTTTTGCCTGAAGTGTGCGTAGCATGTACACTGCAAATCCGACTCATCACAGCAGCCAGGTATCACTATCACCTCCGGGGTATCTGCCAGTGGTAGCCTCATGGTGTGGAGATGCTTTCCAGCAGCAGGGATCCACATTCTTGTAAGACTTGATGGATAGAGTTGCACATTACAGGGAAATCCAAGATACTATGTTACCCTCTGCCAGGAAATTTGGACTGGGTAAAATTTTTGTCTTTCAACGGGATGTACATAATACAGTTAACCTAGATGGCAGTAGTGAGCCACTGATTTGGGGTGGGGATAGAGGGATCTGCCCACACAGGTTGAAATAGAGATGTGCCCCATACCTTGAGGCAGCCCTGTCCAGGTGAGGCTGTGGCAGCCATACAGTGCAAGTGGAGATGTGGCAGCCAGACAGTGCAGGTGGGGGTGAGGCAGCCAGACAGTGCAGGTGGGGATGAGGCAGCCAGATAGTGCAGGTTGAGCTGTGGCAGCCAAACAGTGCAGGCGGAGCTGTGGCGGCCAGACAGTGCAGGTGGGGCTGTGGAAGCCAGACAGTGCAGGTGAAGATGTGGCAGCCAGACAGTGCAGGTGGGGCTGTGGCAGCCATACAGTGCAGGTGGGGCTGTGGAAGCCAGACAGTGCAGGTGAAGATGTGGCAGCCAGACAGTGCAGGTGGGGCTGTGGCAGCCAGACAGTGCAGGTGGGGCTGTGGCAGCCAGACAGTGCAGGTGGGGTTGTGGCAGCCAGACAGCGCAGGTGGGGCTGTGGAAGCCAGACAGTGCAGGTGAAGCTGTGAAAGCCATATTGTGCAGGTGGAGCTGTGAAAGCCAGACAGTGCAGGTGGGACTGTGGCAGCTAGACAGTGCAGGTGGGGCTGTGGCAGCCAGACAGTGCAGATGGGGCTGTGGCAGCCAGACAGTGCAGGTGGGGCTGTGGCAGATTGACAGTGCAGGTGGGGATGTGGAAGCCAGATTGTGCTGGTGGGGATGTGGCAGCCAGAAAGTGCAGGTGAGGATGTGGCAGTCAAACAGTGCAGGTGGGGCTTGGCAGCCAGACAGTGCAGGTGGTGAGGTGGCAAACAGACAGTGCAGGTGGGGCTGTGGCAGCCAGACAGTGCAGGTGGGGATGTGGCAGCCAGACAGCGCAGGTGGGGCTGTGGAAGCCAGACAGTGCAGGTGAAGCTGTGAAAGCCATATTGTGCAGGTGGGGCTGTGGAAGCCAGACAGTGCAGGTGGGACTGTGGCAGCTAGACAGTGCAGGTGGGGCTGTGGCAGCCAGACAGTGCAGGCGGAGTTGCGGCAACCAAACAGTGCAGGTGAGGATGTGGCAACCAGACAGTGCAGGTGGGGATGTGGCAGCCAGACAGTGCAGGTATGAATGTGGCAGCCAGACAGTGCAGGTGGGGCTGTGGCAGCCAGACAGTGCAGGTGGGGATGTGGCAACCACGCAGTGCAGGTGGAGTTGTGGCAGCCAAACTGTGCAGGTGGGGATGTGGCAGCCAGACAGTGCAGGTATGGATGTGGCAGCCAGACAGTGCAGCTGAAGCTGTGGAAGCCAGACAGTGCAGGTGGGGATGTGGCAGCCAGGCAGTGCAAATGGGGCTGTGGCAGCCAGGCAGTGCAGGTGGGGATGTGGCAGCCAGACAGTGTAGGTGGGGATGTGGCAGCCAGGCAGTGCAGGTGGGGCTGTGGCAGCCAGGCAGTGCAGGTGGGGATGTGGCAGCCAGACAGTTCAGGTGGGGATGTGGCAACCACGCAGTGCAGGTGGAGTTGTGGCAGCCAAACTGTGCAGGTGGGGATGTGGCAGCCAGACAGTGCAGGTGGGGCTGTGGCAGCCAGGCAGTGCAGGTGGGGATGTGGCAGCCAGACAGTGCAGATGGGGCTGTGTAAGCCAGACATTGTAGGTGGGGATTTGGAAGTCAGGTGGGCATTTCTCGGAGTCCTGCGCATGCACCATACACTCTGGCACTGTGCCAGAGTCTCAGCCCTGAGAGCACTAGCAGCAGCGGTGACGGCTATAGGAGAGGAGGTGGCCAACACACCGAGTCTGCACACGGGTCCACTCCTCTCTAGAAACCCCGCTGCAGGTATCACTACCACCACCGGGATAACTGCCAGTGGTAACCTCATGGTGTGGAGATGCTTTCCAGCAGCAGGGATCCACATTCTTGTAAGACTTGATGGATAGAGGAATGTTGCACATTACAGGGAAATCCGGGATACTATGTTACCCTCTGCCACGAAATTCGGACTGGGTAGAATTTTTGCCTTTCAACAGGATGTACATAGTAAAGTTAAGCTAGATGGCAGTAGTGAGCCACTGATTTGGTGTGGGGATAGAGGGATCTGCCCATACAGGTTGAAATAGAGATGTGCCCGATACCTTGAGGCAGCCCTGTCTAGGTGAGGCTGTGGCAGCCATACAGTGCAGGTGGAGATGTGGCAGCCAGACAGTGCAGGTGGGGCTGTGGCAGCCAGACAGTGCAGGTGGGGATGAGGCAGCCAGATAGTGCATGTGGGGCTGTGGAAGACAGATTGTGCTGGAGGGGATTTGGCAGCCAGACAGTGCAGGTAGGGATGTGGCAGCCAAACAGTGCAGGTGGTGAGGTGGCAACCAGACAGTGCAGGTGGGGCTGTGGCAGCCAGGCAGTGCAGGTGGGGATGTGGCAGCCAGACAGTGCAGGTGAGGATGTGGCAGCCAGACAGTGCAGATGGGGCTGTGGAAGCCAGACAGTGTAGGGGGGGCTGTGGAAGCCAGGCGGGCATTTCTCGGAGTCCTGCGCATGCACTGTAGACTCTGGCACTGTGCCAGAGTCTCAGCACTGAGAGTACTAGCAGCGGCGGTGACGGCTATAGGAGAGGAGGTGGCCAACACACAGAGTCTGCACCCGGGTCCCCTCCTCTCTAGAAATGCTGCTGCAGGTATCACTACCACCACCGGGATAACTGCCAGTGGTAACCTCATGGTGTGGAGATGCTTTCCAGCAGCAGGGATCCACTTTCTTGTAAGACTTGATGGATAGAGGAATGTTGCACATTACAGGGAAATCCGGGATACTATGTTACCCTCTGCCACGAAATTCGGACTGGGTAGAATTTTTGCCTTTCAACAGGATGTACATAGTAAAGTTAACCTAGATGGCAGTAGTGAGCCACTGATTTGGTGTGGGGATAGAGGGATCTGCCCACACAGGTTGAAATAGAGATGTGCCCCATACCTTGAGGCAGCCCTGTCCAGGTGAGGCTGTGGCAGCCAGACAGTTCAGGTGGGGCTGTGGAAGCCAGACAGTGCAGGTGGGGCTGTGGAAGCCAGACAGTGCAGGTGGGGCAGTGGAAGCCAGACAGTGCATGTGGGGCTGTGGCAGCCAGACAGTGCAGCTGGGGCTGTGGCAGCCAGACAGTGCACGTGGGGCTGTGGCAGCCAGACAGTGCAGGTGGGGCTGTGGCAGCCAGACAGTGCAGGTGGGGATGTGGAAGCCAGACTGTGCTGGTGGGGATGTGGCAGCCAGAAGGTGCAGGTGGGGATGTGGCAGCCAGACAGTGCAGGTGGGGCTTGGCAGCCAGGCAGTGCAGGTGGTGATGTGGCAACCAGACAGTGCAGGTGGGGCTGTCGCAGCCAGACAGTCAGGTGAGGCTGTGGCAGCCAGACAGTGCAGGTGGGGATGTGGCAACCAGACAGTGCAGGTGGGGCTGTCGCAGCCAGACAGTCAGGTGAGGCTGTGGCAGCCAGACAGTGCAGGTGGGGATGTGGCAGCCAGACAGTGCAGGTGAAGCTGTGGAAGCCAGATTGTGCAGGTGAGGCTGTGGAAGCCGGACAGTGCAGGTGGGGCTGTGGCAGCTAGACAGTGCAGGTGGGGTTGTGAATGCCAGACAGTGCAGGTGGGGATGTGGCAGCCAGGCAGTGCAAGTGGGGCTGTGTCAGCCAGACAGTGCAGGTGGGGATGTGGCAGCCAGACAGTGAAGGTGGGGATGTGGCAGCCAGGCAGTGCAGGTGGGGATGAGGTAGCCAGACAGTGCAGGTGGGGATATGGCAGCCAGGCAGTGCAGGTGGGGATGTGGCACTGGTAGCCAGGCAGTGCAGGTGGACATGTGGCAGCCAGGCAGTGCAGGTGGGGCTGTGGCAGCCATGTGAGGCCTGAAGGCCAATGTCGTTAAGGTGCAAAGTGAAAGACGGTTGAAACGTGTTATCCATTGCTTTGCCATTTTCTGCTGAGAAACTGGCGACTAGATATATTATGGCTGAGTAAAAACACCTAAATGGGTGTGATGATGCTAAGTGTCATGTACTATAATACTGGGTGTCACTAATTCCTTTACTATGTATGCATAATTTACTAATGGTTACATAATAATGGTGTGGTACAAAATGTAATTGCTGAGAATTTTTACATTCCGCATGTCAACACCAGAATATCGACATGGTTGGGAGGTCAACGTATCATCATTGACATAATGTCGACAGTACAAGAATGTTGACACTGTGAATGTCTACAGTCGACATTTTGATAATGCAGTTTTGCATCGCTGAGGTAAGTATCCAAAAACCTTAAAATTGTTAAAAAATTATTTGTCAACATTTTATTGTCGCCACTCATACTGTTGACATTGTCATGGTGACATTCTGTTATTTTCAGCATTGTAAATGTCAAGTCAACATGTTGAATGATCGATTATGTCTAACCCCTGAACCATCAATGATTCTCGATTGCACTGCACAGTGGATAGAAGACCATAGTCGCACATGTGCAAAGAAGAAAACACAGAAATGCCAACCATAATCCGCTGCCCACACTGATAAAACCATCAGCCATCAGGAGGAACCATCAATAGGTGGTACACATTGGTGGTCGATGGCCAACCCTACTAGCGATTCATAACAGCAGCAAATGCTATTACAGGGAACTGGAGGTAGTTTTCTGGGCAACCGGAATGACACCCCTGATGCCTTAGTGCTCAGCAGAGCCAAGCAGTACACTAATTCCCTCTGATTATATCGCTTAGAGCGATGAAACTCCTACTGGACTCAATTAATGCAAATTATATGAGCAGTTGATCCGTTGTTTAATAGCATACCGCAGTACATGCAACAGTTTATAACCAGTTACCTGGATCTTATGCACTTCATCAAAGGAAGACATGGGGTAAATTTACCAAGATGGGAGTTCTATTTAAGATGGGATGTTGCCCATAGCAACCAATCAGATTCTACTTCTCATTTATCTAGCACCTTCTAGAAGATAATACCTGGAATCTTTTTGGTTGCTATGGGCAACATCCCATCTTAAATAGAACTCCCATCTTAGTAAATTAACCCTACAGAGTCACATAGTGTTCCAGAATATCAGTTGATCATTCCTGAATTCTTGCCCATCTCACCTCATAAGCCTGCCAGTGCATTGAAGCAGCTCTCACTGTCAAGTCTTGTGGAACGCTAGGGGAGCCTGCTGATTTCCAGCCCACTAACTCTGCAATTGACATACCATATGCCATGTAGCTGAGAACCATCAAGGACAAGGGTGGTGGCATGCCTTTTAGAGCTGCCATCCTCAGCTCCATAGTTGGCCAGCTGATTGCCGACACCCGTGAGTCACTGGAGAAGCCCTCTGACCACTGTTGCTTCACTGTCCACCATTCTTTTGCCCTCCTCAGAATCTTCTGTCTGAGCTCCCTGATCTGATGTCAGCCTTCAGCCAATAATCCAGTCTACAAATGTGGACATCACTTCTGAACCTAGTCGCACTTTTTGGATCCCAGCCTCCCACACCTGCACTCCCTGGATGGCCTAGCTTTACATTTATGTAGCCTGGTGGGGTCTGTTGGGGGGGGGGGGGGGGGGGGGATTCCCTCCTCTTTGCGCATTTGTCCGCAATTGCAGCCTTCCTTGTGTCTTTTACTGCATTTGTGCCTGAGAGCAGGGGCGGATTGGGAAATAAAAGTGGCCCTGTATAAGTTTGTAGGAGTGGCCTAACATGGGCAGCACAGGAGGTGTAACATACGGCAGCATCACTGGATGGCAGAGTTACTGTACTACAGATGGAATAACAGAGTGAATGGGGACAATTCAGTGTACTGAGTGCAGTGGGCTGCCTGTCATGTGGGGGGTGGGGTCACATGACAACACACAGAACAAGCCCCACAGACACGTCAGCCCACCAGGAATCTTCCTGGTGAGCCCTATGGGCAATCCGCCCCCGATTGTGGACCAAAGGTAAATCATCAGTGGCAATGTCTATAATATATTTGTCCTATTTAAAACACTTTAAAAGGTTAAGAGACACAGTACGCAATTGGCGCCAAAAGTACCGCAAGGGTACGCCCTTAACTATACCTTAAGGAATGTACTTATACTGTAAACATTTGTGCAGTGATAATGTGTAGATGTAATGCAGTGTAACCTTGTTAGCTTAAAAGCTGTATGGGCAACTATGACGCTCTGAGAAACCTTTATGCATTTATAATAATCAATCAAATACCAGTCTAAGGTTCTAACGCCTTTAGTGAGAGAATGAACGTTCAAAAAGAATAATACAATACAAGCTATACACTACCAAAATAACATAGAATATCTAACCAAGTTACTACACATAAAATACAATAAAGACACAATTACGTTTAAGGGGGAGGGGAGAGAGAGGGGGAGAGAGAATGGCTAACAATAACAATAAGACAATATGGTTGCAGAGAAGCTTACACATGTGAGGAACAATCGCTGCGCAGTTAGTCAATGCTGAGAATCTTTGTGGAGAAAATACTTGAGCTTACCCATACTGGCTGTCCCTATATACACAACCCTACAATACCGCATGGGACAGAAGCTAGACTCCATTTTGGGAAAACTCCAATGATTCCAAAGACTGCAACACATGGTTGAAAGGGGGAGGAGAAAACACCCAGCAGCAGCCATTTTACACAAACCAACTAATCTTATTCCACATTCCAATCCAACTTCCTAGAACCATCTTATTCAATTTCACATTCCAAACAAACTCAGTATCTCAATAACCAGAGCATATGGTATGCTGGCTATGCGATATGAATCATCACAAGACCAGATCACAATGTAACCACACATATCAGCCTGCCATTGCTACAAGCACATGACTACAGTAACAAAAGGAAGTATGTTTTGACTTCAAACCTTCAGCAAGATGCATCATGTAAAACTACTATAATCTGTTATAAATCACCATCCATAAATGTAAACCAGGAATGCTATGCTACAGATTGTCTACTGTTCCAATTCATTACAGATTTCATAGAGTATTATCACCAACACATAACAATCCCACAACTGCACAAGCCTCATTAACTTTAACCCATTTTTATCTCCAAACCAACCACTCTATACCAATCACTTCACAACTACTCTACCTCAAACACATATCTAAACTATTCTATGCCAATCAGCCATGTGATATTGAGATTATGATACTTAGCCTTTCTCTTGGTAGTCGGTCCTGGGGATAGGCCAGCCATGCTTCTGGGTGCCAGGTAGCTGTGGGAGTAGCTACAGTATATCTGTCCTCTGAGGCCCCAAGCAACTGAACACTGACTTCTTTTCTAGCCATGCCTGTTTGACTAGTTTCTGGGGGAGGGGTCTCTCTTGCTTTGTATATGCTGATCAGGTTCAGCCCTGAAATCTGGCAAAAGGGTTGGCTTGATCATTCATTGTTCTAACAAAGTGATCTTAGCTTTTATACATATAATCATATCTATCCGCTGCAATGTCCCACAACTTCACAACAAGTATCAAATTAATCTACACATCAATCTGCTTGTTTCAATATTAAACATGACGGGTTTATCTGGTTCGGTTCAAATAATACACATTCATGACATTAATTCATTAGCTAATTTTAAATCTCCATGATGTCTGGTGCTTGATATTATTATAATTATGTACTGTATGAAATAAGTGTCAAATCCATCTCTGTGCCATGTCCGTGTAAATGCGTGTGTTACTATATATTGCTGTGCTCGCTGCGCATATTTGCAAGTAGAGCGACTTAAATGTGTGCAGTTTGTATGTTCTCTCTATGTAATATTTTTGACTTTGACAGTCCACCCTTTGGCAGTCACCAATAACTGCCACTTCCTAAAACATTTCAAAAAGAGAAAAATATATGTCATATGTAAATACATTTCTATGATTGGGTAAGGGAGGAGAGAAGAAGGTGGGAAAAAGGTATGACCTAGTGAGATAGCAGAAGCATGTGTGTATGAATCCATGTTTGGGGGGTTCATGTATCATCGTGCCGTACGTGTTGTAAATCAAGCTTCGAGGTATTGCGAAGTATACATTTGAATTCCTTCTTATCCCGTATTAAGGGTCTGTGGATGGGCTGTCAAACTTTACCGAGCTCTTTTTGGCTTTTGGTTGTAACAAAATGGGGGAGCACATCTTAGTTGATGATACATGAATGGGGGGATATGTGATTGCTGATATCTGTGCCTGTATTCTCTATCGACTATGTGTGGCATTACCTGAAGGTTGTAGAAATGAAGATAAATAACAATTATGGTAAATGCAGTGGTATTCTATGTCAGGTTAATGAACATTTGTCGGCTGAAGCCTTGTCTGGTATCTGTTGAATGCAGTCTTCTTTGGGCTTTTGCCAACGAGTGCGAGCAAAAGCTTTGTCAATGTCCATAGACTTACAAAAGTGTTGGGCTAGCGTAAATTTAAAATTTCTAGGGAAACTGGGGGTCTATGGCATAGTTCATCAATTATCTGTGTACAAGGTTGTCAAAACTTCTTCTTTAATCCATCTGTTGTCTGTATACAGGATCGTCAAATTCCTCGTCCAAGTGGGTCTTTTTACCTTGGAGAAAACGGAAAAACAGGTGAAAGAAACGGACCGTATAATCGCATTTTCATCACAACAGTGTCTCTATCGTTGGGTCATAAATCAAATCAATTTTGTTATGCGATACAGTCATTACCGCAGGCAGTACTTTTCCAATATAACATAATCCTTCTGAGTTTGGGGCAAGCCGCTCATACGCCTTTCTCCCGCATATGAAATATGCATCATCGGGGAGAACATATGGGACTGAATATGTCATTACCATGTTACACATTTTCCATGTGAACTCTCCTAACCCTAATTCTCCCATCTGTTTAGTACACCTATCAGTTTGTACGATCTGTGCACTGTATCCTGGTGATACTTCTCCAACTCTCATGGTCCTACTTCTTAGGGTATACCTATATCGGAAAGATTTTTCCTTACCGGCTATGTGGCGTATAAGCTCTGTATCTGTAGGCATTCTATCTGCTCTATATGAAAAGGTCATGGTTTGGTTACTCCATGACACTTCCCAATTTCCCGGCTTTCGGGGATTGGAAATGTTAAAACATATTAGGGACCTATCCACATGATATTGGTGGAGCTTCAAACTAGGAGGGCTGGAGATATTAAACCTCCTGTCCACCGGTCTCCCACCCTTTAGCTCAAGTACCTCCCCTATCGTTAAAAGGAAATGGTACTAGTCCTAGCTTGCTGTGGCCTTGAGGTACTTGAGAGCATACCCAACAATCTGTCTGATTTAACACTTTACCCACTAAGGAGTGATAGGGGTATATGCAATTGCGGTCGAATTCCCGAAATTGTCGAATTTCGGGTCATTTTCGACCCAAAAAAAAATTTGCCTATGCAATTCAGTGCTTTCCGACCAAAAAACGGACTTTCAAAATTCGACTTTTTGAAATTCGAATTTTTGCAAATTCGACTTTTCTGCAATGATACAAGTGCTGCAATTCGACCAAAGCATATTCAATTCAAGTTTGGAAATTCGACAGCAGTGCTTTTAGACAGCAAATTCGTCATTTTCAATCCGCCACACTTTGGAGGGTGAAAACAAATAAAAAAAATTTAAACATGTTTTTTTTGGTGTTTTTTTTTTTTGGGGAATAGCAGATCTATTTATATTAGAAGGGATTAGGTACTTTTTTTTTTTTTTTTGGAGGCACAAATATTATTTATATATTTTTTAAAATATTTTTTTTTTTTTTTTTTTCTTTATTGCTGGAACGGTAAAATCAGAAAAAAAAATGGCGTGGGGTCCCCCCTCCAAAGCATAACCAGCCTCGGGCTCTTCGAGCTGGTCCTGGTTCTAAAAATGCGGGGAAAAAATTGACAGGGGATCCCCTGTATTTTTAAAACCAGCACCGGGCTCTGCGCCTGGTGCTGGTGCCAAAAATACGGGGGACAAAAAGAGTAGGGGTCCCCCGTATTTTTAACACCAGCATCGGGCTCCACTAGCTGGACAGATAATGCCACAGCCGGGGGTCACTTTTATGCCGTGCCCTGCGGCCGTGGCATTAAATATCCAACTAGTCACCCCTGGCCGGGGTACCCTGGGGGAGTGGGGACCCCTTCAATCAAGGGGTCCCGTCCCCCCAGCCACCCAAGGGCCAGGGGTGAAGCCCGAGGCTGTCCCCCCCCATCCAATGGGCTGCGGATGGGGGGGCTGATAGCCTTTTGTGATAATAAAAAGATATTGTTTTTTCCAGTAGTACTACAAGTCCCAGCAAGCCTCCCCCGCAAGCTGGTACTTGGAGAACCACAAGTACCAGCATGCGGGAGAAAAACGGGCCCGCTGGTACCTGTAGTACTACTGGGAAAAAAATACCCAAATAAAAACAGGACACACACACCGTCGACAGTAAAACTTTATTTCATACGTCGACACACACATACTTACCTATGTTCACACGCCAACATCGGTCCTCTTCTCCATGTAGAATCCAGGGGTACCTGAAAAAAAAGATCAATATACTCACCTCAGCCATGGTCCAGAGATACATCCACGTACTTGGCAAAAAAACAAACCGAACATCCGCTCCATGCCGGACTGAAAGGGGTCCCATGCTGACACATGAGACCCCTTTCCACGAATGAGACCTGTCAGTGACAGCTGTCACAGAAAGGTCTCTAAGCCAATCAGGAAGCACAACTTCGTTGCGCTCACCTGATTGGCTGTGCGCTGTCTGAACTCAGACAGCGCATCGCACAGCCCCGTCCATTATATTCAATGGTGGGAACTTAGCGGCTAGCGGTGAGGTCACCCGCCGGTCAGCGGCTGACCGCGGGTTAACCCCCCCGCTAGCCGCTAAGTTCCCACCATTGAAACTAATGGAGCGGCTTTGCGATGCGCTGTCACAGCACAGACAGCGCGCAGCCAATCAGGTGAGCGCCACGGAAGTAGCGCTCCCTGATTGGCTGAAGGGACTTCAGTGACAGGAGTCATGTGATGTCCCGGCATTCGGGAGAAAGGGGTCTGATGTGAAAGCATTGGACCCCTTTCAGTCCGGTATGGATCGGTGTTCGTTTTTTTTTTTGCCAAGTACGTGGATTATCTCTCTGGACCTGGATGTACCTCTGGACGCTGGAAGGTAAGTATAATTTTTTCACAGGTACCCTCGGATCGTCGGAGACCGTGGCAGTCGGCGTGTCAACATAGGTAAGTATGTGTGTGTCGGCGTATGAAATAAAGTTTTACTATCAAGGTGTCTGTGTCCTGTTTTTATTTGGGTATTTTTTCCCCAGTAGTACTACAGGTACCAGCGGGCCCGTTTTTCTCCCGCATGCTGGTACTTGTGGTTCTCCAAGTACCAGCTTGCGGGGGAGGCTTGCTGGGACTTGTAGTACTACTGGAAAAAACAATATCTTTCTATTATCACAAAAGGCTATCAGCCCCCCCATCCGCAGCCCATTGGATGGGGGGGGACAGCCTCGGGCTTCACCCCTGGCCCTTGGGTGGCTGGGGGGGGGGACCCCTTGATTGAAGGGGTCCCCACTCCCCCAGGGTACCCCGGCCAGGGGTGACTAGTTGGATATTTAATGCCACGGCCGCAGGGCACGGCATAAAAGTGACCCCCGGCTGTGGCATTATCTGTCCAGCTAGTGGAGCCCGATGCTGGTGTTAAAAATACAGGGGACCCCTACTCTTTTTGTCCCCCATATTTTTGGCACCAGCACCAGGCGCAGAGCCCGGTGCTGGTTTTAAAAATACGGGGGATCCCTGGCCAATTTTTCCCCGGATTTTTAGAACCAGGACCAGCTCGAAGAGCCCGAGGCTGGTTATGCTTTGGAGGGGGGACCCCACGCCATTTTTTTCCCGGGTTTTTCCCGTTTTTTCCCGTTTTTTTAAATCGCGGCAAAATCCGCCAAATCGGCCGATTTTCGCCCTCGATTCTGGCGAATCCTTCATTGAATATGGTGAATTCCGGCAGGCACCTGCCGGAATTCACCTGGCGAATTGAGTTGGAAAAAAAACCGGCGAAAAATTGCCGCGATTCGCCATGAATTGCATATACCCCATAGTCACTCAATGGGTGCCGGTCCATGTTAATGTTAAAACTGGACTGACATTTCTTGATGCACCCATCCTCTACTACACGGTCACAGAGTCTACAGATACAGGCCCTCATTCCGAGTCGTTCGCTCGTTCTTTTTCATCGCATCGCAGTGAAAATCCGCTTAGAATGCATGCGCAATGTTCGCACTGCGACTGCGCCAAGTAATTTTGCTAAGAAGATAGGATTTTTACTCACGGCTTTTTCTTCGCTCCGGCGATCGTAGTGTGATTGACAGGAAATGGGTGTTACTGGGCGGAAACACTGCGTTTTATGGGCGTGAGGATGGAAACGCTACCGTTTCCGGAAAAAACGCAGGAGTGGCCGGAGAAACGGGGGAGTGTCTGAGCGAACGCTGGGTGTGTTTATGACGTCAAACCAGGAACGGCAAGCACTGAACTGATCGCACAGGCAGAGTAAGTGTGGAGCTACTCTAAAACTGCTAAGTAGTTTGTGATCGCAATATTGCGAATACTTCGGTCGCAATTTTAAGATGCTAAGATACACTCCCAGTAGGCGGCGGCTTAGCGTGAGCAACTCTGCTAAATTCGCCTTGCGACCGATCAACTCGGAATGAGGGCCACAGTTCTCTTTTCAGCTAACAATCCTTCACAATGTTTACAAATAACATGGCTGCTAGATCGTTTCCGGTACTCGCCTTTGCTTGGTGATTGTGTTGCTATTGGAAATTTACACCTCCGTCTCAGTTATCAGAAACCCATTCTGGATCCTTTCTCGACCTCACTGGTACTCTCACCGAAACAGACTGCTCTGGTCAACATCAGGGTCAACATGAAAACACGGATCACAGTCTCTTGAGGCGAGTCCATCTTACAGGAGGAGAAAAGGAGAAATTTGTAATGGGGGTATAGGTAAACAGTTTGAGGGGGAGAGAAACTTGTTACGATAATTAGTTCTCTAGTCTTGTTGTTCTTAAGGTGCTGTCTCTCAGTCTTCCAAACGAACATTCCGGTGATGCAATGTTCCTTCCAAACCAGCGAACTTTCTGTAAGGAGCAAAAAATCTTGCATTACCATTTGTCTAACTGATGTGTGACATACCATCTTTAAAACATGAAAGCATGAGTGAGAAGAGAGAAAACAAAAAAAAAACAAAAGAGAGAGAGAACAATTCATATATATATATATATATATATATATATAACATAACACATCAATAAACAACAACAGGAAAAAAAACATTTTTCAAACATTTTAAAACATTGTCAGATCATCAGGCTGTCATATCTACATGTCCAATGGTTTCCTTGCGCAGTCCCTCCCACCAGCACCTCCATACTCCACCCTCTGTATCTGGCCAGGATACATTGATGCGGATAGGTCATGCTGGGGTTTGGTAGACTTCTGCAAAGACCAAGCAGATATGCAATGTTTGAGTCCTATCAATAATCGTCAGAGATGGGGAGAGAAAAGAAACATTTCACAGATACATTTACAACGTTTCACCCGGTCATTCCTGTGTCTTCAGGGAATGACCTCCCAATTTATTAACTGTTACCTCAGGCTTACCATCAGTCCTAATGATCACCTTTTAGAATTTGGTGTGTAATATTCATGCTCATATTCCTGTCTAGGGGGTCTGACTTTATGTGGGCTGTTGCAGTTACTGGCATAATGCCCTTCTCTTTTGCAAAGATCACAAACCCTGGGCTTCCTCCAAGTGTCAGTGAAATGGGGTCTTGGTTGATTTGATGCCTCCTCAAACGCTTGGATGCTCATCACCATCAACCGCTTTCCCTGTACCTCCCTGATTCCTTGGATACCATGATTATGTCGTTGTCTAGGGAGTTGATATACCTTCTGTGAATCTTTGATCATACACTTAGATCTTTCCTAGGATCTGGGAAATCAGACATGATTGGTCTCAATTCTGTCCGGGACCAGGGACGGCGCATTGCACTGTCCTTGACGGGAATGATTCCCTGATCGTCAGTCTTCCCATTGGGGACTGTGATCACCCTGACAGGACTAAATTCAATTACATCACCTTGTGTTGGTCTTACAATATGGGGTACATTTGTTTGTGCGTGATATAAAACATTGTACGTACCTGTGGACACGACCTCACCTGACCCTCCGTTAGGGGGTTTGATTATTTCCTTTACCGATTTGGTCGCGTCCACCTGGATGTCTTGTGTGATGGCTGCTGGAAGGGGTGCCGACACCGGGCTGGGCTCACTTTCTTGCTTGTATTCCTGAGGGAAGTTTGACATGGGGTGCAACTTGCATAGGTTAATAGTTGTACATTTAACAGTATTACAATTATCATTGTTATGTTTATTACACTTATTCTTATCATCTATAATACAGTTGCTAAGTGCATTTTTATTGTACAACATTGTGCCTTTCTCCGCAACCATAATCCTCTCCATTGCCATGTCTCTCCTCCCAAGATAAGAGTCAGATATGTCAGTTAACTCTCTTTGCAATTCACTTTCCTGTTGCCATAATTTTAAATACTCATAATGTTTGATCCGTCTCTTTACTGATTTAATGAGACCTATCCTTCTCCTTAGGTTCTGTAACACATCTGGGCTAAAGCTACCTACCCGGGGAAACTTCTCCCCGTCATGTACAGTCATTCTTTCCCATTCATCACATAAAACTTCTGTGTGTGAACCGTATTTTTCACACATTACATACCTTGCCGACCCGATTGGTCGGTTTACTGAATCAACCCGAACCGAGGTTGATCGTCCCCTACCCGAACAACTGGCCCCCATAACTTGCAGGCGTTGCTTTCACTACCTCTGACCTTCAATCAGGGTCTTCAGCGAACCCTTACAAAAACCAGAATGTTCAAGATAGGCCAACGGTGGCGGTTTACCGAGTACCCCACTCACTCGCCCACGCCGACCAATACGACCTACACACTGCCCTAGTGCTGGCGTACTCGACCCAGGGCCCCTATGAACCTTTGTTTACTGGAACATGTGAGTGTGATCCGCAGAGAATTAACCCTTTCCAGTAACTGTTGGTTGTTGGATAATTCCTGAGTGACCAGCTAACTTCCCTTTAGAAAATAAAAAATTACACAAATCACGTCAGAATGTACAAATAGCGTTTATGACCCCTTTCGTACGCAAATGGTATTGGGTCAGATTACTAACTAATGCACACAATTACGTGCGGTACAATCGTTCAGCACATAAGCAACTAATCTTATGTACGGAGCGACCAACGGAATCGACATTCAGCAGCTGCGAATTCCTTCAGCCTGAGCTTTATGGCCTATATGGGTCTCGCACCAACTCTTCCTGGTGTTGGGCTACTTGTCTCTATAGCTGACTTCTTTGTCTGCTGTACCTAGACCTCCTGGTCTGTTATAAGACCCCCTGGTCTGACCTCCTGGTCTGCTACAGTATGACCTCCTGGTCTGCTACACTCTAATGCTCTTTATATGTTTAACAAGGGATGCCTCCCTAGCCACCATGTACGTCACTTACATGTATGTACCTCACGAGTACTCGACTTCTTGTGGTTCAACCTCAAAAATTGTAGAACTTATATATGCAAACACTCACTCACCACATGTACACTTTTGTTTCTATTTCTATTTCTGCGCAGAAATTTCTTTCCTTTAGACCAGATGAGTTGTAAATTGGAGAAGGATCTATTAACTTAAATTTCGGACACTAACGACTTGCGCTATTTATCGCGTTGCCACCTTTTCGCCTGTTAAGATAATACTATCGTGTGATTTGAGTTACGTGGGCGTACCCAGACGCTCCGTTGCGTAATATACGCTGCGTGCGTCGGCCTTTGGGTTGCGTACGCGAGTCTCAGCCTTTTGTTAGAGACACGTGTACGCTATACAGATATCCACCATAACACAATTAACACGTTTATCAATGTAGGTGATCCTTGATCATCTACCGAGCAACACACAGATCTCTCCTTGTATCTTTAGTGTGCGTGCTTTACAATTTACCCCTTAATGTATTACTTTTACTCTTTAACTATAAAATAGCGACAAATCTTTCTTAGCACGTTATCAATGCAAATGGCAAACAGGAAGGTGAGATGTGAAAATTACACAAATGAACATGCAATTCTAAATTTAATCTAATAACATACATTGATGTAAGCACACGCATATAGATATTACATATAAGTACCAATCACTATTACTTATGATTGACTATGATATAGATTAAATAAATGCATAAAAAAAACCTCATTAAATGATGATTTCTTTTTGACAATGGATGGCTGATTATTTCCTGAGTCAACTGAAAATCATCCGCTTAGGGAAAAAGAAAGAAAAAAAATGTGACCTTCCCAAAATGGCCGCTGCTCCTCCCCCTTTCACCTCCATGAGGCCCACACAAAATGGTGGACAGAACATGCTGCTTCTTGTCACAAAGAAAGTCATCATTCAAACTCCTAAAGTTATCATGCTATGCAGGGCGATTAAAAATAATTTTAAACCTATTTAAACAGACAAACCATCCAATCTGCGCGTGTAGTTGGCACCAAATAGAAATAAAAAAAAACAGATTTTCAAAGACAATAACGTACTGTTCTTACCTTCCAGTTCCCGAATTCCCTCAGCACTCCTTACCAAGTGAAGCAGACAATTAACTGGTCAGCACTGCAGTATCCCCGACCTCCAAACGGTTTAACGAGGGATACTACCTTCCACTCTTTGCTGACCGATAATGTCTGCTGAAGTTACCTAGTGCAGATATGTGAAGACCGGAGGAGCTCCCAATTGACAATGTCTATAATATATTTGTCCTATTTAAAACACTTTAAAAGGTTAAGAGACACAGTACGCAATTGGCGCCAAAAGTACTGCAAGGGTACGCCCTTAACTATACCTTAAGGAATGTACTTATACTGTAAACATTTGTGCAGTGATAATGTGTAGATGTAATGCAGTGTAACCTTGTTAGCTTAAAAGCTGTATGGGCGACTATGACGCTCTGAGAAACCTTTATGCATTTATAATAATCAATCAAATACCGGTCTAAGGTTCTAACGCCTTTAGTGAGAGAATGAACGTTCAAAAAGAATAATACAATACAAGCTTTACACTACCAAAATAACATAGAATATCTAACCAAGTTACTACACATAAAATACAATAAAGACACAATTACGTTTAAGGGGGAGGGGAGAGAGAGGGGGAGAGAGAATGGCTAACAATATCAATAAGACAATATGGTTGCAGAGAAGCTTACATATGTGAGGAACAATCGCTGCGCAGTTAGTCAATTCTGAGAATCTTTGTGGAGAAAATACTTGAGCTTACCCATACTGGCTGTCCCTATATACACAACCCTACAATACCGCATGGGACAGAAGCTAGACTCCATTTTGGGAAAACTCCAATGATTCCAAAGACTGCAACACATGGTTGAAAGGGGGAGGAGAAAACACCCAGCAGCAGCCATTTTACACAAACCAACTAATCTTATTCCACATTCCAATCCAACTTCCTAGAACCATCTTATTCAATTTCACATTCCAAACAAACTCAGTATCTCAATAACCAGAGCATATGGTATGCTGGCTATGCGATATGAATCATCACAAGACCAGATCACAATGTAACCACACATATCAGCCTGCCATTGCTACAAGCACATGACTACAGTAACAAAAGGAAGTATGTTTTGACTTCAAACCTTCAGCAAGATGCATCATGTAAAACTACTATAATCTGTTATAAATCACCATCCATAAATGTAAACCAGGAATGCTATGCTACAGATTGTCTACTGTTCCAATTCATTACAGATTTCATAGAGTATTATCACCAACACATAACAATCCCACAACTGCACAAGCCTCATTAACTTTAAGCCATTTGTATCTCCAAACCAACCACTCTATACCAATCACTTCACAACTACTCTACCTCAAACACATATCTAAACTATTCTATGCCAATCAGCCATGTGATATTGAGATTATGATACTTAGCCTTTCTCTTGGTAGTCAGTCCTGGGGATAGGCCAGCCATGCTTCTGGGTGCCAGGTAGCTGTGGGAGTAGCTACAGTATATCTGTCCTCTGAGGCCCCAAGCAACTGAACACTGACTTCTTTTCTAGCCATGCCTGTTTGACTAGTTTCTGGGGGAGGGGTCTCTCTTGCTTTGTATATGCTGATCAGGTTCAGCCCTGAAATCTGGCAAAAGGGTTGGCTTGATCATTCATTGTTCTAACAAAGTGATCTTAGCTTTTATACATATAATCATATCTATCCGCTGCAATGTCCCACGACTTCACAACAAGTATCAAATTAATCTACACATCAATCTGCTTGTTTCAATATTAAACATGACGGGTTTATCTGGTTCGGTTCAAATAATACACATTCATGACATTAATTCATTAGCTAATTTTAAATCTCCATGATGTCTGGTGCTTGATATTATTATAATTATGTACTGTATGAAATAAGTGTCGAATCCATCTCTGTGCCATGTCCGTGTAAATGCGTGTGTTACTATATATTGCTGTGCTCGCTGCGCATATTTGCAAGTATAGCGACTTAAATGTGTGCAGTTTGTATGTTCTCTCTATGTAATATTTTTGACTTTGACATCAGACAGCTGTAAAAGCAACATTTATCATTTGGTTTTTATTTTACAAAATTTGCATATTTAGTAGCTTTTGCATGCACCTAGCTATTGCAGGCAGCAAGTCAAACAGGTTACTTATAAAAACTACTATATATGTCTCTTTATGAGTGATGGTCACTTTTTAATTTCTCTTATATTTGTGCTACATCAATAGATCTACAATGAGAAGACTGAGGCTGGGTAAACACTTGACGATGCGCATAAGATGCGACATCTTCAAGTGAAACGATATCGGTGTAGTGACGGCATCCACCCACATCCAGGTGCATGCAGTCTTGTCCAATAGCTTTGGATTTCAATGCTGAAACTAAAGATACTGGACTTTGCTAACGACCCGCGAGAGCACGCATCGTTAACGATATACAGTAGGGGCTGACTCAGGTTGGATCGCAATAAGCGATCCAACCATAAAAACAACAAAAAGTATGCGGGCGCCCATCCTGCGCATGAACTCGCATTTTCTGTGTGGGGCCGCATAAATTGCAAACGCCTCTGCCTGTCAATCAAGCAGAGGCGTTCACAGGGTAGGGGGGAGAGGGGGCGTCAATGCTCCATTTCCTAGGCAGAGATGGAGCGTTGCGGGGGGTGGAGGCGGCCAAACTGTCATAGCGTTATTAAAACAGGGGCGTAGTGTGGGTGTGATCGCGGCCGCTGTGTGACATCACAAACAGCTGCCGCAATCACAAGGATGCGCCGGCATGAGGCAACCTTAATTTCTGCTATCAAGCTGAAATTGCGATGCGATCAGCGGTCAGCATGCTGGGTGACCTTGCCTTGTGATGGGTGGCCCCAACGTGTTCACAAGGATTGCAAATTCTGCTACTCAGCAGAATTTGCAATCTTTACTGAATCAGGCCCTTAGTGTGAACACACTGGACAATATGAATGATATATCGTCCGACCCACCGGCCAAGTGTGTACCCAGCCTAACACTGATTCAGACTTTTGCCTTAATAGCAGTTTCATCTATAATTTTTTTTTATATAGACGGCAAGACAAACCTGGCGGTGACACATCCCAAGGTCCTCAGAGCTGAAGCTGGGCAGTCGGTGACCATCACCTGCTCCTTTGTGAGTAGTGTTACTTCCTACAGTGTGAAATGGACTTTAGGGTGCGATAGTAGTCTGTCTCTCACTGATCAGCCATACTACAAGCACAGAGTAACCGTACATACTGCGGGAAATGCCCACACAAGGAATGACTTTGGAAGGTCCTCCTTTGAAGTGCATACTAATATTACAATTGGCAACCTGACAGAGAATGACTCGGGAACCTTCTGTTGCCACGTGGAGACTGTTAATGGGGAGAAGGGAAGCGGAATCGGAACCCGAGTGGAGGTGACACCGAGATCATGTCCTGCAGGTATTGTATGACTAACTGCTATTATACTGCCAAGACTGTGAGATAATAATAGTGTCTATATTCTCCCTCTCCTTCACCATATAACATCTTCCTATAGCACCTAATGGTCTATGGGCCTGATTCATATTTGTACGATGGTTGGGGGACTATGCAGGCACAAAATCCACATATGCAGAATGGGTCCTGCAATACATACAAATCAACCACCTGCACGCCTTGCTGATAATCAGGCTGCTGGAACTAAAAGTGACTAACACCAATCACTGAAATACAATACAAAAAAGAAAAGAGTTCCTGCGCACTGAAAGAAGGGTATATGACACGTTATATTAGGTGTCTGTGGATATAAAGCACAATATCTCTCAATTAGAACAAATCCTGATATCTCTCAATCCAAAAAAATAAAAATAAAAATGTCCCAATGAAAGTCAATTAGAATAGCAGTCAAATTTCAAGAATTTCTTAAATCTCTTATCTGGTCTCCTCCTGAATCCTCCAACCAGTGAAAATGGCAGATGATAATAAAACCAGGAGCAGATCTTGCCACGGGCAAGCAGGACTTTTGCCCGGGGCGCCGCCTTCCGGAGGGCGCCGGCGCCATCCGGAGGGCGCCGCACCACGGCAAGATCCGCTGCTGATGTGCCGTGCGCCCCCCGCTGCCCGCCGCCGCTGTCCCCCGCTGTCCCCCGTCGCGAAGGTAACTAGACGCGTAGCGTCTAGTTTCCCTTCGTGGAGAGGACGTTTACTGTGCGGTGCGTGATGACGTCATCGCGCACCGCACATCTTTCATCGGCGCTACTACTGTACAGGGGGCGTAAGTGACAACGCCCCCTGTATGAAGCCACGCCCCCATCGCCTGCCCGGGGCGCTCAAAACCCCGGAGCCGGCCCTGAATAAAACCTGTAGTTAGTCGTCCCCACAGTTTTCAGTTCTCTGTCAATGTCCTCAATTAAGGTACATGCAAGACAAATAATGGGGAATCATAGTGCAGACTTATACAAGTTTATTTTTAACAAGTTTACAGTTAAAAAGAATCAGCATGCGTACCCAAAGTGACCTTCAGAGGATTGAGAGATATCAGTATAAGGATTTGTTTCAAAATCTTTGAAACCTACTGTGACCACAATTGATCTGATTGGGACATTTTAGGATTTGTTCTCTAATTGAGAGATATTGGGCTTTATATCCACAGACACCTAATAAAAAGTGTCATATACCCTTCTTTCAGTGTACAAGAACTCTTTTCTTTTTTGGGTCTTGCAATGTCGCTTTCAGCCCCCGGTCAGCCGCGCCATTATTGACATGGGGGGGGGGGGGGGGGGGGCGGTAAGTGTCGCCCCGTTTTGAAGGCGTGCAACGTCTGCGTCATCAGATGCAGATTTCCTGGACCCTGGTGTCCGGATACTACGGACAGCCTGAGTAAGCTTCAGCTGGCCGGTGCCTAAAACCACTGGAAATTCTGACCGGTGATGGTGATCATAGGCTGCGTTCTAAGACGCAGCACTTTGATCCTCGCTACTGGGTCTATCTCCTACAGACACCTCCTGCTGCATTATGGTTTTAATTAGACAGAATTGCCGCTTCCTTGCGGCTGTGCAATTCCATGCAGTGATAAGAGCGGAGAAGTGAGCCAGTGGAGAAGTGCCCATGGCAACCAATCAGCACTGAAGTAACATCTATAATTTGCATACTATAAAATGATACAGAGCTGCTGATTGGTTGATGAGGCAATTTCTCCACTGGCTCACTTCTCCACTCTTATCACTGCTTACTAAATGTCCCCCCCTCATATACTGTAATGAAATAATGTGGCCTGTAATCCCTCATTCTGGGTGACTAATCCCCCTGACAGTGTACACTATAATCCCCAAGTACTGTATGAACAGACTACCATATTGATATTTTATTTTATATATATATGAAATGTAAACTAACCCATTAAGGTTCATGATATATATACAGTCTCTATATCATTCTATATAATAAAAGGCTTACACTGCTCCTCACCTCTAGATGGCGCCTGACTGAGCAATTCAAGTGATGCTCCATTCGGGCGCACACAGCTGCTGGTTCTGACATTACTGGTATATTGTTCCGTCATTTTGACTGGCTGGTAACTAGTTGCCTATAATTTTATGACAAATAGAAAAATAATAATAATAAAATGATCCCATATTATATGTGTCACTAGCCGTACAATAATATAAATGACTCAATAGAAACAAAGGGGGTAATTCCAAGTTGATCGCAGCAGGATTTTTGATAGCAACTGGGCAAAACCATGTGCACTGCAGGGGAGGCAGATATAACATGTGCAGAAAGAGTTAGATTTGGGTGGGTTATATTGTTTCTGTGCAGGGCAAATACTGGCTGCTTTATTTTTACACTGCAAATTAGATTGCAGATTGAACACACCACACCCAAATCTAACTCTCTATGCACATGTTATATCTGCCTCCCCTGCAGTGCACATGGTTTTGCCCAGTTGCTATCAAAAATCCTGCTGCGATCAACTTGGAATTACCCCCAAAGGACGTTGTCACAGTCTGCCTTCTCTTTCCTACAATATACAGTTAGCAAAATGAAAATCTTTTTATTCTGTTTTTTTCATGTCTAGCTTTACATCATTTTTGCTTTCTATTTTTACTTGCAGCCTCAAATTGGAATAAGGAGCTAATAATTCGCTATACCGTTGTAGGAATTGACACGTGTCTTATAGTGATCCTGTTTGCAATGGTTATTAAATTTCGCCCCCGAGGTAAGTGTCTCTCTGGGTCTGAGGTGCATGAAGCAGTGAAAAGAGCGGAGAAGTGAGCCAGTGGAGAAGTTGCTCTTGGCAACCAATCAGCAGCTCTGTATAGTTTTATAGAATGCAAATTATAAATGTTACATCAGTGCTGATTGGTTGCCACGGGCAACTTCTCCACTGGCTCACTTCTCCACTTTTATCACTGTTTAGTACATCTCCCTCTTAGTGTCTTTTGCTGTAGATGCACTGGCAATGTTATGCTAATCCTCAACCCCTGGTGTGTGCAATAATGGCTCAATTAATGTTTCAACTTTGTCCAACATTGATATTGCATGCAACTTACACTCATGCCCTCTGTATTTAGATTAGAGATGTGCAGGTTCAGTTTTACTCGGATTTATTCGGGGCTCGAAACGGCATCTTATTGGATCACGGATGTCACGCGTTTTGGATAGCCAATAAGCAAAACCCGAAATACCCGAGTAAATCCGAGTAAAACTGAACCCGCTCATCTCTAATTTAGATCTCAGTGATATTCAATCCCTAACACCCTCTGTGAGGCCATCCTCTTACCCACTTGACTGGCTAATATTTTTCCAAAAATGTTCCCAAAATTGTTGAATTTTCTTTTTATCATCAGATTATGTAAATAATGGCTATCTAACCTGGTTCAGTATAGGGTTGTTACGCAATATGCAGTTTTGGTAATAATTTGTTCATGGAAAAAAAGAAGAAGTTTGGGGACATATTTTGAAAAAATAGCTTTCTATAGTGAAAAAACCTTTACAGTGATATTGGGGTGGCGTGCGTGGTGACACACGATACTGACTACCCCTAGTACCTTTAACCACCCAAGGCATGCATATATCAGAGTGTGACTGCACGCCCAAGACTGGTATATGTTCCCAATAAACTGGCCCCTGTTGTGATGAAACAGAGAGACACAGATACAGAATAGTTCAGAATATGTTGCTTAATTTTATTATTTTTAATGAATTAACATTTAACTGTGTAACAGAGTAATAACATAGTTTCATTTTTCCTGTAAGAAATGTGTATGTCTGTCAGTGAGGCGGGGATGTGCTGCTGTAAGTGAGGCGGGGATGTGCTGCTGTAAGTGAGGTGGGTGTGTGCTGCTGTCAGTGAGGCAGGGACGTGCTGCTGTCAGTGAGGCAGGGATGTGCTGCTGTCAGTGAGGCGGGGATGTTCTGCTGTCAGTGAGGCGGGGATGTGCTGCTGTCAGTGAGGCGGGGATGTGCTGCTGTCAGTGAGGTGGGGATGTTCTTCTGTCAGTGAGGTGGGGATGTGCCGCTGTCAGTGAGGGAGTGATGTGCTGCTGTCAGTGAGGCTGTGCTGCTGTTAGTGAGGCATGGATGTGCTGCTGTCAATGAGGCAGTGATGTGTTGCTATCAGTGAGGGGGGATGTGCCGCTGTCAGTGAGGCAGGGATGTGCTGCTGTCAGTGAGGCGGGGATGTGCTGCTGCCAGTGAGGCGGGGATGTGCTGCTGTTAGTGAGGCAGGGATGTGCTGCTGTCAGTGAGGCGGGAATGTGCTGCTGTCAGTGAGGTGGGGATGTGCCGCTGTCAATGAGGGAGTGATGTGCTGTTGTCAGTGAGGCAGTGATGTGCTGCTGTCAGTGAGGCTGTGCTGCTGCCAGTGAGGCATGGATGTGCTGCTGTCAGTGAGGCAGTGATGCGTTGCTATCAGTGAGGGGGGATGTGCCGCTGTCAGTGAGGCAGGGATGTGCTGCTGTCAGTGAGGCGGGGATGTGCTGCTGCTAGTGAGGCGGGGATGTGCTGCTGTCAGTGAGGCGGGGATGTGCTGCTGTTAGTGAGGCGGGGATGTGCTGCTGTCAGTGAGGTGGTGATGTGCTGCTGTCAGTGAGGCGGGGATGTGCTGCTGTCAGTGAGGCGGGGATGTGTTGCTGTATGTGAGGCGGGGATGTGTTGCTGTATGTGAGGCAGGGATGTGCTGCTGTCTGTGAGGCAGGGATGTGCTGCAGTCAGTGAGGCAGGGATGTGCTACTGTCAGTGAGGCAGGGTTGTGCTGCCGTCAGTGAGGCAGAGATGTGCTGCTGTCAGTAGTGAGGCTGTGCTGCTGTCAGTGAGGTGGGGATGTGCCACTGTCAGTGAGGCAAGGATGTGCCGCTGTCAGTGAGGCGGGGATGTGCTGCTGCCAGTGAGGCAGGGATGTGCGGCTGTCAGTGAGGTAGGGATGTGCGGCTGTCAGTGAGGCAGAGGTGTGCTGCTGTCAGGGAGGTGGGGATGTGCTGCTGTTAGTGAGGCAGTTATGTGCTGCTGTTAGTGAGGTGGTGATGTGCTGCTGTCAGTGAGGCATGGATGTGCTGCTGTCAGTGAGGCATGGATGTGCTGCTGTCAGTGATGTGGGGATGTGCTGCTGTCAGTAAGGCAGGGATGTGCTGCTGTTAGTGAGGCGGGTATGTGCTGCTGTCAGTGAGGTGGGGATGTGCTGCTGTCAGTGAGGCAGGATTGTGCTGCTGTCAGTGAGGCAGGATTGTGCTGCTGTCAGTGAGGCAGGGATGTGCTGCTGTCAGTGAGGCAGGGATGTGCCGCTGTCAGTGAGGTGGGGATGTTCTGCTGTCAGTGAGTCAGGGATGTGCTGCTGTCAGTGAGGCAGGGATGTGCTGCTGTCTGTAAGTGACCGATGTGCTGCTGTCAGTGAGGCAGAGGTGTGCTGCTGTTAGTGAATCGGGGATGTGCTGCTGTCAGTGAGGTGGGGATGTGCTGCTCTCAGTGAGGCGGGGATGTGCTGCTGTCAGTGAGGCAGGGATGTGCTGCCGTCAGTGAGGTGGGGATGTGCTGCTGTCAGTGAGGTGGGGATGTGCTGCTGTCAGTGAGGCAGGGATGTGCTGCTGTCTGTAAGGGACCGATGTGCTGCTGTCAGTGAGGCAGAGGTGTGCTGCTGTTAGTGAATTGGGGATGTGCTGCTGTCAGTGAGGTGGGGATGTGCTGCTGTCAGTGAGGTGGGGATGTGCTGCTGTCAGTGAGGCGGGGATGTGCTGCTGTCAGTGAGGCAGGGATGTGCTGCTGTCAGTGAGGCAGGGATGTGCTGCTGTCAGTGAAGCAAGGATGTGCTGCTGTTATTGAGGCAGGGATGTGCTGCTGTCAGTGAGGCGAGGATGTGCTGCTCTCAGCGTTGAAGTAACATTTATAATTTGCATACTATAAAATTATACAGAGCAGCTGATTGGTTGCCATGGACAACTTCTCCACTGGCTCTGTGTTGGTGGTTAATCCATGAGTAAGCGTCTGATATGCTCTCCACATTTCCACTATCACTAGTCAGTGCAGTTCTCGAGTTCTTACTTGAACTTAACCTCCAAGTCCACGACAATATTGACATCCACTAGTGGATTTGCCTGCTATTCCTTTGCAAAAAGACGTTACTCTCAGAGAAGAGGCAATAGACGGGGTTCGATATAACTGAGCCGCCCCATACATCCCGCCACGCTCTTCGTGCAAATTTACACTGCCATGATTGCCAGAAAAGTGCACATTTTAAGTTGTCCGTTCACTACAAGTCTGTTGGATGCAGCTGCAATGTGACAAAGACGCTGTGTGTTACGGTAAAGACGCATAAGTGTGTAAACATAAAATTGGATATCCATGGCGTCTATGCCGTGCCAGGTATCTTGCGCCATATAGAGCCCAAGCACAGGGTGAATGAGGGCACATATGAAGCATTGTAAGCATCACTGTCCAGTTATCTTCTTGCATTGTGACTCTGACTCTCTGACATTGCAGCATAACCAGGAACCACTGGAACCTGAACTTGGCCTTCACTATGCTGAGATCTGTAGGACACGTCAGCCTCAATGTCCCCTGGAGAGATGCAATGGGAACAGGATCTTCTGGACAACGTTCTGGGTGTAACAGCCCATCTGCCCGTCTGCCCATCATTTAATATATAATTGTGCAAAGTGTCAAATATGTATGTATAAACTGCTATGCCTGTATATTATGTCTTGTCTGTTTAACAAAATTGTACCGAAGATACAAGCAAATATGACACCAACAGAGCCGCCATCAGGATAAAGCAAGATAAAGACGTTGTACTGTGTCGTGAATTAAATATTAGTGACTACAAATATTCTGTAGCACCAGCAAATAGGGACATTCTTTCATTCCGGCAATTATGGGCACAGGTTCCACCGAGGCATTGCAGTTAGCTCCTGCTGATAACCTAGGTCAGGCCACTACAGAGCCAGGGGAGTCAGCTGCTTCTACATGGTCCATGTACATAGGTATAGCATACTCAGTACTGCAAGTAGAAAAAAATGTCTTATGGGTACTGTGTGTGCGGGCGCAAAAAAAATGGGTGTGGCCAAATGCCACATTGGGTGTGGCCAATGAAATGGGGGCGTGATACACATATGGGGGTGCCAGATACACATATGACCCCAATAGTGCCAGATACATGTTGCCCCAGAGTGCCAGATATTAATTGCCCCAGAGTGCCAGATACACAAATGCCCCCACAGTGCCATATACACAAATGAAATAAACAAGAGAGGATATAACTTGCGCCTATGGAGCAGCTTTGTACTAAAACTCTTGGATACACCACATCCAATTCTACATTCACAACAACACAATTTTTGAGTAGTCCACAAGCGCTACCACATTCTAAACTATTTTATATATATATATGTGTGTAAGAATCCTTTCAAGGATCTGAGTCCTCAACGTATAGGGTGAGCTTCTTTTCCGTGGTTCGCACCTCTGGACTGACCTCCTGTCAATGGGGAATGTTCCTCAAAAGGTTTCTTTTAGGCCCCTCTGACACGTCTGGTCCCTGGGATCTCACCCCTCCTAGATAAAGGACGCTCACCTTATGTATATGCCCTATATGCCTTGAAAGGTTTCTTTCCTTCAATTCGTTTTTTTCAAAAAACACTCTGTGTATATCTCATCGGGGCAGATCTTATCCCATATATACCATGCTCACCTTAGTATAAGGCCCTATGTGCCTTGAAAGGTTTCTTTCACCGTCTGTCCTCCACGTTCTTTTCTACTCCTCCGTTAATCCTCATATAGTGTTACAGAGAAAGTAAAAGTCCAAAATCCGAACTTATATTAAAAAAGTTCAAAAATTTATTTCCAACAGAACATAAAATTCCATAAAAAGGTAATAATAACCTCTTAAAATATGCCCCTAAACAACAGTGGCCAAAGGTTCGTCCCACATTAAGCCCCTCGGAACCCGACAGGGAGTAGTAAATTACCCTGGTTTCAAAAGACAAATGGATCTTAGGGATCCCTTCCAAGATCCCGGTTCCTTATCTAGGGGAAAAAAATATGAGAAGACCTTACCACTTGGGGTCAAAAAGTTAGTGCCAACGCGTTTCGGATAACAAATCCTTCCTCAGGGCATAATGTGGGACCAACCTGGTAGGCCTTTTATACTCTACTGAACTCTCCCCTGGTTCCTCAAACCAATCAGGAATCACAGTGGTCAAATCTTCTAAAAGACCATACCCATTTTCCCAGCTTCCACTTCTATTTATCCTTATATCAATCACATATTAAATGGTGAATAGACATGTTTATAAAACATACATGGTGAGTATAATAAATATGTTTAAACATAAATTGGCAAAGTATAATATCAGGTCCGGAACAGCGGATTTCCCAATCTTTATGTTCTCTCTTTATATATATACTCCCGGATCCAGATTCATTTGTCCGTGTTTTTCGGCTTTTACTCCAATCGCACTCCCGCCAATAATCTCCGGGAATCGTTCCACTTCCTATGTATGGGTCCATCATTTCTTTTACTCCCCTCATACATCTCCGAGGTTCCTATCAAACCGGAAGTGTGATGTTCGTCGTTACCGACGGCTGTGGTGTGCTTCCGGTCTTTGGCACGCAAACAGGAAGTGTGTCTGGAGCGCACCCGTACGTTTTCATTATTCTTGTATCGGAACTCTTGCACAGGAGCATATAGATGAATAAAAAACAGTTTGTTAGGAGGAGATACACAAAAAAGACTTTATATCTTATCTTATACCGTTAGAAAATTATACCATTTATAAACGGGGCATAATGAAGCGGGGCATACAAAAACTGCACTGATTTATTAGGTTAATTATGCGTCGTAATACCCATATTTGATATCTGATCCAGCATATAATTTCTGTATCCTTTGGTCTTATTCTATAAATTAATATAAATATTAAAGGTAGCTCTCTAGGTTTAGCCATTTGATAGTATTCTAATTGGTTCTCATTTTAACAGTGCTGTAACATTTAATGTGTCTCAAGTGGTTCAAAGAAACCACTTGATTTCAAAATCAATATTAAGCCCTTTAGGGGCCATGGTGCCCAATTCATAAATGGCTCTCATCTCCGCCCTCGCTAATTGTGCCTCCCCATTTTTCATTCTCCAACTGGGGGTTATCACTTTAATGCCACAGAACTTGACTAGATGGCTGATATTACATTGATGGGTTTTGCCAAAGTGAGATGAAACACTATGAGACTCTAGGCCTTTTTTAATATTACGAGCATGTTCTGCCATTCGTACTTTGAGCATTCGTGTGGTTCTTCCCACATATTGTGAGCCACACGAACATTCCAGCAGGTATATGCAATTTTTGCTATTGCAAGTAATAAAATCTTTAATACTGTAGACCTTATTAGTTTGTGTGGACTTATATTGTGTGATTTTGCTCTCTTTACTTTTGCACGCCTTGCACATAATGCATAGGCCGCATCTAAAGAAGCCCTTGGATATATTCCTAGTTAGCATCCTGGGGGCAGTTACTACACTGCTCACCACATTTTCTTTTAAATTTTTTGCCCTCCTATAAATGAATCTAGGGGTTTTTGTTATAGACCCTTTCAGAGCAGGATCCCTGTCTAAGATAGACCAATGTCTTCTTATTATACATTCGACCTGCTTATGTTGGCTATTATAGGCCGTAATGAAGGGTACCTCCCCAGATAACTTATCTCTTTTTTCTGGCTTCTTACTTAGCATCTCACTACAATTGTTATTACCAATGGTTTCCATGGCTTGTTGTACTATTTTTCGATCGTACCCCTTAACCTCAAATTGTTTCTGTAAGACTTGTGCCTGTTCCCAGTATATTTCATTATCTGTACAATTCCTTCTCACTCTTTGAAATTGACTGGCTGGAATACTCCTCAACCAGTTTTGGTGATGATTACTAGAGTAATCTATAAAGGAATTACAGTCTGTCAACTTTGCATAATTACTGGTTTTAATTTTATCTTCCTCTATATATATGCGTAGGTCTAGAAAATTTACCTCTACTTCACTGATGTTAAAAGTTAGATGTATATTGTTTTTATTAGCATTCAAATGTTCACAGAATGTGTCCAATGAAGGACGATCTCCACTCCATATAAAGAGTACATCATCGATGTAACGATTCCATGACACCAGGCTGGCGCCAAGCTCATGGCCGCTCCATACTTGTTGATCCTCCCAATGCGCCATGAACAGATTCGCATAACTTGGCGCCAGCCCGGTGCCCATCGCCGTACCCTTGAGTTGTAAGTGGAACGAACCATTAAACCAAAAAAAGTTGTTATACAGGATTAAAGATGTCCCTTCCAATACAAAGTTGCTCCTTTCACATGAGAAGCCTTCTTTTTCCATGAAGTATGTCAGGGCCTCCAAACCCGTCTGGTGCTCAATCACCGTATAAAGAGACGTGACATCAGCCGTCACCAATAGGTAACCCGGCTTCCAATCTACCGTCATCAATTTATTAATGGTGGTAATGGTGTCCCTTAAATAGGAACGAGTAGTCTTAACCATGGGTTGTAATATATGGTCTATAAAACATGATAGATTGGATAACCCAGAGTTCGTCCCTGCTACAATTGGACGTCCAGGGGGTGTTTGCCTATTTTTATGTATCTTAGGTAAGATATATAGTACAGGTATAGACGGGTTCTCTATAATCATATACCTGTACTCCTCTTCCGTGATTGTTCCTAGTCCAAGATACAGTCCCAAAAAGACCTCTAGCTTTTTCTCTATACTATCACTGGGATTCCCCCTTAGTTTTTGGTAGGTGTTACCATCCCCTAACTGCCTCATGATTTCCTTGTTGTAATCATCAAGATTCATAATGATGATACTACCCCCCTTATCCGCTGGCTTTATCACTATCTCTTTATTGTTTCTCAGAGAGGTGATGGCCTTTCTTTCTTCCTTCGTCAGGTTTGTTTTCCTATTGGCTTTGAATGTCACACTCTCTAGATCCGCTTTCACTGCCTTTTCGAAGGATTCTATAAAACTCCCCTTTTTATGTTTTGGGTAAAACTTGGACTTCCTTTTAAATTTGGATCCTGTATAAGCACTCCCTCCAGTGTCCCCTTCTGGTATTTCACTAAAGAATCTCTTCAAAGTTAGTCGTCTAACTAGCTTTTCTATATCAATAAGTACCTCAAATTTGTCACATCTATTCGTGGGAGAAAATTTAAGTCCTTTTTCAAGGATAGATTTCTCATGTATTGAGAGTGTATACCCACTTAAGTTGTATATTTTGGTGACACCTGATCTATTTTCCTGTGGGACTTCTTGAGCTATGATTGTATCAACAATAGTACTTTTTTCTATGTTATCTTCCTTCTGTTTTTTCCTATCTCTTCTTTTTTTATTGAGGGATTTCCTTTTACCTCCTCTCTTTCCTCGTTTGCATAGTATTACCTTCTCCTTGGGGGTCTGTATGTGCCCTTCTCTAAAAAAGATGAGGTACTGGGGTTTTGTAGCCTACGAGGTTCTTCATAATGTCTATCATTTTCTTCCCTTCTATATTCATTATAGGTTATTCTCGATATATCCTCCTTTTCTCTACGTTGGTTCCTACCCCATTCTGTAAATCTCTTTTTTCCACCTTCATACTGTTCTGTCCTTCTTTCTAGGTGTTCCTTATTATTTCTTCTATAAATCTCTTCCTCTCTCCTAAATATTGAATCCCTCTGTCCCTCCATATGCACGTTCCCTTGTCTTATGGTATTGGGATTTTGCCTTTCTCCCGTCCTGTTTGGTTCGAATGAAGTATCCCTTCTCCTCCCATATCTTCTATTGTTTCTCCGAGGTGATCTTCTTGGTAGAGCTCGGTGTAATTCAACACTAGCGGACTCTACTTCCCTAGGAGGTTCACTTATTTCCTCCTCTTTATCCTTCTTATCTCTACTGTATTTTTTCTGTTTCTTACTTCTAATTTCTCTTTCATTTCTCATGATTTTTGTAGTTATGATTTCCTCCATATCCCTATATTCCTTGGAACCTGCATATGGCTCTGCCAGGGACTTATAGGTTTCTATTTCTCCCTCTACTTTTTGTAATTCTCTTTTTTTCTCACAGATTATCAATTCCATTAATGAAAAAGAACATGTATCGATGGTTTTTTGCCATGATTTGATAAATTCACCCGACTCCCTCTGAAAGGACGGGAGTTTGTTTATCCTTAAACCTCTGGGTATCAATCCATCAGTACAGTACCTCTCCAGAGAAACCACTTCCCACCATATACACAAATGCCCCCACAGTGCCATATACACAAATGCCCCAGTGTCAGATACACAAATGCCCCAGTGTCAGATATACATTGCCCCACAGTTCCAGATACACAAATGCCCCCCACAGTGCCAGATACACAAATGCACCCGCAGTGCCAGATATACATTGCCCCACAGTGCCAGATACACAAATGCCCCCGCAGTGCCAGATACACAAATGCCCCCGTAGTGCCAGATACATTAATGACCCCATGGTGCCAGATACATAAATGTCTCCACAGTGCCAGATACACATTGCACCAGTGTGTCCCCCCCTGCTCACCGCTGCCTTAGTCTGTGCTGTGTGAGGGAAGGAGAGCGCAGCGCGAGCATCTTCTGCCCCTTAATGCTTGTGAAGTCCGATCTCGTCTCCGGCGGCGGGTATCTCAAATTAGGCGCCGGTTTGTTAGCCAATCAGAGCTCGTGGACCGGCAGCCAATAAGGAGCGACGGCTGCCGGTCCGCGAGCACTGATTGGCTAGCACCCGGTGCCTTATTGATATTCACTGCAGCCGCCGGAGACCACCGACATCACAGTGAATTGAGGGATGGAGAGGCGCGCTCTCCTCCCCTCATACAGAAGCCAGCGGGAGGGAGGTATGGTGTACCGGCTGGGAATTTCTTACTGGTACGCCGTACCGCTGCGTACCGCCATACTTGCAGTGCTGAGCATACTTCCCAAATTCAAGACATGTGCAAATCAAGCCCCTCCCACATCAGCCTAAACTCCACCCTGATCCACCCAAGCCATGGCATGATTTGCCTAGATGTGTCCAATTTGGATGAAACGTCCATGAAGTAGGACAGGACAGTCAAAATTGGAACAGTTGGGTGGTATGATATAATATGGTCGTTCAGTCCGAGCTATTCATCTGCTTTAGATCGCGAATTAAGGATAGCCTGATCAGGGTTATCAGCCGTTTCCACCCTTGCATTAAACACTAGAATCCAATCAGGGTTAAGTACTGGACAGTAAAGTAAACTAAACACAATCAGGGGCTCATTGATCAAGAGTGCTAAAACTCATTCGTATGATAAATGGTGCTCCCGCCAATCAACTCCCAACTGTCATGACAGGTCGGAGCGGATTGGCTGGAGCACCATTTATCATATGCAATGAGTTTTATCATTCACAACAAATTTTATCACTCGTTGATAAATGGGCCCCTCAATCGCAGTACACACTAGAGAGATGTGTGCTGAGCGATCTGTCACAGACCCAGGAGCGGATCTTGCCACGGGCAAGCAGGACTTTTGCCCGGGGCGCCGCCTTCCGGAGGGCGCCGGCGCCATCCGGAGGGCACCGCACCACGGCAAGATCCGCTGCTGATGTGCCGTACGCCCCCCGCAGCCTGCCGCCGCTGTCCCCCGCCGCGAAGGTAACTAGACGCGTAGCGTCTAGTTTCCCTTCGTGGAGAGGACGTTTACTGTGCGGTGCGCGATTACGTCATCGCGCACTGCACAGCAAAGGTCCTCTCCACGAAGGGAACTAGACACGAAGCGTCTAGTTCCCCTTCGTGGAGAGGACCTTTGCTGTGCGGTGCGCGATGACGTCATCGCGCACCGCACATCTTTCATCGGCGCTACTACTGTACAGGGGGCGTAAGTGACAACGCCCCCTGTATGAAGCCATGCCCCCATCGCCTGCCCGGGGCGCTCAAAACCCCGGAGCCGGCCCTGCACAGACCTCTCCGCACACATCTCTCCCCCGCTCCGCACAGATTGTGCATGCATGCAGGCCAATCTAGCATTGGCGATAGCGAAGTGCAGGGACGCACATCGCTATCGCGGGGGGGCATACATACGAGAGATCCATGCTTAAAGTCAGATTGCTTAGATTTTAAGAATGGATCTCTCCGTGTGTATCCCCCTTTAGTCTGTTATGTAATTGGCTTTTATTTTTCTCTGACGTCCTAGTGGATGCTGGGGACTCCGTAAGGACCATGGGGAATAGCGGCTCCGCAGGAGTCTGGGCACATCTAAAGAAAGCTTTAGGATCACCTGGTGTGCACTGGCTCCTCCCCTTATGACCCTCCTCCAAGCCTCAGTTAGATCTCTGTGCCCGAACGAGAAGGGTGCACACTAGGGGCTCTCCTGAGCTTCTTGGTGAAAGTTTTAGATTAGGTTTGTTATTTTCAGTGAGACCTGCTGGCAACAGGCTCACTGCATCGAGGGACTAAGGGGAGAAGAAGCGAACTCACCTGCGTGCAGAGTGGATTGGGCTTCTTGGCTACTGGACATTAGCTCCAGAGGGACGATCACAGGTTCAGCCTGGATGGGTCCCGGAGCCGCGCCGCCGGCCCCCTTACAGAGCCAGAAGAGCGAAGAGGTCCGGAAAAATCGGCGACAGAAGACGTTCCTGTCTTCAATAAGGTAGCGCACAGCACTGCAGCTGTGCGCCATTGCTCTCAGCACACTTCATACTCCGGTCACTGAGGGTGCAGGGCGCTGGGGGGAGGCGCCCTGAGACGCAATAAAACACAATAAAAATACCTTACATGGCAAAAAATACATCACATATAGCTCCTGGGCTATATGGATGCATTTAACCCCTGCCAGAATATACAGAAAAACGGGAGATAAGGCCGACGGAAAAGGGGCGGAGCCTATCTCCTCAGCACACTGGCGCCATTTTCCCTCACAGCTCAGTTGGAGGGAAGCTCCCTGGCTCTCGCCTGCAGTCACTACACTACAGAAAGGGTTAAAAAAAGAGAGGGGGGCACTAATTAGGCGCAGTATTAAAACATACAGCAGCTATAAGGGGAAAAACACTTATATAAGGTTATCCCTGTATATATATATATATATATATAGCGCTCTGGTGTGTGCTGGCAAACTCTCCCTCTGTCTCCCCAAAGGGCTAGTGGGGTCCTGTCCTCTATCAGAGCATTCCCTGTGTGTGTGCTGTGTGTCGGTACGTTTGTGTCGACATGTATGAGGAGAAAAATTATGTGGAGACGGAGCAGATTGTCTGTAATAGTGATGTCACCCCCTAGGGGGTTGACACCTGAGTGAATGTACTGTTGAAACTTACGTGACAGTGTCAGCTCTGTATAAAAGACAGTGGTTGACATGAGACAGCCGGCTACTCAGCTTGTGCATGTCCAGACGTCTCATAGGCCGTCAGGGGCTCTAAAGCGCCCGTTACCTCAGATGGCAGATACAGACGCCGACACGGATACTGACTCCTGTGTCGACGGTGAAGAGACAACCGTGATTTCCAATAGGGCCACACGTTACATGATTGAGGCAATGGAAAATGTTTACACATTTCTGATAATATGAGTACCACCAAAAAGGGGTATTATGTTTGGTGAGGAAAAACTACCTGTAGTTTTCCTGAATCTGAGAAATAAAATGAGGTGTGTGATGATGCGTGGGTTTCCCCCGATAACAATTGATAATTTCTAAAAAGTTATTGGCAGTATACCTTTTCCCGCCAGAGGTTAGGGTGCGTTGGGAAACACCCCCTAGGGGGGGATAAGGCGCTCACACGCTTGTAAGAACAAGGGCTCTACCCTCTCCTGAGATGGCCGCCCTTAAGGATCCTGCTGATAAAAGCAGGAGGGTATCCTAAAATGTATTTACACACATAATGGTGTTATACTGCGACCAGCAATCGCCTCAGTCTTGATGTGCAGTGCTGGGTTGGCGTGGTTGGATTCCCTGACTGGAAATATTGATATCCTAGATAAGGACAGTATATTATTGCCTATAGAGCATTTAAAAGATGCATTTCTATATATGCATGATGCACAGCGGAATATTTGCCGACTGGCATCAAGTATAAGTGCGTTGTCCAATTCCACCAGTAAAGTGGTCAGGTGATGCGGATTCCAAACGGCATTTGGAAGTATTGCCTTAAAAAGGGGACATTTGGGGTCGGTCTTTCAGACCTGGTGGCCACGGCAACAGCTGGGATATCCACGTTTGTACCCCAGGTCGCCTCTCAAAATAAGACGCCGTATTATCAGACGCAGTCCTTTGTTGGCAAGCGATCAAAAGGTTCCTCTTTTCTGCTCGTGACAGAGGGAGAGGAAAAAGGCTGCAGAGATCAGCCAGTTCACAGGAACAGAAACCCTTTCCCGCCTCTGCCAAGCCCTCAGTATGACGCTAGGGCTTTACAAGCTCAGGCACGGTGGGGGCCCGTTCTCAATGAATTTCAGTGCGCAGTGGGCTCACTCGCAAGTAGACCCCTGGATCCTTCAGGTAATATCTCAGGGGTACAAATTGGAATTCGAGACGTCTCCCCCTCGCCGTTTCCAAAAAATCGGTTTTACCGACGTCTCCCTCTGACAGGGAGGCAGTTTTGGAAGCCATTCACAAGCTGTATTCCCAGCAGGTGATAATCAAGGTACCCCTCCTGCAAAAGGGAATGGGGTATTATCCCACACTATTGTGGTACCGAAGCCAGACGGCTCGGTGAGACCGTTTCTAAATCTAAAATCTTTGAACACTTACATACAGAGTAACAAAGAAGGATAGATTTGGTGCTTCAAAAACGGAGAGCAGCAAAAACCTCTATGCCCACCTGTAGGGCAAAACAATAGTTCTAGAGAGTACGGAGGTGTGGTTTTTGCGCAATCTCCTATTGGGATGGAATACAGTCACAGTTCTATGTAATTGTTCCCCCTTATCAGGGTAGGAGGAATTATAATAAATTCACAGTATGTAATTCCAATAACGATGCCCAAAATAACGTGATTCCCTTATTCTCTCAGGTCCATTTGAGTTCTAGGTTCTCCAAATTCTCCTTTCACTTTTGGTTTGGAAAATTGGTAATTCTTCCTCTCCAGTATATGTAAAGAAGAAACAGGAGAAAACTGCAATAGTGTAACTCAATTTTAATAAGAACAAAGGGTAATAAAACATATGGCTGGCAGCGTACCTCAGTTTGCGGTGTATAATACACACCAATTCTCGTTTGTTATATGTTTGTGGTACCTCCCTGGAATCGGGATCCGTCGTTAGAGTCCAAAAAACTGGGTAGCCGTCCAGGCGGATGCTGTTCACCAACGCGTTTCGGCTCTCCAGAGCCTTTATCAAGGTGTTTTGGGCTGAAGCAGATATGGGTGTATATAAACCCCTTCTTGAAATTTCATTGGTGGATCCGTTTCAGGAAGTAGAATTCCTTAATACTTCCATTTGTGACATAATACATTAATATACACATCGGAAAAATCTCTATTTTACATACATTTCATTCTCATAAACATTGGTTAAAATTGATTCATCTTACTCTCTAAAATCAATTATGTAAAATTTGTTAAGAAACTACTTCCGGTATGATTCCGGATGTGGCTAGTGTCCCCATATGTTCATTTAATACACTCCCCCCGCCTTGGGGCTGATTCTCTGTGTTAACGGAGCTCCGTGTATTACCCCGCTCTGGCTTCCGGCGGATGTGTCTCTCTCCGGCTTCCGCTTTGCGTTCCACCTCGACGCTTGCGTTCCACCTGCGGTTGGCACTTCCTGTTTTGCGTTCCATTCACTATGGAATTCAAAAACCGGGTGAATAATCCGTAGCTAGTATCCTTATTTGGCTGGGGGGATGTGTATGGGGTTCCATTATCTATATTCTAATCAAGGACCTGGATTAAAAATCTAAAAGGATAATAAAATATTCTTAATTATATAAACCGTTCTGTCACTTATTTCTTCCCATTAGAACATATGGTCCACTTAAAATTATTATTTTGGATAAGAATTAAGTGTAATTAGATGAGAATATAGGTGGTCTGATATCAGATATCCTGGGATATCATAGAAAAGATTATTAATGTTGTCCTGCTCGAAATAATGGTTTCATGGAAGACATATATATTATAGGAACCATTTTATTTCAAAGTCGGTATTTATTCCTTTTGGATGGAGGGTTTTCATCTCGTAGATGGTTCTCATCTCAGTGGTGGCCAAATTATTTTCTATTGATTTTTTTTCTCCATTGTTTCTCCATTATTTTGATACCTATAACATTTTTTATTCCTGATACTGAACTTGAATGTTTTTCCTTAAAATGTAGGGATAACGAGTGTTTTTCATAGCCTTTCCTGATGTTTCGGAGATGTTCTGACCACCTCTCTTTTAAAGGTCTTGTGGTCCGTCCTATATATTGTAAATTACATTTGCATTCTATGATGTAAATGCAATTGCTGCTATTACACGTAATGAAGTTGGATATTTCGAAATCTTGTTTCGTGGATGTCGACTCGTAATGGGTGGTCTTGCTCTGTTGTCCCTGATGGTTTCTGCACATTAAACAGAGTCCGCACCTGTGGAATCCTTTTGTTTTGATTCTACCTTCTCTTTTCGGTGGTATGGAAGACTTTACAAGTTTGTTTTTTACATTATTGGCTTTTTTGTAAATAAATTTCGGTTTCTTCGGAATGATGGTGCCTATTATGGGATCTTTTATTAGGAGATGCCAGTGTCTGGAAATGATTTTTTCTACTTGTTTATATTGCCCATTGTATGTGGTAATAAATGGAAGTAGGAATTCTTCCTTGTTAGGACTCGTCTTCTCTTTACTTTCCAGCAGTTCTTCTCTATTCATACTTGTAATCTCTTTCAATGGTTTGAGTAATTCTTCTTCCGTATAGCCTCTGGTCAATAATTTTTCTTTGAGGTCCGTTGCTTGATCTTCAAATATTGATGTTTCTGTGCAGTTTCTTCTTAGTCTCTTCATTTGTCCCTTCGGGATGTTCTTTAACCAAGTTGGATGATGATTGCTATTTTTTGGGATGTATGAATTGCTATCTGTCGGTTTATTGAAGTTTTTCGTTTGTATGCAGTTGTTTTTAATGTAAATAGTCAAATCTAGGAAGGTAACTTCTTCTTTACTGATGTTATACGTCAAATTAATATTGACTTCATTCTCGTTTAATTCCTGGCAGAAAATATTAAGAGCTTCCAGTTCACCTTCCCATATGAATATTATGTCGTCAATAAATCGATACCACAATACGATGTTATTAGCAAACTTATTGTTATTCCAAATACATAATTCCTCCCAATATCCCATAAACAGGTTTGCATATGCCGGTGTGAAACGAGTTCACATCGCTGTTCCTCTTTTTTGTTCGTAGAACGCCCCATTATGCCAGAAAAAGTTATTATTTAGAATGAACTCAATGCTTCTAAGGGTCAGTTCCAGTCTTGATGAATCCATATCAGATTTTTCTAAGAAAACTTTGTGGCCTCTATTCCTTTTTGGTGTTCTATTATTGTATATAAGGTGCTCACGTCTGCTGTAATTAGAGTGTAATTCTCCTTCCATTCTATGGCCTTTAGTTTTCTAAGAATATCTGTAGTGTCTTTAATATATGATCTTAGTTTCAGGACTTCTGGTTGTAGATGGTAGTCAATGAAGTGAGACAGGTTGGAAGTTATAGATTCTGTTCCTGCTACTATGGGTCGTCCCGGTGGATTTATTTGGTCTTTGTGAATTTTTGGTAGTGTATAAAACACCGGTAATGTCGGATTATTATGAACAATGTATTTGAATTCGTTCTCAGATATAGTCCCTTTTTCCTTATATTCACCTAATAGGTTTTTTAGCGATTTTTCTATCCGTTCACTGGGGTTAGTTTTCAGGATTTTGTATGTTTCCTTATCACTAAGTTGTTTTTTTATTTCTGCTTCATACTTTTCAGTATCCATAATAACTATACTGCCCCCCTTATCAGCCGGTTTGACGGTTATCTTTTCATTTTTTTCTAAATTGTTGAGAGCTATTCTTTCTTTCCTTGTGGTATTCTGATGTTTATTCCTCTGAGGTTGGATTTCTTCTATTTCCATACTCACTGCTTTCTGGAAGCTTTCAATGAAGCATCCTCGATTAAAAATAGGATTGAAGTTAGATTTTGGTTTAAAGACTTTGCTTCTATAGTTTGCTTCTTCTTTTTGACTTATGAAATACTTTTTCAGTGAAACCTTTCTCACAAATTTTTGTATATCTATATAAGTGGCGAATTTATTTAATTTGTTATCCGGAGCGAATTTCAATCCCTTCTGTAAGATGGATTCTTCCTCTTTTGACAAGATATGTTGACTGAGATTGTAGATCTTCATATTAGTTTCTCCTTCAATACTTCGAGTAGATTTTTTTGTAATTTATTTCCTAATTTTTCCTCTCCCTCTCTTCCCCCTTTGGGTCTGTTTATTCTTTTGCCTTTTGTCTAGAATTAGAAAATATCACACCATACCACCAGGATAGAAGACGAATGAAGGAGAGAACTCCAAAACCCGAGAATGATTACGGAAGATACAGGAAAGAAAGATTCCAAACAGAAAGAAATCACAATCATGAGGGTATGGGAAGAAGGAATCTGAATATAAGAAGAAACAGGAATGCCCCAAGGAGACAAGAATACTTCTTAAAAGATGAATGGTATCCTGATGTACGAACATCAAGACCTGAACAAATGACAACACTTAATCGTTTTAAAATACTCAATGAGGATAATTTTTTAGAGCGGAGCTGGAGGAAGAAAACAAGATTCTAGACAAAAGGCAAAAGAATAAACAGACCAAAAGGGGGAAGAGAGGGAGAGGAAAAATTAGGAAAGAAATTACAAAAAAATCTACTCAAAGTATTGAAGGAGAAACTAATATGAAGATCTACAATCTCAGTCAACATATCTTGTCAAAAGAGGAAGAATCCATCTTACAGAAGGGATTGAAATTCGCTCCGGATAACAAACTAAATAAATTCGCCACTTATATAGATATACAAAAATTTGTGAGAAAGGTTTCACTGAAAAAGTATTTCATAAGTCAAAAAGAAGAAGCAAACTATAGAAGCGAAGTCTTTAAACCAAAATCTAACTTCAATCCTATTTTTAATCGAGGATGCTTCATGGAAAGCTTCCAGAAAGCAGTGAGTATGGAAATAGAAGAAATCCAACCTCAGAGGAATAAACATCAGAATACCACAAGGAAAGAAAGAATAGCTCTCAACAATTTAGAAAAAAATGAAAAGATAACCGTCAAACCGGCTGATAAGGGGGGCAGTATAGTTATTATGGATACTGAAAAGTATGAAGCAGAAATAAAAAAACAACTTAGTGATAAGTAAACATACAAAATCCTGAAAACTAACCCCAGTGAACGGATAGAAAAATCGCTAAAAAACCTATTAGGTGAATATAAGGAAAAAGGGACTATATCTGAGAACGAATTCAAATACATTGTTCATAATAATCCGACATTACCGGTGTTTTATACACTACCAAAAATTCACAAAGACCAAATAAATCCACCGGGACGACCCATAGTAGCAGGAACAGAATCTATAACTTCCAACCTGTCTCACTTCATTGACTACCATCTACAACCAGAAGTCCTGAAACTAAGATCATATATTAAAGACACTACAGATATTCTTAGAAAACTAAAGACCATAGAATGGAAGGAGAATTACACTCTAATTACAGCAGACGTGAGCACCTTATATACAATAATAGAACACCAAAAAGGAATAGAGGCCACAAAGTTTTTCTTAGAAAAATCTGATATGGATTCATCAAGACTGGAACTGACCCTTAGAAGCATTGAGTTCATTCTAAATAATAACTTTTTCTGGCATAATGGGGCGTTCTACGAACAAAAAAGAGGAACAGCGATGGGAACTCGTTTCGCACCGGCATATGCAAACCTGTTTATGGGATATTGGGAGGAATTATGTATTTGGAATAACAATAAGTTTGCTAATAACATCGTATTGTGGTATCGATTTATTGACGACATAATATTCATATGGGAAGGTGAACTGGAAGCTCTTAATATTTTCTGCCAGGAATTAAACGAGAATGAAGTCAATATTAATTTGACGTATAACATCAGTAAAGAAGAAGTTACCTTCCTAGATTTGACTATTTACATTAAAAACAACTGCATACAAACGAAAAACTTCAATAAACCGACAGATAGCAATTCATACATCCCAAAAAATAGCAATCATCATCCAACTTGGTTAAAGAACATCCCGAAGGGACAAATGAAGAGACTAAGAAGAAACTGCACAGAAACATCAATATTTGAAGATCAAGCAACGGACCTCAAAGAAAAATTATTGACCAGAGGCTATACGGAAGAAGAATTACTCAAACCATTGAAAGAGATTACAAGTATGAATAGAGAAGAACTGCTGGAAAGTAAAGAGAAGACGAGTCCTAACAAGGAAGAATTCCTACTTCCATTTATTACCACATACAATGGGCAATATAAACAAGTAGAAAAAATCATTTCCAGACACTGGCATCTCCTAATAAAAGATCCCATAATAGGCACCATCATTCCGAAGAAACCGAAATTTATTTACAAAAAAGCCAATAATGTAAAAAACAAACTTGTAAAGTCTTCCATACCACCGAAAAGAGAAGGTAGAATCAAAACAAAAGGATTCCACAGGTGCGGACTCTGTTTAATGTGCAGAAACCATCAGGGACAACAGAGCAAGACCACCCATTACGAGTCGACATCCACGAAACAAGATTTCGAAATATCCAACTTCATTACGTGTAATAGCAGCAATTGCATTTACATCATAGAATGCAAATGTAATTTACAATATATAGGACGGACCACAAGACCTTTAAAAGAGAGGTGGTCAGAACATCTCCGAAACATCAGGAAAGGCTATGAAAAACACTCGTTATCCCTACATTTTAAGGAAAAACATTCAAGTTCAGTATCAGGAATAAAAAATGTTATAGGTATCAAAATAATGGAGAAACAATGGAGAAAAAAAATCAATAGAAAATAATTTGGCCACCACTGAGATGAGAACCATCTACGAGATGAAAACCCTCCATCCAAAAGGAATAAATACCGACTTTGAAATAAAATGGTTCCTATAATATATATGTCTTCCATGAAACCATTATTTCGAGCAGGACAACATTAATAATCTTTTCTATGATATCCCAGGATATCTGATATCAGACCACCTATATTCTCATCTAATTACACTTAATTCTTATCCAAAATAATAATTTTAAGTGGACCATATGTTCTAATGGGAAGAAATAAGTGACAGAACGGTTTATATAATTAAGAATATTTTATTATCCTTTTAGATTTTTAATCCAGGTCCTTGATTAGAATATAGATAATGGAACCCCATACACATCCCCCCAGCCAAATAAGGATACTAGCTACGGATTATTCACCCGGTTTTTGAATTCCATAGTGAATGGAACGCAAAACAGGAAGTGCCAACCGCAGGTGGAACGCAAGCGTCGAGGTGGAACGCAAAGCGGAAGCCGGAGAGAGACACATCCGCCGGAAGCCAGAGCGGGGTAATACACGGAGCTCCGTTAACACAGAGAATCAGCCCCAAGGCGGGGGGAGTGAATTAAATGAACATATGGGGACACTAGCCACATCCGGAATCATACCGGAAGTAGTTTCTTAACAAATTTTACATAATTGATTTTAGAGAGTAAGATGAATCAATTTTAACCAATGTTTATGAGAATGAAATGTATGTAAAATAGAGATTTTTCCGATGTGTATATTAATGTATTATGTCACAAATGGAAGTATTAAGGAATTCTACTTCCTGAAACGGATCCACCAATGAAATTTCAGGAAGGGGTTTATATACACCCATATCTGCTTCAGCCCAAAACACCTTGATAAAGGCTCTGGAGAGCCGAAACGCGTTGGTGAACAGCATCCGCCTGGACGGCTACCCAGTTTTTTGGACTCTAACGACGGATCCCGATTCCAGGGAGGTACCACAAACATATAACAAACGAGAATTGGTGTGTATTATACACCGCAAACTGAGGTACGCTGCCAGCCATATGTTTTATTACCCTTTGTTCTTATTAAAATTGAGTTACACTATTGCAGTTTTCTCCTGTTTCTTCTTTACATATACTGGAGAGGAAGAATTACCAATTTTCCAAACCAAAAGTGAAAGGAGAATTTGGAGAACCTAGAACTCAAATGGACCTGAGAGAATAAGGGAATCACGTTATTTTGGGCATCGTTATTGGAATTACATACTGTGAATTTATTATAATTCATCCTACTGATAAGGGGGAACAATTACATAGAACTGTGACTGTATTCCATCCCAATAGGAGATTGCGCAAAAACCACACCTCCGTACTCTCTAGAACTTGCATACAGAGGTTCAAATTCAAGATTGAGTCACTCAGAGCAGTGATTGCGAACCTGGAAGAAGGGGACTACATGATGTCTCGGGACATCAAGGATGCTTACCTTCAGGTCAAAATTTACCCTTCTCACCAAGGGTACCTCAGGTTATGGTACAGAACTGTCACTATCAGTTCAGACGCTGCCGTAGGGATGGTCCACGGCACCCCGGGTCTTTACCAAGGTAATGGCCGAAATGATGATATTCCTTCGAAGGAAGGGAATTTTAGTTATCCCTTACTTGGACGATTCCCTGATAAGGGTAAGATCCAGGGAACAGTTGGAGGTCGGTGTAGCACTATCTCAGGTAGTGTTGCGGCAGCACGATTGGATTCTCAATATTCCAAAATTGCAGCTGGTTCCGACGACTTGTCTTCTGTTCCTAGGGATGATCCTGGACACAGTCCAGAACAAAGGTGTTTCTCCCGGAAGAGAAAGCCAGGGAGTTATCCGAGCTAGTCAGGAACCTCCTAAAACCGAGCCCAGTCTCAGTGCATCAATGCACAAGGGTTCTGGGTAAAAATGGTGGCTTCCTACGAAGCAATCCCATTCGGCAGATTCCACGCAAGAACTTTCCAGTGGGACTTACTGGACAAAGGGTCCGGGTCGCATCTTCAGATGCATCAGCGGATAACCCTGTCACCAAGGACAAGGGTATCCCTCCTGTGGTGGTTGCAGAGTGCTCATCTTCTAGAGGGCCGCAGATTAGGCATTCAGGACTGGGTCCTGGTGACCACGGATGCCAGCCTGCGAGGCTGGGGAGCAGTCACACAGGGAAGGAATATCCAGGGCTTATGGTCAAGCCTGGAGACATCACTTCACATAAATATCTTGAAGCTAAGGGCCATTTACAATGCTCTAAGCTTAGCAAGAACCTCTGCTTCAAGGTCAGCCAGTGTTGATCCAGTCGGACAACATCACGGCAGTCACCCACGTAAACAGACAGGGTGGCACAAGAAGCAGGAGGGCAATGGCAAGAAGCTGCAAGGATTCTTCGCTGGGCGGAAAATCATGTGATAGCGCTGTCAGCAATATTCATTCCGGGAGTGGAAAACTGGGAAGCAGATTTCCTCAGCACGACCTCCACCCGGGAGAGTGGGGACTTCACCCAGAAGTCTTCCACATGATTATAAACCGTTGGGAAAAACTCGACAGGTATTGCGCCAGGTCAAGGGACCCTCAGGCAATAGCTGTAGACGCTCTGGTAACACCAGGGGTGTACCAGTCAGTGTATGTGTTCCCTCCTCTGCCTCTCATACCCAAGGTACTGAGATTGATAAGATGGAGAGGAGTAAGCACTATATTCGTGGCTCCGGATTGGCCAAGAAGGACTTGGTAACCGGAACTTCAAGAGATGCTCACGGAGGATCCGTGGCCTCTACCTCTAAGAAGGGACCTGCTCCAGCAAGGACCCTGTCTGTTCCAAGACTTACCGCGGCTGCGTTTGACGGCGTGGCGGTTGAACGCCGGATCCTGAAGGAAAAAAGGCATTCCGGATGAAGTCATCCCTATCCTGATCAAAGCCAGGAAGGATGTAACCGCAAAACATTATCACCGCATTTGGCGAAAATATGTTGCGTGGTGCGAGGCCAGTAAGGCCCGACGGAGGAAATTCAACCGGGTCGATTCCTACATTTCCTGCAAACAGGAGTGTCTATGGGCCTGAAATTGGGGTCCATTAAGGTTCAAATTTCGGCTCTGTCAATTTTCTTCCAAAAAGAACTAGCTTCAGTCCCTGAAGTTCAGACGTTTGTAAAAGGGGTACTGCATATACAGCCTCCTTTTGTGCCTCCAGTGGCACTTTGGGATCTCAATGTAGTTTTGGGTTCCAAAAGTCACATTGGTTTGACCCACTTAAATCTGTGGAGTTAAAATATCTCACAGGGAAAGTGGTCATGCTGTTGGCCCTGGCCTGGGCCAGGCGCGTGTCAGAATTGGGGGCTTTATCCTGTAAAAGCCCTTATCTGATTTTCCATTCGGACAGGGCGGAATTGAGGACTCGTCCTCAGTTTCTCCCTAAGGTGGTTTCAGCGTTCACCTGATCCAACCTATTGTGGTGCCTGCGGCTACTAGGGACTTGGAGGACTCCAAGTTGCTAGACGTTGTCAGGGCCCTGAAAATATATGTTTCCAGGACGGCTGGAGTCAGAAAATCTGACTCGCTGTTTATCCTGTATGCACCCAACAGGCTGGGTGCTCCTGCTTATAAGCAGACTATTGCCCGTTGGATTTGTAATACAATTCAGCTTGCACATTCTGTGGCAGGCCTGCCACAGCTAAAAATCTGTAAATGCCCACTCCACAAGGAAGGTGGGCTCATCTTGGGCGGCTGCCCGAGGGGTCTCGGCTTTACAACTTTGCCGAGCAGCTACTTGGTCAGGAGCAAATACATTTGTAAATTCTACAAAATTGATACCCTGGCTGAGGAGGACCGGGAGTTCTCTCATTTGGTGCTGCAGAGTCATCCGCACTCTCCCGCCCGTTTGGGAGCTTTGGTATAATCCCCATGGTCCTTACGGAGTCCCCAGCATCCACTAGGACGTCAGAGAAAATAAGAATTTACTTACCGATAATTCTATTTCTCGTAGTCCGTAGTGGATGCTGGGCGCCCATCCCAAGTGCGGATTGTCTGCAATACTGGTACATAAATATTGTTACCAAAAAAAAAAAAAAAATTCGGGTTATTGCTGTAGTGAGCCATCTTTTCTAGAGGCTCCTCTATTATCATGCTGTTAACTGGGTTCAGATCACAAGTTGTACAGTGTGATTGGTGTGGCTGGTATGAGTCTTACCCGGGATTCAAAATCCTTCCTTATTGTGTACGCTCGTCCGGGCACAGTATCCTAACTGAGGCTTGGAGGAGGGTCATAGGGGGAGGAGCCAGTGCACACCAGGTGATCCTAAAGCTTTCTTTAGATGTGCCCAGACTCCTGCGGAGCCGCTATTCCCCATGGTCCTTACGGAGTCCCCAGCATCCACTACGGACTACGAGAAATAGAATTATCGTTAAGTAAATTCTTATTGTTGTTCCTGTCTTGTGCTGAACACTGATTGGCTGATGGAGATCAATGCAGGAGAGCATACTTGGCTACTGTCAGCCACGGCCTGCTATCAACTCTGTAACCCAACAAACATTTGCATTCGCTCTTTCCGGGAATTGAACCTGGGACCATGAGCATGGCGCCCGGTACACCTTGCCGCTAGGCCACGATGCCTAACTCAACAGGAGCGCTTGCCAGGACCAGTTTAGTTTTAGGATCTGTCATGGGATCTGTATCTCATTCCTTGAACCAACAGTTACTTTCACAATTATTGAGAAACTTAAGAATTCTAGGTTAGAGTCTTGTTTTTTGTTTTATTTCCTAATCTCTGTAGCGGCTGATTCTGCACTAGCAATGTTATTTTATGGTAAAATCTCAGAAGACTGCAGCTTTTGGTGACTTTCTGTATCACTGTAGGATCCCCGGTATGTATCATTAGGGTCCGCAGCACGTATTGGAGGTATCAGCTGCAGTCCCCCCGGCACAGCAGTCCCCATAGTTTCCAATGCTACTGCGATCTTGCCGCATGTATCAAGCTCTTTAGATGGGGTTAGCCATCAGTGACGTGCGGTGGGGTGAGGTGGTTGAGGCAGAGCCTTTTCTGTCATACTAACGTTTGTGCCAGAGGTTTGACTGTATAAAGTGTATGAAAAATACAAAGAATATGTATGAAATATCTTATTTGCATTATTCTAATAATTTTTATAGCCAAAACTCTGGAGTATAAAGTCTATGGCATCACCTGCTTATCTTTTCTGCACATCTCTGATCAAAACTCACCAAATTTCCAGGAGTTTATACGGCTGCACCTGTGTATAATGCCCAGATGTACGCTTTGGCTCATATATTGCGTGTAAATCTAGCTCTGGTGCTAGTCAGTGCCTCCTGAGCCATTTAGCTCACCGGACGTCCCTGTTAGCCATTGCAGCCTATTGGCTACAATATTGCAAACTGGGTTGGAGGACAAAATGAACAAGAAGTTACCCCTCGGGAGGCACTGGGATGGAATCTCATGTTTGAGAAGAAATTTACCACCAGCAGCTGCGCATGGCTAGCAAACCACAAAAATAAATAGTATGGCAATCAGAACTAAAGTTATATCTTAAGGGCCCCATACTCTAAAGCGATAATGCACGATTTCAGCCCAATTCAGGCATTCGGCCCGATATATTGGGTGAAATAGGGCATTTTTTAGGTGTCTCCGGGCTGATCCTATCCATTGCGCGTTCCCGTGAGCATCGGATCGGATCCTCCAGATTGAATGTGCTGCACATTCAATCTGGTCCACAAAAGGACAGCATCCGATGTATCCTGGGCGATCCTGCCCCCGGGTAGGCTGTCTGGGTGATCGCCTGCGATCGTCTCCGACATGAGCTCGGACAAGTGTATGGGGCCCTTTACACAAGAAATAATCTGTGATTGATAATGAACACACAGGAAAAATGTATATCTAAAAACAATAAAGTCAACTTGAAATTACAGAAATATTCAGTCCTTTACAAGGTGCTAAGACCTATAAATAATAAACAATGGTGGACCTCTATAATAAAAGGATGTGTTTGAAATTGTCCAAAAATTTTCCGCTCACGCATAAATTGTCCATAAATTTTCCGCTCACGCATACCCAACATATATATATAGCTGTAGTCTGCCCCAAAGTGCAGGTTATGTAATACAGTACATCAGACATATGTAGGCCAATGATCACGGTAAGCCACTTACTGTACCAAAGTCTCTCTCTGGGGCAATGATTGAGCACCCTGCAGCCCCTGGGCATGTGCTGCAGCTCCATTCCACCCTTCATACTACATGTAGTGGCCTCTGGCCAGGCAGTAGAAAAGGGTTTCCAGGCAACTGGAAACCCCCCTTGCATTTGCCTATGCTGTCTACATAGTCAGTATTGACATAGTCCCTGCAGACTTGTGCCCCCCCAGTCATTTGTAGCCTCCCCCCGTCCCCCCCCGCGGCGTCGGCGCCGCACAGGGAGATGACGGGCGCCCGCTGAGATTGTGTTACCAGCGGGCGCCCGTCTCCCTGCACAGCGGTAGCCGGAGGCAGGAGCTCAGTACTGAGCTCCGGCTTCCGGCGCTGTCACTGTGCCATGCGCTATGGGAGAGACGTCCGTCATGATGTCTCTCTCATAGTACTGAGGAGAGGACGCCAGCCAGGCCCAGGAGGAGAACTGCAGCGGCGCAGGAACGGGGCTCGGTAAGTATTATGTTTTTTTCTTCCTTAATGCAGCGGGGGCATCTCCTGGGGGAAAACTACGGGGGACATTACTACTGGGGGGGCATCAACAAGGGGCATTACTACTGGGGGCATTATAACTGGGGGCATCTACTGGGGGCATCACTACTGTGGGGGGGGCAGCTACTGGTGGCATTATTACTGGGGGGCACTTACAGGGGGCATTAATACTGGGGGGTCATCTATTGGGGGCACCTAATGGGGGACATTTTTACTGGGGGACATCCACTGGGGGCATTATTACTGAGGGGCATCTACTTGGGGCATTACTACTGGGGGGGTCATCTATTGGGGGCAGCTACTGGGGGCATTATTACTGGGGGGTATCTACTGGGGGCATTACTACTGGGGGGTCATCTATTGGGGCAAAGTCCTAGGGGGCATTACTACTGGGGGCAAACTACTGGAGGACATTATTACTGGGGGACATCTACTGGGGGCAAACTACTGGGGGGCATCTACTGGGGGCAAACTACTGAGGGACATTATTACTGGGGGGCACCTACTGGGGGCAAACTGCTGGGGGACATTATTACTGGGGGCATCTACTGGGGGCAAACTACTGGGGGACATTATTACTAGGGGCCAACTACAAAGGTGCTAACTACTGGGGGCATACTACAGGAGGGCATTACTACTGGCGGCTTAACTACAGGGGCATTACTACTTGGGGGCTAAACTACAGGGGCATTACTACTTGGGGGCTTAACTACAGGGGCATTACTACTTGGGGGCTAAACTACAGGGGCATTACTACTTGGGGGCTAAACTACAGGGGGGCCAAACTACTGGGGGCATAACTACAGGGGCCAAACTACTGGGGGCATTACTACTGGAGGCTAAACTATAAGGGGGGCATAACTACAGGGGCTAAACTACAATGGGGCAAACTACAGGGGGGCATTACTACTGGTGGCTAAACTAGTGGGGGCATTACCACTGGGAGGCTAAACTAAAGGGGGGAGGTAAACTACTGGGGTCATAACTGCAGGGGCATTACCACTGGGGGCATAATGACTGGGGGCATTACTACAGGCAACATTGCTACTGGGGGCAATACGGGCATTGCATAAGGGACACCACTACTATGGGGTCTATATAAGGGGCACTACCAGTACAGTGGACATTGCATAATGAGGGCTACAACTGTGGGCATTGTATAAGAAGCGCCACCTCACATGCACCGCAGCCGCACACAAATGTACTTGCCCCTTCCATGGTGCCCCCCCTATCATTTTCTTCTGGATCCGCCCCTGTCCCCATTGCCTTAAGAACCCGGATGTGATCAAGTGAGGGCGGAGGTTGTCTTATGCCGTTAAAGCATTTTTATTTTTTCTCCAATCTAGGTTCTAAGTTATTTACTGTTTTTTTGGGGCTCAATTGTACCCTCACCACACTTTGGGCCTGGAGTCTTACTTTGCTTGCCACAGATTACTATTCCCAATAGAAGGTGACGTTGATCCAGTGCAATATGGGAAGTGTCCAGATAGTGATAAATAGGTTTTTCCCTTCTGTATCTCAAGTGTCGGCACTACATTCCTACAGGAATGTATGCTGACATACACACATAACGGGCCTGATTCAGAGCTGGATCCAATGTGTGTGTGTGTGTGTGTGTGTGTGTGTGTGTGTATACATATGTACTGTGTAGGTGTATATATAGATCTATGGGGGTTATTCAGACCGATCACACGCTGCCTTTTTTCGCAACCGTGCGATCGAGTCTGAACAGTGCATGCATGCGGTCCGCAATGCGCACCGGCGATCGCAAGAAGATTGACAGGCAGGAGGCGTTCGTGGGTGACAACTCACCGTTTTCTGGGCGTGTCCAGGAAATCACAGATGTGCACAGCCGTTTCCAGGGAGGGTTCCTGACGTCAGCTCCATCCAGGATCTTCGCAGCGGCTGAGTAAGTCCTGGACTGTGCAGAACTTGCACAAACTTTCGTATGTACAGCTCTCTGCACAGTCCATCGCACCCCTAAACAGCGATTCCCCCTCCCCTGTAGGCGACGATTACCTGGTCGCAGCAGTGCAAAAAACAGCCTGCGTGCGACCAGGTCTGAATTAGGCGCTCTCTCTCTCTCTCTATGTATGGTCGAAGTGGAAATTTTGAAGTTAGGGTATGGAAAAATGAAGGTTGTAATTACGTGCGCCTTGCTCTGGAAAAGAGGGTGCGGCCACTCAAAAGCGGGCATATCCATAAGTGTAGTGTACCACACCATATACCCCTTATACACATTACGCACCGCAATAGTAGACCCCCTTATACTATCTAGTACTGGTGCCCCTTACACACTATGTCACACGGAATGATCCAAAATTCACATTATGCCACAGAGTATTAGCCAAAATTCACATGATATCACACAGTATGATCCAAAATTCACATTATGCCACACAGAATGACCCAAAATTCACAATATGCCACACAGTATGACCCAAAATTCACATTATGCCACACAGAATGACCCAAAATTCACAATATGCCACACAGAATGACCCAAAATTCACAATATGCCACAGAGTATGACCCAAAATTCACAATATGCCAGAGTATGATTCAAAATTCACAATATGCCACAGAGTATGATTCAAAATTCACAATATCCCACAGAGTATGACCCAAAATTCACAATATGCCACACAGTATGATCCAAAATTCACAATATGCCACAGAGTATGACCCGAAATTCACAATATACCACACAGTATGATCCAAAATTCACATTATGTCACACAGCATGATCCAAAATTCACATTATGCCACACAGTATGAGCCAACATTCACATTATGCCACACAGTACGGTCCAAAATTCAGGGACAGGGAGAGTGACAGAGAGAGGGAGAGTGACAGCAGGGTCAGGGAGAGTGACAGAGAGAGTGACAGCAAGCACAGTGAGAGTGACAGCAGTGACAGAGAGTGGCAGCAGTGACAGAGGGACAGGGAGAGTGACGCAGTCACAGAGTGTGACAGAGGGACAGAGAGAGTGACAGCAGTGACGGAGGGATAGAAAGCGGGCATATCCATAAGTGTAGTGTACCACACCATATACCCCTTATACACATTACGCACCGCAATAGTAGGCCCCCTTATACTATCTTGTACTGGTGCCCCTTACACATTATGTCACACGGAATGATCCAAAATTCACATTATGCCACACAGTATTAGCCAAAATTCACATGATATCACACAGTATGATCCAAAATTCACATTATGCCACACAGAATGACCCAAAATTCACAATATGCCACAGAGTATGACCCAAAATTCACAATATGCCACACAGTATGATCCAAAATTCACAATATGCCACAGAGTATGACCCGAAATTCACAATATACCACACAGTATGATCCAAAATTCACATTATGTCACACAGCATGATCCAAAATTCACAATATGCCACACAGTATGATCCAAAATTCACAATATGCCACAGAGTATGACCCAAAATTCACAATATGCCACACAGTATGATCCAAAATTCACAATATGCCACAGAGTATGACCCGAAATTCACAATATACCACACAGTATGATCCAAAATTCACATTATGTCACACAGCATGATCCAAAATTCACATTATGCCACACGGTATGAGCCAACATTCACATTATGCCACACAGTATGGTCCAAAATTCAGGGACAGGGAGAGTGACAGAGAGAGGGAGAGTGACAGCAGGGTCAGGGAGAGTGACAGAGAGAGTGACAGCAAGCACAGGGAGAGTGACAGCAGTGACAGAGAGTGGCAGCAGTGACAGAGGGACAGGGAGAGTGACCGCAGTGACAGAGTGTGACAGAGGGACAGAGAGAGTGACAGCAGTGACGGAGGGATAGAGAGAGTGACAGAGAGACAGGGAAAGTGACAAGGAGAGTGACAGAGAGATTGACAGCAGTGACAGGGAAAGTGACAGAGGGACAGAGAGAGTGACAGCAGTGACAGAGAAAGTGACCACAGTGACAGGGAGAGTGACAGGAGGGATAGGAAGAGTGCAGAGGGACAGAAAGATTGACAGCAGTGACAGAGGGACAGAGAGAGTAACAGCAGTGACAGAGGGACAGAGAGAGTGACAGCAGTGACAGAGAGAGTGACAGCAGTGACAGAGATTGACAGCAGTGACAGAGGGACAGAGAGAGTGACAGCAGTGACAGAGGGACAGAGAGAGTGACAGCAGTGACAGAGAGAGTGACAGAGGGACAGAAAGCATGACAGAGGGACATAGGGAAGCAGGGTAACATTACCTAGTGAGCAGCGGAGGTGGGGAGGGGGTTGTGGTCGGCGGAGGTGCAGAGGCTGCAGTTGGCGGCGGGGAGAAGGCCCTGGGCAGCGGCGCTGCGGAGGAGAAGGCCCTGAGCGGCGGCGTAGCGGAGGAGACGGTTGCAGTGTGGAGAGGAGGCCTTCGGTGTGGCCCTGGTGTGGTCCCTACGACTGCCATCATTTTATGGAAGGGCACAGTATTATCTGCTAATACCCCCTCCCCCCCCCCCCCCCCCCCCACAGTGGCATGCGGCATCCCTCCCCCTCTCCATATCAGAAACAATATGCCATTTCTCTATTCTCTGCCCTCCCCTCACCTGTGCTGCACAGAACACAGCACCCCCCACCCACCCCCCCAAACGGTATTACCCTGGTATACACTGCAGCTGGCATGACCAGCAGCCAGCTTCTCCCCACCTCCAGAGAAGCCTAGCATTCAGTCACCAACCGCCGCTCCCTCCTTCTCTTCATCCCGCCCTGCAGTGGCCGGTATTACACATGTACAACTGGATAGAAGGTAGCCGGCCGGGAAAAGGAAAACAGCAGCGCTGCCCAGGCGGCGCATGTATGCAAACCCACGGACCGCTGTCAGCACTCCGCCCCCCGCAGCTGCCAGCGGCTCCTTCCCCCTCACGTCACAGCAGCAGCATCACTACGCTAATAGGCTGTGGGGAGGAGTCCTTTTTGTTTTTCAAGTCAGCCTTGTTTATGGGCTAGTTATAAATTTGGAGGTGTATTCCAATTGCAATATTATCCTTTCATCTGTCTCGGTTTACGATGTGAGCCTAAAGTATAGGCTGATGATAAAAGGACACCGATCTGTGTGGAGTTCTGAAAAACCAAAAGACTATTAAATGCTCTTAGGGATAAGACATTTCCAGTAAGTGTGTTACCAGATATTCTCTCTTCCTTCAGATTACAGTGGAATTGTGATTTAAGATGACTTTATTGGCCTGTTTTGATTCACGTTATGGCATCCTACAAGAAGAAAGAAGGTGTGACAGATCAGAGAAGAAATAAAGGACTATCATTTTTTATCTATATCTGTCATTTATACAAAAGTTTTAAGGGACTATTACAGGTTGAGTATCCCATATCCAAATATTCCGAAATACAGAACTTTTTGAGTGAGAGTGAGATAGTGAAATTTTTGTTTTCTGATGGCTCAATGCACACAAACTTTGTTTAATGTACAAAGTTATTAAAAATATTGTATTAAATGACCCTCAGGCTGTGTGTATAAGGTGTATATGAAACATAAATGCATTCTGTGCTTAGACTTGGGTTCCATCACCATGATATCTCACTATGGTATGCAGTTATTCCAAAATGCGGAAAAATCCAATATCCAAAATACTTCTGGTCCCAAGCATTTTGGATAAGGGATACTCAACCTGTAATAATTTGCCCTACTTGCTAGATTCCTTTGGGAATGGTTCATAAGGGTACATTCATGTGACAGTGCTATGGCCCTATACAACCTGTATTAGGTTATGGTATAAAGGGTCGACCAAGTTAAAGTCGACAGTCATTAGGTTTTCCAGTATTGGTCGACATTAACATGGTCAGAATTGGAAAATGGTCGACATGGATTTTTTGACTGTTTTTGTGTTTTTTTTTTTCCATAACATGACCAGGAACCACCAATTACTGCACTGCGTCCCCTTGCATGGCACACTTTGTGTGTTATAGGTTGCTATTCCCAATCATAGTCCACATGGATGGTAAAGTATGAAAAAGTATAAAAAATCTATTTAGAAATAAAAAAAGCCACAATGACCTTTTCATGTGTCGACCTGTCACGTGTCAACCACTTCAATGTGTCAACCATTTTCCTATGTCAACATCGACCAATAGTAGTCGACCTATTAACTGTCGCCCTAAGTAGTGTCGACCTAACATCCGGAAACACCTGTATTTTTAGAGACAGGCGGGATGTTTCCTGTTCCAGTTGTTTTCAAGAGAGACCAAAAAGGCCTGGGCTTTCATAGTGACCAGACACCCATAGTCGCCCATTTTGCTACCACTGACACTTTGGCCATAACCAGGCCGTTAACTAAGCACCTGAGAACAGAAAGAGTCGCTACTATCAGCAGGAAAGAGGAGAGAAAGAATGAAGCAAAATCAGAAGCCTGGGAACAAGGTTTCTGGACTTAGATGGATGCTGATTGCTGACCTATAGCAACAACAACATAACATAATCCTGAGCCTCTGGGCCTTGAATAACGTGCACCTCCTGCAACACAGTATAGAACACAACATGTTTTATGGAGACAATAATGGCCCTTACCATATAGGTGTAAAAGTCTTTCACTTGTAGCTGATAATTAATTGTACACATCCTTCCCTAGAGTTGGTCATATGGTTCCCCAGGAAACAACAGCCATGCGGAAACTATCTTAGCTCATTTGTGCAGGCAGATTAAAAAAAAATATTAAGAAAGTTCTTTAGGTTTGATTGTGGCACAATTAGATTGAGACCAGCGAGCTAGAGTTATTATAATATACGAAGCTCACAAAATCTATTGTAAATCACACCTATATTAATTGAGGCTTTCGATTCCATCCCAAATGTGTAACTTTTAATTGGAGTGAGCAAAAATGGACCACACCTAAATTACATTGTTTATGCACTGCAGTGTATGTATATATATATATATATAGTGTATATAGGGGGTAATTCCAAGTTGATCGCAGCAGGATTTTTGATAGCAATTGGGCAAAACCATGGCCCTCATTCCGAGTCGTTCGCTCGGTAATTTTCATCGCATCGCAGTGAAATTCCGCTTAGTACGCATGCGCAATATTCGCACTGCGACTGCGCCAAGTAATTTTACATGAAGATAGTATTTTTACTCACGGCTTTTTCTTCGCTCCGGCGATCGTAGTGTGATTGACAGGAAATGGGTGTTACTGGGCGGAAACACGGCGTTTTATGGGCGTGTGGATAAAAACGCTACCGTTTCCGGAAAAAACGCAGGAGTGGCCGGAGAAACGGGGGAGTGTCTGGGCGAACGCTGGGTGTGTTTGTGACGTCAAACCAGGAACGACAAGCACTGAACTGATCGCAGATGCCGAGTAAGTGTGGAGCTACTCTGAAACTGCTAAGTAGTTTGTAATCGCAATATTGCGAATACATCGTTCGCAATTTTAAGATGCAAAGATACACTCCCAGTAGGCGGTGGCTTAGCGTGAGCAACTCTGCTAAAATCGCCTTGCGAGCGATCAACTCGGAATGAGGGCCCATGTGCACTGCAGGGGAGGCAGATATAACATGTGCAGAAACAGTTAGATTTGGGTGGGTTATTTTATTTCTGTGCAGGGTAAATACTGGCTGCTTTATTTTTACACTGCAAATTAGATTGCAGATTGAACACACCACACCCAAATCTAACTCTCTCTGCACATGTTATATCTGCCTCCCCTGCAGTGCACATGGTTTTGCCCAATTGCTAACAAAAATCCTGCTGCGATCAACTTGGAATTACCCCCATAGTGCACCAAAAAGGTAGTCAATAAATGTATCATCAGCGATGAATGGGGGAAATTCCAAAATTTAGGATTTTCCTGATTTCCCAATCCCAACCAAAAAATGATCTGGATCAGCAAATCTGGGATTTTTAACATGTAGTATTTCCCTAGTCCTCAGATGGGTCGCCGATCATCGATGGCTGCCGATAGAACAGATCAGGGAATCGGTACCCTGATGATGGTCAGCATTACTCACATCTCCAATGTAAATTTTAAACTTTGTATATGTTTTGTGTTTCACTGTCTTTTTTTTTTTGGTCCATGAAGTATGCAGACAAAGAACATGTCACACTATTCTTACTGGGGACCTGAGTGACATTGCCCAACATGTACGTGACCACATTTTCTATGATGTGCTATGTACAATACCCTACGTCAGAGGGGGCGGTAGTAAGGGGGGGGGGGGGGGGGGGTTGTAAGAGGCACAAATCCTCCACTGATTAAATCATTTAGTCTTCAGCGCCCTGTTCCTCAGAATGGAAACGTCTCTGCAGCCCTGCATATTGTCTCTGCTTTTTCTACTTCTTCATTCAGTTTCACAAACAGGTAAGGGGATGAGTATTCCTCTATATATTTAGACTCAAGCTGGGTACACACTGGCAGATATATCTGCAGTTCAATTGATCTGCAGATATATTTGCCGGTGGTGGTTGTTCATACACACAGTAAGATGCACCAATATATCTGTAGATAATTGGCCATCTGCTGTGCTGCACAACAGATGCAATATATCTGTGAAAGACGTCTTTCACATGGTGCCCATACACTTGTGCGATGCCCCGCGACATCTCGGGGCATCGCACCGGCAGTTTAGATGCGATAAAGTCGCACCTGAACTTCCAAAGTGTTTACCATGCGATCATGCGATAGATCACATGGTAATCACGTGATGGGCAAGTCACCGCCGAGTGGGAGCGGCAGTGCGATATATAGCATGTGTTTTTAAAAACACATGCGATAAATATTAAGTGCAGCACATAATATCTTGAGACGCGATATTCGACAGGCGTGCACGCGCATCGCGTCGAAAGGTACCTAAATTGTGCATACAATCCTTCGATTTCTCTCACAGATGCGGTCGAAATCGAAGGTTAGCACCGATTATCTCACAAGTGTATGGGCACCAACAGACATATTGCTTGTACACACCTGCAGATCGGCAAAAGATACATTGGCCGACCAATTGATTGGCCAATATATCTGCCAGTGTGTACCCAGCATCAGAATGGTTTGCAAAGCAAATAGGAGCTAATAAGGACATTACTTAGATTATTTCAGATTTAATTACCTTGATTTCCACCATCAATCTGAACATTTAAAATATATATATATACAGGTTGAGTATCCCTTATCCAAAACGCTTGGGACCAGAGGTATTTTGGATATCGAATTTTTCCGTATTTTGGAATAATTGCATACCGTAATGATATATCATGGCGATGGGACCCAAGTCTAAGCACAGAATGCATTTATGTTTCCTATACACCTTATACACACAGCCTGAAGGTTATTTTAGCCAATATTTTTAATAACTTTGTGCATTAAACAAAGTGTGTGTACATTCACACAATTCATTTATGTTTCATATACACCTTATACACACAGCCTGAAGGTCATTTAATACAATATGTTTAATAACTTTGTGTATTAAACAAAGTTTGAGTACATTGAGCCAAAGAAAACAAAGATTTCACTATCTCACTCTCACTCAAAAAAGTCCGTATTTCGGAATATTCCGTATTTCGGAATATTTGGATATGGGATACTCAACCTGTATATATATATATCAGTAATAACAATTCTTTATGGATTACATTGGTTCTGCTATCTAATTGTTGGTTCAGAAACTTTGGTACATTATTACGAAATATAAAAAGAAAATAATCATATAATTTATTATATTTTTGTTGGCTTGTAGTAGTTTTCTTCTGAATTATTTCATATCTTACTTACTATTACTATACGTTTACTACAGTTATCTCACACCGCTGTTCAAATGTAAAATGACAAGTTTTCTACTATTGGATACTTAAATTTACTGTTTCATTTTCATTAGAACTCATTCATATGTTATGGTAAGAAGCACATATTAATGAGTGAAGGTGGCTGATCAGAGCAATGTTTCAGATGCAGCTACTTTATCATACTGCTCAGATTCAAGTGTACGCTCCTAGTATACATTGTTATAATCTCTTTGTATGGTTTGTAACAGTTTTATATTTTACATCAATCATTAAAATGTGTCTGCAAAAGATGAACAAAAACATTCCCTCAATGCCCTGCCAGCTATCTGCCTCCGATCATCACCTCAATTCAATTTAACTTTATTTTTGTATCTTAAAATATTCCGTAATTTGTGCTACTAAACAGATTACACAACTGAACAGTTTTTTACGATAATAAACACGTCGTTTGTGTGTGACAATTAATGCATTTCATCTATAACGTGCCAATTATGAGCAAGAGGTGTCTTATTTGGAAGTAGAATGAAACTCTGATTACCGTCATCTCCAGGGTGATCCGGCCTTTTCTATTTATATAACAACGTTCTCCGGAATATACATTATTCATTAAAGTTTATCTGAATATATCATCTTACTTGAAACAACTTTTTTGTTTATTTCTGCATGAAATTCTGCAATTGTTGTTAAACATTGCATACAATTTGTGAAAGATTTCTTAATAAGCTCCGAACCCGTAAGCGCCAGAGGCGTCCGTAAAAAGCTCCAGGGCTGGGCTAGACACAGATACAAATACAGATGCCATTGAAACGAACAAGAAATTCGTCCCAAATCCGCAAATCAACTTCGGATTTCGAGAGACAACCGAAGAAAATGATGTGGGCGTCTAACCCCCACGGTAGCCCGTTACAATTTTCTACAGAAGACCCTGCCCATGGGGATCACCTTGCAAGCGAAGTTAAACAGGCCCAATAAGGATTGAGCCTGTTTGAGAGTGAGCTTGCCCGCCGCCAGCGCATATAGGATACCGATGTGTAAACGCAACACCTTGTCCGCAGGGAGCCGACACAGACCACCGACCGTATCAATCTGAATCCAGAGGTAAACCAAGGAGGCGGAGGGACCCTCTGTCTTCTCAGGTGCCACCGGAACTCCGAAGTGTGCGAAGAGGGCAAGAGCCCCCTGCAGCAAGAGGACGCAGCGATCCGAGTCTGATGGGCCGATAAAAAATAAATCGTCCAGGTAGTGCGAAATGCCCCGTTCGCCCGTCTCCTGCTGGAGACACCTGTGGAGGAAAGAACTGAATCTCTTGAAGTAGGCGCAAGAGATAGAACAGCCCATAGGGAGGCACCGATCGATGTAAAAACCATCGTCCAGCTTAAAACCCATAAACCGAAAGGCGGAGGGGTGCAGCGGAAGGAGGCGGAACGCTGACTGCATGTCCAATTTACACATCACTGCCCCAGGGCCAAAAGACCGGATGGTGTCAATGGCTGAATCAAAGGATAGGTAAACAACCCTACACTGATCCGGAGGGATGGCATCATTAACCGATGACCCCGGAGGACAGGATAGATGTTGGATAAGGCAAAATTTTCCCACGGTCTTTTTGGGCACTATGCCAATGGGGGACAATACCAGGTCTGGCAAGGGGGGTTCCCGGAAAGGGCCAACTGTTCTACCTAGCGCCACCTCAGCCTCCACCTTCTGGCGGAGCACATCCGGAAATTCCCTGGCCGAGCGCAGGTTCGTCCAGCTCCTCTGGACAGAAAAGCACGCATTGGCGCTGTCAGCCATCTTCATTCCAGGAGTAGAACTGGGAAGCAGACATCCTCAGCAGACACGATCTCCATCCAGGGGTGTGGGGTCTCCATCCAGAGGTGTTCAAGGAAATATCAGACCTTTGGGGATTACCCCAAATAGACATGATGGCCTCTCATCTCAACAAGAAGCTTCAGCGTTATTGTTCCAGGTCGAGGGACCCACAGGCAGTGGCAGTGGACGCCCTGGTGTCTCCGTGGGTGTTCAAGTCAGTGTACGTGTTTCCACCACTCCCACTCATCCCAAGAATCCTAAAGCTCATAAGGAGAACAAGGGTTCAAGCAATCCTCATTGCCCCAGACTGGCCAAGAAGGGCTTGGTACGCAGACCTTCTGAATCTACTGCAAGAAGAACCGTGGCCTCTTCCTCTTCAGGAGGACCTGCTGCAACAGGGGCCGTTCGCCTATCAAGACTTACCGCTGCTACATTTGATGGCATGTAGTTGAGCAGAAGGGCATTCCAAAGAAGGTCATTCCTACCCTCATACAGGCTAGGAAAGGGGTAACATCTAAACATTACCATCGTATTTGGAAGAAATATGTCTCTTGGTGTGAATCCAAGAAGTTTCCTATGGTGGAGTTTCAACTCAGACGTTTTCTCCTCTTCCTGCAAGCAGGTGTGGATATGGGCCTGAGGTTAGGATCTGCGAAGGTCCAGATTTCGGCCCTATTCATTTTCTTTCAGAAACAATTGGCTGCCCTCCCAGAGGTTCAGACTTTTTTGAAGGGAGTTCTGCACATCCAACCTCCCTTTGTACCACCTATGGCGCTTTGGGACCTTAACGTGGTGTTGCAGTTCCTCCAGTCTGATTGGTTTGAGCTTCTACAGGTGGTTGAGGTCAAATTTCTTACATGGAAGATAATCACGTTGTTGGCCTTAGCTTCTGCTAGACGCGTGTCCAAATTGGGGGCTCTATCCTGTAAAAGCCCTTACTTGATCTTCCACGAAGATAGAGCTGAGCTCCCAACACGTCAGCAGTTTCTTCCGAAGGTTTTGTCGACATTTCATATCAGCCAACCTATTATGGTGCCAGTGGCTACTGACTCCTCGATTACATCAAAGTCCTTGGATGTTGTAAGGGCTCTGAAGATATATGTGAAGAGAACCTCTCGTCACAGGAAATCGGACTCTCTGTTTGTCCTTTATGATCCCAAGAAAATTGGGTGTCCTGCTTCTAATCAGACGATCTCTCGCTGGATTAGGTTCACTATCCAGCACGCTTCTACGGCTGCCTGCCGTGTCCAAAATCTGTTAAGGCCCACTCTACTCGTAAGGTGCGGTCTTCCTGGGTGGCTGCCCAGGGTATCTCGGCACTGCAACTTTGCCGAGCTGCAACTTGGTCTGGATCGAACACGTTTGCAAAGTTTTACAAGTTCGATACTTTGGCCTCTGATGATTTGAAATTCGGTCAATCAGTTCTGCAGGAGCCTCCGCGCTCTTTCTCCCATTCTGGAAGTTTTGGTACATCCCCATGGTACTAATGTGGACCCCAGCATCCTCTAGGACGTAAGAGAAAATAGTATTTTGGTTACCTACCGGTAAATCCTTCTCTAGTAGTCCTTAGAGGATGCTCGGCACCCGCCCAGCGCTTCGTTTTCCCGCAAATGTTGTTTGGTACTGTTCAACTTCATTTTAGTTGAGTACTGCCTTGTTACTTGGTAAGTAATGTTTCAGCAGTTGCTGAGTTTTCAAGCTTCGTTGGCTTGACGTGCCTTGTATGTGTGAGCTGGTATGAATCTCGCCACTATCTATGTATAATCCTTCTCTCGAAGATGTCCGTCTCCTCGGGCACAGTTTCTAGACTGAGTCTGGTAGGAGTTGCATAGAGGGAGGAGCCAGCCCACACTCTCAAACTCTTAAAGTGCCAATGGCTCCTGGTGGACCCGTCTATACCCCATGGTACTAATGTGGACCCCAGCATCCTCTACGGACTACGAGAAAAGGATTTACCGGTAGGTAACCAAAATCCTATTTTTGAGCAATAAAGACACTCAGTGTACCAGAGCTGCACAGACTGGTTGAAGCAATCTGGTACCAGATAAAAAGTGTAATGTTCCAGTAATGAATATTTCCTCCTAAGGTGATGGAGCAGTAAGGCAAGTCTTTATCTCCATAAAATTGGATTTAACCTTTTGTATATAACCCTCTTTATTATTTTCCCATAACAGCTATTGTGGAACGATATGTACTACATTTGCCATTGGTTGCCATAAGTAGCTAGTGGATGTAATCCCACAAGCACCATCATCATCATCAAGTAGTCAATGCCTAAAAGGATTGTCGGGATGTGTGTTGTATGTTATCATCTTCTCAAATACCAATGCCCTGGCAACCATTGCCCCTGTGGTAATCAGCATGGGGCTAGATGGACCTAAGACTGGCACCAGCTTGCTTCCTTTGTGGCTTAAGCCTGAGGGAATTACCTTCCATCATCAACAGTATTGGGGAGGTAGGGCACTGCGTGCCTTTCCACGTAGCGCTGTGCTATATTGTCTGGTGGTCACAGGTGCACACTATACACCCTGTACCCAGAGCATACGTAACTGCTGCTGGCAAATGGGTCACCCCCTCCTAGTAATCTCCCCAGTGATATCTTCAGAAATATAGCGGCGAAAGTAATGACTGTCTTGTACGCATGCGCCATCTTCCTGAATGTCACTGGGAAAAAGGCAGCACATATGAGGGGGCTCTCCTGCTAGAGACATTAGGGTGCGGGGTCCTGCTGCTTGGAGAAGGGGGCCCCTCTATATATAGACCCCCTTGGGTGATCATACACCCTTTGGTAAAGGCTTCATTTTCTAGAATAGTATCTAATAGCGGGTTGTGCACGGCATAGGGTAGTTAATGGGCATATCTGAGAACATTTACAGGTAAGAAGAACCATTAAGACTGGCATCGCTTTTTGCAAGGTTCTCTTTTTAATAATAACAATAATAACAACATCAATAATAATAATAATAATAATAATAAACACAAAACAAGCTTAACAAGGGAAATTAGTGAAATGCGTGAGTAAACAGGAAAGTCTGGAGTCTATGTCTGAAGGATTCTACACACTGTGTGGGGAAGAGAGTCGGAGTCGCAAAGCTTAAAGCTCGACCCCAAGATGAATTCAGGAAAATTCTAAGTACTGCTAATAGTCCTTCATCTACAGACCGCAGTATTCAAGTGGGGCAGTATGGGATCAGACGCTACTTGAAGCCCTGGTCATGTAGGGCTTTGAAAGTCAGTAAGCCAATCTTGAAAACGATTTTCTATCTTGAGGGCCATACACACTAGACGAGAAAATGAGGGACGAGGGAGGTCCTCATTAGCCATGCTGCTGCCCCCCCCCCCTGCCCCACCTCTTCCCCCGCTGTCGCTCACTTCCTTGCTGGCATTGGCAAGAGTGTATGCACTTGCCGATGCTGGCACCCCACCGGGTCCCCACCGCCACGAATATCGACGTCGGCGGGGATCGCCTAGTGTGTACTTGGCTTTACTGGCAGCCAGTGAAGGGAGCAGAGAATGGGTGATATGTGGATGGAACGGGCCTGGTTGTTTAATAGCTACATTTTATACCTTCTGCACGCGGTGCAAATCTTTTGCTGGGAGACCAAGGTAGAGGGCATTGCAGTAGTCTAGGCGTAATGATACAAATGCATATATCACTTTAGGCAGCAGTGGCGTAAGTTTGTCCAAAGTTGCCCGGAGGCAAGAAAAATATCGGTGCCCCCCATATATATATATATATATATATATATATATAATTTTATATATATATATATATATATATACATACACACACACACACACACACACACACACACACACACACACACACACACACACACATATTTGCTCCTGCATAGCAAGCCTGCAGATTCTAACTATATGAAGCTACTACAAAATCGTTGCAACTAGGCAGATCTATGTAGGGGTCCAGCCACACACTACATAGTTCTGCTCAGTCACTCACAATGCTGATTATTTCTCTGACAATTACTTTGCAAGTGTCATATCCAGGATTAGAATCCACAACCTTTTACACTGGAAGCATGCACCTTACTGATGGATATATCTGCTCTTGCATAGGAAGTATGAGAATTCTAACTACAGTATATGAAGTTATTTGTAATTGTCTGAGAAATAACTTCATACAGTTAGAATTATCATGCTTCCTTTATACCAAATAGCTTCATCAGTAAGGTATCTTCTTCCAGTATATCTATAATAAAGAGGGTGTGATTTGTAAGGTGTAGTGACTAGTGGGGAAGTCAGCTACGGAAGAGATACCGGCTGCTGTCAATTAACTTAATTGATTAATGTCACTGAACACATGGAACAGGAGGAGAGGTGCCCCCTTTCAAAGCAGGAGCCCGGCGGCAGCTGACTCCGTTGCCTCCCAGAGTTCTGCCTCTGTTAGGCAGATCTCCTGAGGCAAATAAGTGCTTGATTCTGGCTTTGTTCCTCAGATGAAAGAATGAGGATTTGAGTTCTGAACCTCCGAGTGTAAGTCCTGTTGGTTGGCTATGCTGCAGTCTTGTCCTGCTACCTATCGTAAGGACCTCTGTTTCATCAGGGTTCGATCACAGCCAATGGGGGTCATTCAGATCTGATCGCTGCTTTGCGTTGTTTCGCACAGCGACCAATCAGGTCCTAACTGCACATGCGTATGCACCGCAATGCGCACATGCGTCAGACAACAACAATGGGCATCGCCGGTCAGTGATGGGATGGTGCAAAAAATCAGATTGCACCGGCATTCGCAAGGTGATTGACAGGAAGAGTCCATTTGTGGGTGGCAACTGAGCGTTTATAGGGAGTGTGTGTGATGTCAGCTCCGGCCCCGATCAGCCTGATTCTGTCGTACTGGAGGAGTAAGTCCTGGGCTGTGCACAGACTGCACAAAGTGAATTTTAGCAGCTCGGCGTACACATGGGTTCGCACACTTACACGACGATTTTACACTCTCCATGGGGCGGCGACTATCTGATCGCAGGACAGTAAAATTAGCAGCCTAGCAATCAGATCTGAATGACCCCCAATATTTCCTCAGGAGTTCTCAGTGCCTACCTCTTGGTCAGTGTTATGTTTGATACTGTCCGTCATTGTTGACATATTTGCCTCATAGCTCATTTCAGCTCTGTTTACAAAGACCTAAAGGTGTTTTTTGGTAGCCAATAAGCATGGGTGGTGCCAAATGTCCTCCTGGTCACCATAGCCCATGGTGGACCTAGAAAGAGACATTGGTCATTAGGATATTTATACAGTACATTCTAATGACACCTGTAAGCAGGAGTGTGTGTAGCTGTGCTGCTGCCTGAGACGGCAAGTGTCATGGCCTCCTTCCTTATGTATGAGCGACCTGTTCTTCTTTACAAGCCAAATTGTTTTAAAGCAATAAGACAGCTGCAAGCAAGACGGCTACAGCTAATTCAGACTTCTGCATCAAGTAAAGTAGCATTTTATTAAGTTTACTGCTGCCTGATACAGCTGCCTCGGGGTACCTTATAGACACACCTCTGCTTGAAATTAGAATCCTTGATCTTGAAATTATGGTGGAGACGTATCAAATCTTGGCGAGAGATAAAGTGGAGAAGTTGCCCTATCAACCAATCAGATTCTGTCATTGTACAGGCTGTGCAGGGAAAATGACAGATATTCATTGGTTGCTACAAACAACTTCACTTTCTCTCTCTCCAAGATCTGATAAATCTCCCCCTAACAATAAATACACTATAAATGAGTTGTTGAGCAGTGAATGATTTCTGACTTTTCATTTTTCTGCTATAAAACAGACAGCACGCTAAACCTGGTGGTGACACAGTCTGAGGTCCCCAAAGTGGCAGCTGGACAGTCAGTGACCATCACCTGCTCAATTACAAGTAAATCTTCAACTTACAAGGTGAAATGGACTTTTGGCTGCAATAATAATGTGTTTCTCCATGAACAGCCATATTATCGAAACAGAATAAATGTGTCTCTACCAGACCTTGTCCAGGGAAAGCATGGCTTCTATGAGACACAGACTGCCATCACTATTGCCAACCTGACAGAGAATGACTCCGGAATCTTCTGCTGCCATGTGGAGACTTATAGAGAAAAGGAAAAAGGAAATGGAACCTGGGTGGAGGTGATGGAGACACCGGTTCCTCCAGGTATTGTTATAAGTAATCAGTGCATAGAAATAGCCTCTATACTTTCCTTCTACATCACTATATAACATTTTCCTATAGCGCCCAATGGTCCAATGTCCCCACGAGAATCTGTTTTTGCCTCGTGGCTTTCTCCGAATCCATTTACGCCTCCTGAAATCTACTTCTCATTAGTCGTCCAGAATGAGACACTGCAGCCACATTTATTCATTACTAGGCATTGACATTACAATATACATACATTGCCGATATCACTAGCGTAGCGTCCTGTAGTATGCTAAAGAAGAACATAATTGTTCCATCATTCATTAACGTCGCTCCAGTGTGTATGGGCAATCCGCGCTGACGGTGGGTTCCCGTTCCAATGGCGGAACGAATCCCTGTCGCTCCAGTGTGTACCGGCCTAAGCTGTCACAAGTATGTGCTCTTCTTTCCCTCACTTACACCATCATCTCCTACCCCTACCTACAATGGCACTTGTCCCTTGGGTTCTGCCTCCCTGCTGCTTATTTGAGTATTATGGGCCTAATTGATGTTTGTACACAGTGGCTGATTATCATGCAACTGAGTGACTGTCATCAGCCTGCGCATGTTCCGCGATCACTACCACAATGCGCACGTGCAAAGGTGTTACTGCAATCGCCCTCACAATGAAGTTTTACCCCACAAAGTGATTGATAGGAAGTGACCATTTGGAGGTGTCAACTGGGAGTTTACAGTTGTGTCATAGCTGTTTTCAGGGAGTGTATCTAATGATGTCTGTGAGCTCATAAGTACTGTACAAATACAGAAGGAGCCGCACTCATCTAGTGTGGCTCCATCGCATAGGTGCACTCCCGGCGGGACTAGGCGATCTGACTGCCTAGCCCCGCCGGGAGTGCACAGAGATTCTAGTGAACCATTAGCCCTGATATTCCTCATTCTTGCATATAAGATGCAAATGTGTACGCAATTGTGATTGAGTTTGCAATTGCTCCGCTGGCAATATCTTTTCATTTCTGGGTGGCAACTTCACATTTAGTGCAGAGGAGATACCATTACACCATCCATACTGCCCTTCTTGCTGTAAAAGAAAGAAAAAAGGATTGATTAGTTAGCATACCAATGTCAATCTGTTAGAAAAACTCAGGGATGTCATAGCAAGATGGCTTACCTCATAGCCGAAACTAGGGGGGGGGATATAGGGGGGCATGTGACCCAGGCGCAAGATTTAGAGGGGCGCTGAGAGAGAGACCTGGGTACAGTCCAAGGCAGCAGCTGCGATACAAACGCAGCTCCGTTTGGTGCCTGTCAGTGAAGGAGAAGAACACGGAGCTGTGCAGCTGTGAGAGGTGGACCCGGGGTGGAGCTGTAACACAGAAGCTGGGCTTCCTTGCCCCGGGTGATGACAATTTTAGTTTCGGCCCTGCTTACCCCGCTAAGACTCTCCTGAGAATTTCTCATTTCCGATAACGCATGTAACATAGTGAGAGCATTTCACTCAGTCATGGCGGTTTGGCAAATCCAAAGCCAGCGGACGAATCAGAACCAAATCCAAATCTAGCAATAATGGCCTTGTGCAAAACCTTGTGTATTAGAATTTCTATATTTTTCCGTTATTAGAGTTGATGTTTTTTTTCTTTAGCATTGTAAAATATTTTTTTGATTTCAGGTGCCATTTCTTAAACCATCTATCCCCTTGAGCACCAGCTTTAGTTGATGTTGAAGTACTCAATACTAATATTATGATCATCATGATTGGCGGCAGCCACAGCACTAGTACTTGGTTGTTGCTCCTGCTCTTTTGTCGACTTATATTTATTAATGCAGTGGGGTATGGCACCTACTGGGCTTTATTGAACACACAAGTTATACCCCAAAAAAGTAAGAGCTTTTTTTTTACAAAAGACAACTCACACTGCGGGGAGTCACAGCTCTTATATTTATGTGAACAAACGCAGTGGGGTACAGCAAGTGGGGTACATCAAGTTTTAAAAAAAAAAATACCTTTTCAAATCTTTCTCTGTAAATGACAACTCACTGCAGAGTGGAACAGCACCTACAGCACACAAAGTTGTAAAAAAACCCAACAAATTATTTAAAGCAATTTTTTGAACTTTTTTTGCAAATAACAACTCACACTGTGGAGTCACAGTGCTTATATTTATGTGAATGTAGTGGGGCATAGCACATAAACCACACACAAGTTGTAAAAAAACCTATTTAAAGTATTTCTTTGAACATTTTCTGCAAATAACAACTAACACTGCAGGCTGACAGTGCTTATGTTATGTGAATGCAGAGGAGTACGGCCTGTAGACTCACAGTGCTTATATTAATGTAAACACTGGGGGGTACAGCCTGTGGAGTCACAGTGCATATATTTATGTGAACACAGTATGGCATGGCACCTTCACCACACATAAGTTGTACAAAAAATGAAAAATGTAAAGTATTTATTTCTTATTTAAAGTTTTTTTGCAACTCACACTGCAGAGTGACAGTGCTTATATTATGTGAACGCAGTAGGGTATGGACTGCAGAGTCACAGTACTTATTTTTATGTGAAGGCAGTGGTGCACAGCACCAGTTATACAAAAAAATATATTAGCACTGGGCTGCAGCTGCACTGCGGGCAGTGACAAAAAAATGCAACACCAGTGTGACACTTAGGGTTATGGAGCAGCAGCAGTGTGACACACTTAGACAATAGATATAACTAAGTTCCTGCACTGACTTGCTAACTGCCTGTACTGTAATCTATCTTGGCCAATATTAACAACACTAAGGAGCCTGAGGGGACTGGATTGGTCAGATAGGTCAGCTCAGCAGCACTGGAGTGGATTGACACTGGACAGATACGTCAGCCTAGTAGAACTGAAGTAAATGGAAACTGAAAAGATAGTTCAGCTCAGCATCACTGGAGTGGATGGATCCTGGACACAGTAGATATATACAGCAGCTCAGCAGCACTGGAGTGGATGGACACTGTACACAGTGAACAAATACGTTAGGTCAGCTCAGCAGCACTGGAGTGGATGGACGCTGGACAGTTAGGTCAGATCAGCAGCACTGGAGTGTGCTAAAAACTTCACACATACTCCATGTTAATTGTAAGAGTTTATAAAAATTATTTTGATTGTCAGTATTCGTAGTGGACTGAATGGTAGCATCTCTCATTATGTTTAAAAATATGGTGTGCACTCCAGTCCCCCCCCCCTCCTTTTCTCTATATTTGTGTATATATTGTACACTTGAAGGTGTCCTTCAGTCTGGTATTGGCACCGCTCCCATTTACCCTCAGGTGTTTGATTAGCACATGTTCCTATATTGCTGACTATAGAATGGGCTCTATTTAAAGGTGAGACCTGGATACATGTACATAATGTGGTAGAGACCTATCTAATGAAGTTCACCTGGACACGGTGGATGGGCCCACCCTTTTGGACAAATTTGTGCTAACAGCTTCACTTATACTGCATGTTAATTGTAAGAGTTTATCAAAATTATTTTGACTTCAGTATTCTTAGTGCATAAAATGTGCACCTGCATTATTGTTTTTTATTTTAAGATTGTCAGCTCACCAGCACTGGAGTGGATGGATGCTGGACAGTGAGGTCAGCTCAGCAGCACTGGAGTGGATGGATGCTGGACAGTGAGGTCAGATCACCAGCACTGGAGTGGATGGATGCTGGACAGTGAGGTCAGCTCAGCAGTACTGGAGTGGATGGATGCTGGACAGTGAGGTCAGATCACCAGCACTGGAGTGGATGGATGCTGGACAGTGAGGTCAGCTCACCAGCACTGGAGTTGATGAATGCTGGACAGTGAGGTTAGCTCACCAGCACTGGAGTGGATGGATGCTGGACAGTGAGGTCAGCTCACCAGCACTGGAGTGGATGGATGCTGGACAGTGAGGTCAGCTCACCAGCACTGGAGTGGATGGATGCTGGACAGTGAGGTCAGATCACCAGCACTGAAGTGGATGGATGCTGGACAGTGAGGTCAGCTCACCAGCACTGGAGTGGATGGATGCTGGACAGTGAGGTCAGCTCACCAGCACTGGAGTGGATGGATGCTGGACAGTGAGGTCAGATCACCAGCACTGGAGTGGATGGATGCTGGACAGTGAGGTCAGATCACCAGCACTGGAGTGGATGGATGCTGGACAGTGAGGTCAGATCACCAGCACTGGAGTGGATGGATGCTGGACAGTGAGGTCAGATCACCAGCACTGGAGTGGATGGATGCTGGACAGTGAGGTCAGCTCACCAGCACTGGAGTGGATGGATGCTGGACAGTGAGGTCAGCTCACCAGCACTGGAGTGGATGGATGCTGGACAGTGAGGTCAGATCACCAGCACTGGAGTGGATGGACACTGCACAGATCAATCAGCTCAGCAGCACTGGAGTGGCAAAATAGGCAGGGCCCCCCACTGCCACCCAAAAAAAATTATATATATATATATATATATATATATATATATATATATAATTATTATTCTTTTTGTTAAAAAGAAAAGTACTGTGTCCCCCACAGTTTTGCCCCCAGCATCATATTATGCTACCCCACACAATAATGCCCCTGTACCTGCTCATTGTCAGGGGTATTGTTGTCAGAGCCCAGGGTTCTGCTCGCCCTTCCCCCCTGCCGCCGCAACAGACTGTCCGGCAGCCTGCTTCAATTAAAACTATTGAATGTGTCCCTCCCAAAATGGCTGCAGCCTTGGAGGAGACAGTTATTAAAGATACTAGAGCCTCCTCTAGTATCTTTAATAACGGTCTCATCTGAGGCAGCGGGCATTTTGAGAGGGGACCAATTTCAATAGCCTGCGGGCGCTGAGGCTGGGCAATCAACGGCAGTGTCGGCGGACTATCGGCGGCGGGCGGGCAGCGGGATGAGTGGCCCGGGCCATCCCCTCTCTGTTAGAAAGTCCCGGGACAGCTGTGCCCGCAGCAGCCCCCAGATGGCGGGCCTGGTCAGAGAATACAGTTCTCCAGCGGTCCTGTGTGAAATGGAGCCCAAATCAACGCTACAGGGACTTATATTGAATCCAAAATCCATGAATGTCCAATGCCAGGATGATGACGTTTTGCCTCGTTAATCTGAGCTTGGTGGGAAAACCCGAGCCGGGGCTCGGATTACCTCAGATCCATGAAGCTCATCGTTAATCTATACACGTATAGGCCTATGGTCCTCATTCAGCTTCAGTAGCAGATTCTGCTAAATCGCAAAATCTGCTGCTGAAAAAATCTCATGCTGGGGGCTACCCAGCACAGGGCAAGGCTGCCCAGCATGAGAAGCGCCGCCCAGTGCTGTGATCGCATTTAAAAATGCAAATGCAACGTGGGCATCCCAACCAGCGGGATTACCGGTAGCCCCCCTGCATACACAGCATGGCTGCATATGTAGGGGCACCACTGCCATCTTTTCCCCCTAAAATGGTCCAGACACACCTGCGTTATCTAAATCACTCCCCGCTACCGCTGCCTCACTGCCCCCGATGCCCGCCCCTGTCAATCAAGTTGCAATCGCATCTTTCTGGGATGCGATCGCTATCTGAAAGTCCGCGCATGCACTATGCGGCTGCAGATCATGCGCAGATGACCGAAAATTCCCTGGAGCTGACTGACAGCCAATGTACTGTTAAGATACACATGCTTACAGACTAAGGGGTCTATTTACTAAGCCTTGGCTGGAGATAAAGTCTATGGAGATAAAGAACTAGCCAACCAGCTCCTAACAGTCATGTTACAGGCTGAGTTTGAAAAATGACAGTTAGGAGCTGATTGGCTGGTACTTTATCTCCATCCAAGGCTTAGTAAATAGACCCCTAAGTCCCAGAATGTCCAGAAGGCTCCCAAATCTTGGATGGCTCTACCAGATGCCTGGAAAAGTAGGTAAGTCTCCCAGCTGTCTGTTGTTTCCACCCAATGATGACCACTTCCTGTGTGAAGTGGGTGGTCTGCGGTGATTCATGACATGAATTGTGCCACGGTGACCCCTCCACTTTGCCATGCGACGACGATGCAGTTGTGACACCACACACCTTGCACCTTCTCCTGCCTTCACCGTGCGCCCTGCGCCTCCTAGCTAGCTGTCCCCTCTCGTAGAGGGCAGCCATAAAGTCACATTACACTAGCTGTACAATAAGAAGTTGTTTATGTTTTTCTCTTTGTATTGCTACATTGTCGCACAATCCTCACATGTAGCATCCTTCTTCTGTTATTTGTGGTCGTCTTCCATTTACCCTTTTTGTTTTTATGCCAACAATTGTCTGCATGTGGAAGCAGCTACGTCCCAGACTCAGGAGACACGTGTAAGCTCCTGTGGCATGCCTGACCCAGATGTGAGAAGCCGGCTCAGGCTTTAACCACAGGTGATCATGGAAACTCCATACCCTCCAACATTTTACAAATGAAAACCGGTACAAATTAAGAAAGGGAATGTGGCCATGGGTAAAGGGGCGCGGCCACGCCCCCTTTCCTATACTTTCAATGTAGATTTGGAGAGTCAAAAATTGGTACAAAGACCTTTTTTGGCAGGTACAGACCATAAAAAAAGGTATTGTTACCTGCCAAAAAGGTACAGCTGAAGGGTATGAAACTCTGCAGATGGTGACGAGTGATTTCAAGCCCACCGTATGATAGACATCTGCATGGCAATACCACCACTGACTATACTGGGGGGCTCTATTACATTTCTGCTCATCTTGGTTACGTATTGCAGAACATAGTAGTGGTGATCTGTGCAGAGATGCTTTCAGGTGTGTATGTATTGATCATATAGGTAATCAACCAGTTTATACATTTATCAATAGAGGAAGACTTCACTATATCAGTGGAAGGGCAGTTATACATGTTTCTGAGTTTAACAGGGGATGTGGCTGTAGCGCTTGCAGACATTAATCATTTTGTAACCACAAACATTGCTATACTTTCTGTGTGCAGGCTGTGTGTGTGAGTGTGTGTGAGTGTGTGTGTGGAGGGGGGGGGGGGGTGTGTCTTGGAGGGCGATAAGGTTGCAAAAAGCTACCAGCATCTGTCATTTATATAGCAGTCTTTTAACCATAGTTACCTACCCTCCCTCATTCTGCAGGAGACTCCCTGAAATAGTAGCAATCTCCCTCACTCCCTGAATCTCCCTGAAAAAAAGAGAAATCAGAGATACATACATTCAAATAGGATCATCAGTGCCATTTGCCTATATTGTTTATAAGGCACAATGATCCCTATGCCTACATGCATATTAAAGGTTTCTTGTGGCCACTTACAGTATATGGAACCTCTTGTAAAACACAATACACAAAAAAATCCTGCAAAATATCAGTCTTTTCTTCAACAAGTAGATCTTACTAATTTTGGGGCTCATTTACACTTGGATGTAAGTTATTTTCATGACATGCCTCTCAGATGTAGCAGTACACGTCCGCGCTGATAGGTGTTACCTTCACAATCTCCCTGAAATGCTTTTTCAAAAGTAGGCAAGTATGCTTTTAACTGACAGTTAGAAGCTCAGTAGTTGCCTTGGGCAACTACTCCACTCCTGCAACACAGCTACATGCTAAAAAAAAAAAAAAAGTAAACCCCAAGAGTTAGTGTAGTGTGAGTAGGAAGTAATTTATTTAACTTTAAATGTAAATGATATTGGCGTACAACAGAGAAAAGAATGTAAGTAGATAATGAGCCAGGGTTGCCGACTTCTGGGCTGCTCTCTCCGGGAGAGAGCAGCCCGTCGGCTCAGCAGGGGGGGCCTGAGGTGACGTGCAGGGGGTGGACCAGAGGCAGAACGGGGGCGGGCAAGAGGCGGAATGGGGCGTGGCTTCCGGACATAGTCATTTAAGCCACGCCCCCACTGTGTAATGCTGCGATTACCAGCATTATACAGCAGGGGGCGTGGTTACGATGACGCGATTCAACAAGAATCGCGTCATCACCTGCCCGGACCTCCCACTTTACTCGTTAAGTGAGCGGCGGGCAGGGGGTGACCCCCGTAAATCGGGAGACTTGCCTGCTCTTCTGGGGGCCGGGAGGGTCACCCGTTTTTTGGGAGCCTCCCGGCCATTCCGGGAGGGTAGGCAAGTATGTAATGAGCCCTATAATTACCAATAGCTTATTATATAACCAATGAGTTGGTTTTGTATACATAGGGGGATATTCAATTACCCGCACTCACTGCCCGGGTGTAAAAGTATTGCCGAGGGCAGAGTCGGTGCAAAATCTCTCTGCACCCTAGGCAAAGCTTCAGCCTAGTGCCCCCTACCCTGTAAACCCCGCCACCACCACCTCTCAGAGGGGAGATGCAGGTGGCCACTGGTGGGCTGGGGTGAATTACATCATTATACATATACAGAGAAAAGGGATGACACGCAAGGACTTTTAAAGTGATAATGTATATTGTAAACAACATCACAAAATTTTGTGACTTTGCTCACACAATATACTTTAACTTTAATATCCTTGAGTGCTGTCTATTCTTTATGTATACATGCTAGCTGGCACGTTAGAAATCATATAAGACACTGAAGCCAATTTCTCTTTTTTTTTCTATATACTCTAAATGGGAGGTTGGGATATTTATTTGGGGTTGGGTGTGGGATACCGGCGGTCTGAATACTGACAGCAGCATCCCAACCACCATAATCCTGACAACCCTACCCCTTACCCTAACATTCTCTCCCACAGCCTAAGACCTAACCATCCCTGGCATACTAACATTCAGGATGCCAGCTGTCGGGATTCTGGTGCTGGTATTCTGAATGCCACCATCCTGTCTGCAGGGATGCCAACTACATCCCTTTAGTTGTATGTGTATACATTACACACATAATTTATATACGCACAGACATAAATATATTTGTATGCTCCTTATTATGTTCTATCCCCAATCTGTAAGTTCATTACTGACCCCCCTCCTCCATTTGTACTGTATTGTGCCCCAGTGCCCGTGTTTCCCTATTATGCTGTTTGTAAACCACCCATCGAGCTGTAAAAACTGTACTGTCTGTGGTCCCGCAGAGGAGGCGCATCAGGGCTATGAGGAGCGTCCTCGGGAGCCAGTTACATCCACATCCTATGTACCTTCACAAGACTTGATGTTACACGTGTCAACACGGAGGTAGCACGGAGGCACTAAGTGGTACAGCCTGATAGTGGTGGCTGCACCTGATTACACCTGCAGCAGCAGACAGCGCAGGGTAAAAAGAGAAGGCCGCATACAGAGACAGGCTTCAGTTTTTGCTAGATGAATTCAGTTGCGCCCTCCAGTTGCTAGGCAGCAGCCCCCTAAAGCTGCCCAATGGTAGAGCCGGCTCTGGCCGGGGGGCTATTAAATTAGCCTTGATAAGCCAACACATGCCGCGGCTTTTCGAAGCACAATCCCTGAAGACAGCCCCAGTTTCACCCGAAAATGGGGCTGTTACTACCGAAAACACACAAGTTTCGCTGAAGCTGCATGTTTTCGGGTGAAAAGGATGTTTTATCCGGGTGAAAAAACATTGATGAAACATTGGGAAATATCACCGAAAGCTTCATCGATGTTAATTGAATATCCCGCTTAGATGTCAAAGGACAGGCATAATTTACAATTAAAGATATAAATGCACAGTAATATTTATGAAGGTTATTCTTATATACAGTAGTCCTAACAACTTGTACCTTTGTTTTAGTTAAGTATCAGTAATCAGTATGTTCTCTCTGAATAGTAATGTCAGTTCAATTCAACGCTGGTTTAGTTAGGAAGGTTGAATAACCCACTGCAATGTTTGTCCTGCTCAGCATCTAATGGAGGTGACTGAGGGGTCTATTTACTAAAGTCTTGGATGGAGATACAGTGGACAGAGATAAAGTACCAGCCAATCAGCTCATAACTGTCATTTCAAACACAGCCGGTGATATGACAGTTAGAAGCTGATTGGCTGGTACTTTAGCTCCATGCACTTTCTCTCCATCCAAGGCTTAGTAAATAGACCCCTTATTCTGCTGTATCATGCCACAAAGCCAATGAACAAACAGTAGTGCACCACAAACATTGGCTTTTTGGCAGGCAACTGGTTGTATCTTTGGTCACGTCACCTGCTACCTGCGGCCAGCTGGGCTCCTCAGCAGGTCATGTTGTTACAAAGACACATGCCCACATGGTGCAGTGTGTTTTTATAAATACCATTTATTAACACTGCAGTAACTAAAAACCAAAATGTACAATTGAAGTATCTGTATCCTACAGAGCTGGCAGGCACTAAATAGTAGGTGTATTCTTGTATTTTTCTATGTCCACAAGTAACAATTTCCTCAAGGAATTACTGATAGTCCTTAAAGTCCATATGCTTTTGGAATGTGAGATGAGGGGAAGTACGTAGTCCTGGGTCTTACACATTTCATCCACAGTACCACTTTTTATTTTATTTTTTGACCGAGACATTCTCACCATTTCATCAACTCCTGTCTGTCTTATAAGAAGATCCTTCTTTCAGATCCTGCATCGGTAACCGTAGTCTTAACATAATCACCATTCTCATATGTTATCATCTTTATCAGCAACTAGCTGTTCTACCCGTTCTTCGCATGGGAGTTTCTGATTTTCACAGTTGTGCATATACATGAGTGTTAATAATTTGGTAAATCTATAGAGATGTCAATTTGAGACGTCTTAATGTAAGTAAATATTAATCCATGGTTCTTGGTGTTACCCGAGGTGCACCCGTAGCAGATACGTTAAAAAGTGACAAGAACATTTTTGTAGTTTATTCAATTCTACACACTGGAGGTACAATCCAAACATTGATCCAATTGTCTTTTTGGGCGTTATCAATCACGCAATGCAAGCCACGTATAGGAAATGACGTCATTATGTCAACCCCCCATTCATTCCCTTAGGGGAGGTTTTATTAAAATTATAATTACGTAGTTTTCCTATTTTACATATCAGCATCCTAAAATATCGGGAAGTAAGAGAATTAGTGATGAGTGAGTGAGTGAGTGGGGGTTTTCGCATATATATATATATATATATATATATATATATATAGATTAGTGACCAGATCTTTGTTACATCTGTATACTATTCACTTAGCTTGAGGCTTGTGGAAGCTACATCTGAATTACCATAAAGTGGATGACAAACTAAAAGCTTTAATGCTTTCATGTGCGAGATGCTAAGGAAAGCCTTGTTGGCATTTGTAATTCCCCAAAATACCTTTAAAATTTAATTAATGATTCTGGTATTTGTTTTACTAATCACCCATCATTTACATAGATGACATCTTGACTTACTTCACCAGGTTATCTTCCCATTCCCATACCTGAGAAGCACCCTCATGATAATGGCTTGTATACATAACTCCAGAAATGCATTTTGGACCCAGAAATTGTATCTTTAGTTTATATCTTTATCCATCTTGAAGTTCTTCCTAGCACCTACCACCTATTTCCTCTAAAATATACTTGTCAAATATATTTTTTATTTACGTGGCTTACTCCTTGTAATTGTGTGTGATGATGGAGTGTATTTTTGACAGAATTAGAGTTACATCTAATTTTACTTTGCAATACTGTCCATAATTAATCTGAAATTCCTACTAAGGGATACATTTACTAAGCAGTGATAACAGTGGAGAAGTGAGCCAGTGGAAAAGTTGCCCATGGCAACCAATCAACACTGAAGTAACATCTATAATTTGCATACTATAAAATGATACAGAGCTGCTGATTGGTTGATGGGGCAACTTCTCCACTGGCTCACTTCTCCGCTCTTATCACTGCTTAGTAAATGTGCCCTTAAGACAGATGTGAATTAATATTGTCTGTAACCATACACAAATGCAGGGGGGTTTCCTGTTGCCTGGATACCTCCCTCTGCTTGTCCATGCTATGTAATACAATTAATAGAGCTGCTGCCACAACATGCAGTTTTAGGGACAGGATGCGGAGCTGTGGCACATGCCCTGTGGCAGCAGATTCTTCTACCAAGTGTGCTGTGTGTGTGGACCTGAGCACTCAATCAGTGCACTGGATCTGAGATTTAATGCCAGGAAGAAGAGACAGGCACCTTACTATGAGGTGGGAGAATGTGCATAGAAAGTGCAGTTTTGTCTCCTCCTGGTTATATTATGTTTGTTGCTATATTTATTATGGGATGTTTAACCTTTTCCTGACCACTTATGTTATTTATTTATTATTATTGTTTATTTGTGTGGCACCACAAGGGTTCCGCAGCACCTAAAGGTGCATACATACTTGGTGATAATAGTAAACGATGTCGCTCATTTTGCCTTTCCTGAGTGACGTTGTTTACTATATTGGCCAGTGTGTATACCGCCGCCGAGTGATACATGGCCCTGCAGGTCGTTAACGACCGTCACTATCGGACATGTATGCAGCTCAATTTGGTCTGTCGTCCAAAAGCTGCATCTAAGGCCCGGCCACAGTGTAACGTCACTGAGCAAAATGGTTGTCATATTGCTCAGTGTGTACGCACGGCCGCTGACTGCCCCGGCAGGGAAGGGAACACACTAGGCCACTTCGCTTATAGAGCACATCACCTACTGTGTACCCACCTTAACAGAGAATATAAACAAATGAGCAAAACAAGAAAACAATGACTTACAGTACAAGAACAATGTAGGACAAGTACATGGTACATTAACATTACTGCATCAAGAAACGAGACACTGATATAATCATTAGAGCGGCAGAAATGAGGGTTAGGTGCTGTTGAACTGGGTATGGAGTAAGAAATAGTCTAAGAAAGGGAAAAGTACATGAGGGGAGAGGGCCCTGCTCATGAGAGCTTACATTCTGAAGGGGAAGGGAAGACAGGCAGGGGTGACACAGACGGGGTAGATAGTGAGCCATGTAACAGAGGGTCAGGATGAGAGATGGCTGAGTTTGATGAAGAAGTGGGTCTTTCCTGACAGCACGTTTTAAAGTTTTGTACTGTAGATGGCATTTTGCACACTCTGTGTGGGTAAGGATGTGGGTTTTATCACCCAGAGGGCCAGATGTACTAAGCTTGAAAAGTGATAAATATCACTGTGATAAAGCACCAGCCAATCGGCTCCTAACTGTCATTTTTCAAACACAGCCTGTGACATGGCAGTTAGGAGCCGATTGGCTGGTGCTTTATCACAGTGATATTTATCACTTTTCAGGCTTAGTACATCTCCCCCAGAGTCTCTATCTTACAGACCTTCTCAAATTACCTTTTTTAGAATGTGTAGGTGATGATTGGCTCATTATTCATATTTCCATGGTAACAGTTCCCCTCTGTGACTCGTTCAGTCAGTGCCACACTTGTCCTCACAGTAGCCCGTCCTGTCTGAGGACTGAGATTAGGGAGGCAGACTGATCTAGGCCATGTGGTTGCAGTTCCAGTCCTCTTCCACCTCTCTACAATGAAGTGCTGTGAGCTTAGAGGGATGACCAATGCCTTTGCAGTGTCTGCTTCCAGATGTGTGCCTCTCTTTTATAGTTATCATATCTAGTGCTATAACAGGGCTCTACAGCACCCTGTGCTAGCCATGCCTCCTGAGTGCATGATGTCATGCTGAGGGGGCGGGGCTGCCAGCCACAGGGAAGACCGCCACTGCGCAGAGCATCCACAGGCTTTACAGGCTGCGGTGTGCATGTCTAGAGCATCCAAAGGACGCTGTGGATGGCACTGCTGCAGCAATACTGGCTGTATGGTGCTGTTTCAGGCATCCTGCTAGCCAGATGCAGAGACCATGGGGCACCAACAGTACTGGCCCCAAAGCCTTGCGTTCTGTGCGACGGCACATCTTGCACACTCCTGGCTAAATGTTTGTAGGATCCTGGCCCATTCAGAACTATGCACGTGTCTCTATACATAGATACAATTATGTACACTTGTCAGAATCTCAGGGTTTCCAGAGAGAGTCTGACCATCTCCTTGAAGCTGGGTCTTGGAAGTAGTGGGTAAGAAGCGTTATTGGACAGTGGGGGTCATTCTGAGTTGTTCGCTCGCTAGCAGGTTTTAGCCAGGGCCGGATTAACAATGGGGCGGATGGAGCTGCAGCTCCAGACCCCCCATTGAAAACAGGCCAAAAGAGTTTCCTGCAATGCAGCCAGCCAGCCAGCCAGCGATGACAGGAGAAATACCTTTCTCCTGTCATCACTCATCAACAGCATACACCTCTGCCCCGGCCAAGGCTCCACCTACACCCTCCGCTCTGCCTGCAGTGCAGTGTGCACATCCGACCCTATGTTACCTGAAGCTCAGATCACGTCTGTGCTAAGCTCCGCCCAAACCGCGATAAGCTCCGACCCCTGGACGTTTTGCAGCTGTGCTCCCTCTCCTCTCCCATGCCATCTGATCCAAGGCTCTGTCCCCAGACCGTAAGTTCCACTCACTGCTCCACTCCTTCCAGCCCACACTGAGCCTGGAGCCACCCCCATTCCCCCTTGAAGCCTGAAGCTCCGCCCACAGGTCCGATTAGCTCCGCCCCCTGGGCAGTCAGTGGCTTTGTCCATTTTCCAGGCATCTGAAGTCATGAAAATTCAGCTGCTTCTGTCAGTCAGCCAGTGTGCAGAGGCGGATTAAGGTTCAGTGGGGTTTGGACACTTACATGAGGGGGCCCCTATTGCTTAAAGTGTGTAAAAAATATATTATATATATATATTAGAGATGAGCGGGTTCGGTTCCTCGGAATCCGAACCCGCCCGAACTTCAGTTTTTTTTACACGGGGCCGAGCGACTCGGATCTTCCCGCCTTGCTCGGTTAACCCGAGCGCGCCCGAACGTCATCATCCCGCTGTCGGATTCTCGCGAGGCTCGGATTCTATCGCGAGACTCGGATTCTATATAAGGAGCCGCGCGTCGCCGCCATTTTCACACGTGCATTGAGATTGATAGGGAGAGGACGTGGCTGGCGTCCTCTCCGTTTATAGAGAAGAGAGTGAGACTAGAGTAGAGAGAGACACAGTATTACTTTAGTAATTTTGGGGAGCATTAGGAGGAGTACTACTACTTGCTGAAGTGATAGTGTGACTGTATATCTGACTTGTGGGGGAGACAGTGGGGAGCAGTTAGAGTCTGAGAGCAGGAGTACATATTTTAACGTACAGTGCACACTTTTGCTGCCAGAGTGCCACACTGCCATTGTGACCACACTGACCACCAGTATATATTGTGATTGTCTGCTTAGGAGTACTACTTGCAAGTTGCTGATAGTGTGACCAGTGACCTGACCACCAGTTTAATTAATCACCACCAGTTTAATATATATATATATATATATATATAATTGTATATAATATATATATAATTGTATACCACCTACCCGTGTTTTTTTTTTTTCTTTCTTCTTGATACATACTACTATAGTCGCTTACTGTAGCAGTCTGCGGTGCTGCTGAGCTGACAGTGTCCAGCAGGTCCGTCATCAGTCATTACATAATAAATATATATACCTGTCCGGCTGCAGTACTAGTGATATTATATATATATATATATATATATATATATTAATTTCATCTCATTATCATCCAGTCTATATTAGCAGCAGACACAGTACGGTAGTCCACGGCTGTAGCTACCTCTGTGTCGGCAGTCGCTCGTCCATCCATAATTGTATACCAACTACCCGTGTTTTTTTTTTTTTCTTTCTTCTTGATACATACTACTATAGTAGCTTACTGTAGCAGTCTGCGGTGCTGCTGAGCTGACAGAGTCCAGCAGGTCCGTCATCAGTCATTACATAATAAATATATATACCTGTCCGGCTGCAGTACTAGTGATATTATATATATATATATTAATTTCATCTCATTATCATCCAGTCTATATTAGCAGCAGACACAGTACGGTAGTCCACGGCTGTAGCTACCTCTGTGTCGGCAGTCGCTCTTCCATCCATAATTGTATACCACCTACCCGTGGTTTTTTTTTTTTCTTTCTTCTTGATACATACTACTATAGTAGCTTACTGTAGCAGTCTGCGGTGCTGCTGAGCTGACAGTGTCCAGCAGGTCCGTCATCAGTCATTACATAATAAATATATATACCTGTCTGGCTGCAGTACTAGTGATATTATATATATATATATATATATTAATTTCATCTCATTATCATCCAGTCTATATTAGCAGCAGACACAGTACGGTAGTCCACGGCTGTAGCTACCTCTGTGTCGGCAGTCGCTCGTCCATCCATAATTGTATACCACATACCCGTGGGTTTTTTTTTTCTTTCTTCTTGATACATACTACTATAGTAGCTTACTGTAGCAGTCTGCGGTGCTGCTGAGCTGACAGTGTCCAGCAGATCCGTCATCAGTCATTACATAATAAATATATATACCTGTCCGGCTGCAGTACTAGTGATATTATATATATATATATATATTAATTTCATCTCATTATCATCCAGTCTATATTAGCAGCAGACACAGTACGGTAGTCCACGGCTGTAGCTACCTCTGTGTCGGCAGTCGCTCGTCCATCCATAATTGTATACCACCTACCCGTGTTTTTTTTTTTTTCTTTCTTCTTGATACATACTACTATAGTAGCTTACTGTAGCAGTCTGCGGTGCTGCTGAGCTGACAGTGTCCAGCAGGTCCGTCATCAGTCATTACATAATAAATATATATACCTGTCCGGCTGCAGTACTAGTGATATTATATATATATATATTAATTTCATCTCATTATCATCCAGTCTATATTAGCAGCAGAAACAGTACGGTAGTCCACGGCTGTAGCTACCTCTGTGTCGGCAGTCGCTCGTCCATCCATAAGTATACTAGTATCCATCCATCTCCATTGTTTACCTGAGGTGCCTTTTAGTTGTGCCTATTAAAATATGGAGAACAAAAATGTTGAGGTTCCAAAATTAGGGAAAGATCAAGATCCACTTCCACCTCGTGCTGAAGCTGCTGCCACTAGTCATGGCCGAGACGATGAAATGCCAGCAACGTCGTCTGCCAAGGCCGATGCCCAATGTCATAGTACAGAGCATGTAAAATCCAAAACACCAAATATCAGTAAAAAAAGGACTCCAAAATCTAAAATAAAATTGTCGGAGGAGAAGCGTAAACTTGCCAATATGCCATTTACCACACGGAGTGGCAAGGAACGGCTGAGGCCCTGGCCTATGTTCATGGCTAGTGGTTCAGCTTCACATGAGGATGGAAGCACTCAGCCTCTCGCTAGAAAAATGAAAAGACTCAAGCTGGCAAAAGCACCGCAAAGAACTGTGCGTTCTTCGAAATCCCAAATCCACAAGGAGAGTCCAATTGTGTCGGTTGCGATGCCTGACCTTCCCAACACTGGACGTGCAGAGCATGCGCCTTCCACCATTTGCACGCCCCCTGCAAGTGCTGGAAGGAGCACCCGCAGTCCAGTTCCTGATAGTCAGATTGAAGATGTCAGTGTTGAAGTACACCAGGATGAGGAGGATATGGGTGTTGCTGGCGCTGGGGAGGAAATTGACAAGGAGGATTCTGATGGTGAGGTGGTTTGTTTAAGTCAGGCACCCGGGGAGACACCTGTTGTCCGTGGGAGGAATAGGGCCGTTGACATGCCTGGTGAAAATACCAAAAAAATCAGCTCTTCGGTGTGGAAGTATTTCAACAGAAATGCGGACAACATTTGTCAAGCCGTGTGTTGCCTTTGTCAAGCTGTAATAAGTAGGGGTAAGGACGTTAACCACCTCGGAACATCCTCCCTTATACGTCACCTGCAGCGCATTCATAATAAGTCAGTGACAAGTTCAAAAACTTTGGGCGACAGCGGAAGCAGTCCACTGACCAGTAAATCCCTTCCTCTTGTAACCAAGCTCACGCAAACCACCCCACCAACTCCCTCAGTGTCAATTTCCTCCTTCCCCAGGAATGCCAATAGTCCTGCAGGCCATGTCACTGGCAATTCTGACGAGTCCTCTCCTGCCTGGGATTCCTCCGATGCATCCTTGCGTGTAACGCCTACTGCTGCTGGCGCTGCTGTTGTTGCTGCTGGGAGTCGATGGTCATCCCAGAGGGGAAGTCGTAAGCCCACTTTTACTACTTCCACCAAGCAATTGACTGTCCAACAGTCCTTTGCGAGGAAGATGAAATATCACAGCAGTCATCCTGTTGCAAAGCGGATAACTGAGGCCTTGACAACTATGTTGGTGTTAGACGTGCGTCCGGTATCCGCCGTTAGTTCACAGGGAACTAGACAATTTCTTGAGGTAGTGTGCCCCCGTTACCAAATACCATCTAGGTTCCACTTCTCTAGGCAGGCGATACCGAGAATGTACACGGACGTCAGAAAAAGACTCACCAGTGTCCTAAAAAATGCAGTTGTACCCAATGTCCACTTAACCACGGACATGTGGACAAGTGGAGCAGGGCAGGGTCAGGACTATATGACTGTGACAGCCCACTGGGTAGATGTATGGACTCCCGCCGCAAGAACAGCAGCGGCGGCACCAGTAGCAGCATCTCGCAAACGCCAACTCTTTCCTAGGCAGGCTACGCTTTGTATCACCGGTTTCCAGAATACGCACACAGCTGAAAACCTCTTACGGCAACTGAGGAAGATCATCGCGGAATGGCTTACCCCAATTGGACTCTCCTGTGGATTTGTGGCATCGGACAACGCCAGCAATATTGTGTGTGCATTAAATATGGGCAAATTCCAGCACGTCCCATGTTTTGCACATACCTTGAATTTGGTGGTGCAGAATTTTTAAAAAAACGACAGGGGCGTGCAAGAGATGCTGTCGGTGGCCAGAAGAATTGCGGGACACTTTCGGCGTACAGGCACCACGTACAGAAGACTGGAGCACCACCAAAAACGCCTGAACCTGCCCTGCCATCATCTGAAGCAAGAAGTGGTAACGAGGTGGAATTCAACCCTATATATGCTTCAGAGGTTGGAGGAGCAGCAAAAGGCCATTCAAGCCTATACAATTGAGCATGATATAGGAGGTGGAATGTACCTGTCTCAAGCGCAGTGGAGAATGATTTCAACGTTGTGCAAGGTTCTGCAACCTTTTGAACTTGCCACACGTGAAGTCAGTTCAGACACTGCCAGCCTGAGTCAGGTCATTCCCCTCATCAGGCTTTTGCAGAAGAAGCTGGAGGCATTGAAGGAGGAGCTAAAAGGGAGCGATTCCGCAAGGCATGTGGGACTTGTGGATGGAGCCCTTAATTCGCTTAACAAGGATTCACGGGTGGTCAATCTGTTGAAATCAGAGCACTACATTTTGGCCACCGTGCTCGATCCTAGATTTAAAACCTACCTTGGATCTCTCTTTCCGGCAGACACAAGTCTGCTGGGGTTCAAAGACCTGCTGGTGAGAAAATTGTCAAGTCAAGCGGAACGCGACCTGTCAACATCTCCTCCTTCACATTCTCCCGCAACTGGGGGTGCGAGGAAAAGGCTCAGAATTCCGAGCCCACCCGCTGGCGGTGATGCAGGGCAGTCTGGAGCGACTGCTGATGCTGACATCTGGTCCGGACTGAAGGACCTGACAACGATTACGGACATGTCGTCTACTGTCACTGCATATGATTCTCTCACCATTGAAAGAATGGTGGAGGATTATATGAGTGACCGCATCCAAGTAGGCACGTCAGACAGTCCGTACTTATACTGGCAGGAAAAAGAGGCAATTTGGAGGCCCTTGCACAAACTGGCTTTATTCTACCTAAGTTGCCCTCCCACAAGTGTGTACTCCGAAAGAGTGTTTAGTGCCGCTGCTCACCTTGTCAGCAATCGGCGTACGAGGTTACTTCCAGAAAATGTGGAGAAGATGATGTTCATTAAAATGAATTATAATCAATTCCTCCGTGGAGACATTGACCAGCAGCAATTGCCTCCACAAAGTACACAGGGAGCTGAGATGGTGGATTCCAGTGGGGACGAATTGATAATCTGTGAGGAGCGGGATGTACACGGTGATATATCGGAGGATGTTGATGAGGTGGACATCTTGCCTCTGTAGAGCCAGTTTGTGCAAGGAGAGATTAATTGCTTCTTTTTCGGTGGGGGTCCAAACCAACCCGTCATTTCAGTCACAGTCGTGTGGCAGACCCTGTCACTGAAATGATGGGTTGGTTAAAGTGTGCATGTCCTGTTTATACAACATAAGGGTGGGTGGGAGGGCCCAAGGACAATTCCATCTTGCACCTCTTTTTTCTTTCATTTTTATTTGCGTCATGTGCTGTTTGGGGAGTGTTTTTTGGAAGGGCCATCCTGCGTGATACTGCAGTGCCACTCCTAGATGGGCCAGGTGTTTGTGTCGGCCACTAGGGTCGCTTATCTTACTCACACAGCTACCTCATTGCGCCTCTTTTTTTCTTTGCGTCATGTGCTGTTTGGGGAGTGTTTTTTGGAAGGGCCATCCTGCGTGACACTGCAGTGCCACTCCTAGATGGGCCAGGTGTTTGTGTCGGCCACTAGGGTCGCTTAGCTTACTCACACAGCTACCTCATTGCGCCTCTTTTTTTCTTTGCGTCATGTGCTGTTTGGGGAGTGTTTTTTGGAAGGGCCATCCTGCGTGACACTGCAGTGCCACTCCTAGATGGGCCAGGTGTTTGTGTCGGCCACTAGGGTCGCTTATCTTACTCACACAGCTACCTCATTGCGCCTCTTTTTTTCTTTGCGTCATGTGCTGTTTGGGGAGTGTTTTTTGGAAGGGCCATCCTGTGTGACACTGCAGTGCCACTCCTAGATGGGCCAGGTGTTTGTGTCGGCCACTAGGGTCGCTTATCTTACTCACACAGCTACCTCATTGCGCCTCTTTTTTTCTTTGCGTCATGTGCTGTTTGGGGAGTGTTTTTTGGAAGGGCCATCCTGCGTGACACTGCAGTGCCACTCCTAGATGGGCCAGGTGTTTGTGTCGGCCACTAGGGTCGCTTAGCTTAGTCATCCAGCGACCTCGGTGCAAATTTTAGGACTAAAAATAATATTGTGAGGTGTGAGGTATTCAGAATAGACTGAAAATGAGTGGAAATTATGGTTTTTGAGGTTAATAATACTTTGGGGTCAAAATGACCCCCAAATTCTATGATTTAAGCTGTTTTTTAGTGTTTTTTGAAAAAAACACCCGAATCCAAAACACACCCGAATCCGACAAAAAAAATTCGTGAGGTTTTGCCAAAACGCGGTCGAACCCAAAACACGGCCGCGGAACCGAACCCAAAACCAAAACACAAAACCCGAAAAATTTCAAGTGCACATCTCTAATATATATGTATATATATATATATATATATATATATATGATATGGCAGGGCTGTATGTAGCAGGATGCCAAGTGTGACACACAGCGCAGTTTGCCTGGAGGTGGCACTCGGAACTAGCAGTCGCAGCAATGTCTATTTTGCCGGGCCTGCCACCAGCAAACCAGGAAGTGGAGAGCGACGAGCCACACAGCATCTCCCTGAACTTCTTGCCCAGTGCTTAAAGTGGTCCTAAAGAGGTGGTGGAACTCACCCCCCCCCCCCAACCCTGTGCGTGCCCCCTAACCACTCCCACCTGGCATATGTCATAGCCCTAGCCCCTCCCACCTGACAGATGCCACACCCCTAGTCCCTCCCCTATATGTGTAAATTCATCTGTTTATAATCAAAATTATACTGGTCAAAAAATTAAAAATTATTTGATCAACATAGCCCACTCCAACACAGGTGGGGAAGATGTGCATAACTGCTGACTGCTGAATAATGTAAGAGAACACAAGATAAAAATCCTCTGCAGTAGTACAGAGCTAACTAATTATTATTTACTTAATGCAGCAGTGCTGTAAGTAGACATTTTGGTGTCCAGCGGCAGAAAAATAATTGATGCCCTCTCTCCTACCACACAGAAATAAGGGACAGTGCGCGCCGAAGGCGCGCAGCAAAAATATAGGGTTGTGGCTTTATGGGGAAGGGGCGTGTCCACATAATAGTACCAATTCACATTACACCACACAGTAGCACCCCTTACACCATAGTAGAGCTCCTGATACACATTATGCCAGATAGAACCCGATACACATTATGCCAGGTAGAGCCACTGATACTCATGAGAGAGAGAGCGAGAGAAAGTGTGTGTGTCCGTTCATCATAACACCCCACCCCGAGAGCACTGTGGCTCACACAAAACACGATGCATTAGACGGAACAGTGCTGCCCACCTGCAGTGAGTAGCCCTGAAGCCTCATGGACAACACACTACGCAGCCTGTCTGTAACATGTAGCCTCATGCACCCAAAATTAGTGAAACCAGGTGGCGCAACCTTATCACAACAAGATTTAAATGGTCAAAAAAAGGCTTACACAATAAATATGATAGAATGGTTCCAGCTCCAGATTGATTAACAATGGGCTAAAAAAATAATGAGAAAATACAACACATAGGGGTAAATTTACTAAGATTCGTAATTTCCGAAAAAAGGTCAAAGTTCAATCACGAATGACATCGACAGTGTAAAACTGCAACTTTTTGAATTGATTACGATGGATTTACTAAGCTGTCGTATTCGGGTTTTTCTTTTCTTCCGATGTCGATGTCATTCGTGGTTTTTTACCTATTTTTACGGCAGTGATTAGCAAAACACTGCCGACTTTTTTTACAATCAATCTCGGCCGGATCTGTGTGATCCGTGCTGGGGTTTATTTTTTTTATTTTTTTTTAATTAAACACTGTAAAATAATAAAAAAAAAATGCGTGGGGTCCCCCCTCCTAAGCATAACCAGCCTCGGGCTCTTTGAGCCGATCCTGGTTGCAAAAATATGGGGAAAAAAATGACAGGGGTTCCCCCATATTTAAGCAACCAGCATCGGGCTCTGCGCCTGGTCCTGGTCCCAAAAATACGGGGGACAAAAAGAGTAGGGGTCCCCCGTATTTTTAAAACCAGCACCGGGCTCCACTAGCTGGACAGATAATGCCACAGCCGGGGGTCACTTTTATATAGTGCCCTGCGGCCGTGGCATCAAAAATCCAACTAGTCACCCCTGGCCGGGGTACCCTGGGGGAGTGGGGACCCCTTCAATCAAGGGGTCCCCCCCCCCAGCCACCCAAGGGCCAGGGGTGAAGCCCGAGGCTGTCCCCCCCCCATCCAATGGGCTGCGGATGGGGAGGCTGATAGCCTTAGTTGTAAAAGAAAAGATATTGTTTTTAGTAGCAGTACTACAAGGCCCAGCAAGCCTCCCCCGCATGCTGGTACTTGGAGAACCACAAGTACCAGCATGCGACGGAAAAACGGGCCCGCTGGTACCTGTAGTACTACTACTAAAAAAATACCCAAAAAAAGACAAGACACACACACCGTGAAAGTATAATTTTATTACATACATACACACATACATACATACTTACCTTAAGTTCCCACGCAGGTCGGTCCTCTTCTCCAGTAGAATCCAAGGGGTACCTGTTGAAGAAATTATACTCACGAGATCCAGGGGTCCAGGCTCCTCGGGAAATCCAGGGGTAATCCACGTACTTGACAAAAAAAACAAAACGGTGTCCCGAGCCACGAACTGAAAGGGGACCCATGTTTGCACATGGGTCACCTTTCCACGAATGCCAGAAAGCCACTCTGACTTCTAAGTGGGTTTCTTCAGCCAATCAGGGAGCGCCACGTTGTAGCACTCTCCTGATCAGCTGTGTGGTCCTGTCCTCACTGACAGGCAGCACACGGCAGTGTTACAATGTAGCGCCTATGCGCTACATTGTAACCAATGATGGGAACTTTCTGCTCAGCGGTGACGTCACTTTAGGTCAACCGCAGGGCCGAAAGTTCCCATCATTGGTTACAATGTAGCGCATAGGCGCTACATTGTAACACTGCCGTGTGCTGCCTGTCAGTGAGGACAGGACCACACAGCTGATCAGGAGAGTGCTACAACGTGGCGCTCCCTGATTGGCTGAAGAAACCCACTTAGACAGAAGTCAGAGTGGCTTTCTGGCATTCGTGGAAAGGTGACCCATGTGCAAACATGGGTCCCCTTTCAGTTCGTGGCTCGGGACACCGTTTTGTTTTTTTTGTCAAGTACGTGGATTACCCCTGGATTTCCCGAGGAGCCTGGACCCCTGGATCTCGTGAGTATAATTTCTTCAACAGGTACCCCTTGGATTCTACTGGAGAAGAGGACCGACCTGCGTGGGAACTTAAGGTAAGTATGTATGTATGTGTGTATGTATGTAATAAAATTATACTTTCACGGTGTGTGTGTCTTGTCTTTTTTTGGGTATTTTTTTAGTAGTAGTACTACAGGTACCAGCGGGCCCGTTTTTCCGTCGCATGCTGGTACTTGTGGTTCTCCAAGTACCAGCATGCGGGGGAGGCTTGCTGGGCCTTGTAGTACTGCTACTAAAAACAATATCTTTTCTTTTACAACAAAGGCTATCAGCCTCCCCATCCGCAGCCCATTGGATGGGGGGGGACAGCCTCGGGCTTCACCCCTGGCCCTTGGGTGGCTGGGGGGGGGGCCCCTTGATTGAAGGGGTCCCCACTCCCCCAGGGTACCCCGGCCAGGGGTGACTAGTTGGATTTTTGATGCCACGGCCGCAGGGCACTATATAAAAGTGACCCCCGGCTGTGGCATTATCTGTCCAGCTAGTGGAGCCCGGTGCTGGTTTTAAAAATACGGGGGACCCCTACTCTTTTTGTCCCCCGTATTTTTGGGACCAGGACCAGGCGCAGAGCCCGATGCTGGTTGCTTAAATATGGGGGAACCCCTGTCATTTTTTTTCCCATATTTCTGCAACCAGGATCGGCTCAAAGAGCCCGAGGCTGGTTATGCTTAGGAGGGGGGACCCCACGCAATTTTTTTTTAAAAAATAAGCACTTTCCCACCCCTTCCCACTGATATACATGCACGGATCTCATGGATCCGTGCATGCCTATCCAATCACGAATAAAAAAAAAAGGTCTGTTTTTTTTTAGCACTTTTTTACGAGTTGTAATTTTTCACGGCAGTGTTTGTTCTTTTTTTGCTTTGCACTTCTTAGTAAATGACCGAGATTCATACTTAAACAGCCGCGTTTTGACCGATGGTGTATTCATTCGTAATTTTTTACCTGAACTTGCAAAAAATTACGAATGCCCTCATCACTGCCGTGATTAGTGCTTAGTAAATTACCGAGATGACACTTTGATGAAAAAACGGCATCTCGGTCAAAATCGGGAGCTTAGTAAATTTCCCCCATAGTGTATTCCGCTTGAATGAAAGTGTGATTTTATTACTCAATGGTCCCACTCACATAGTATAGCTGGTAAATTTGCATGTAGTAGGCAGAATCTCATTCTGGCTGGTTTTACTTCTTAAATGTGTTACGATACCGTTCCCATACGGAGCTTGAATAAAGAATAATGATAGTGCAATACCGTCTGTGTATTTGATTTAAAATAAATTTAATACAAGACACACTCACAAACAAAGGTTAAAAAACAGCATATAACAACAGGTGTCCAGAAGGCTGCAGCGGACAGTGTGGAGATATAGTCACCCAAAGTCCCGGTTACTGAAGGTGTCCCAAAACTGCCGAGTATGTCCTCCGGATCCTCCGTCAATGCCGCAGAGATAAGCGCTTAAGCCTGTGGGACCTATCTGTGCGGCATTGACGGAGGATCCGGAGGACATACTCGGCAGTTTTGGGACACCTTCAGTAACCGGGACTTTGGGTGACTATATCTCCACACTGTCCGCTGCAGCCTTCTGGACACCTGTTGTTATATGCTGTTTTATAACCTTTGTTTGTGAGTGTGTCTTGTATTAAATTTATTTTAAATCAAATACACAGACGGTATTGCACTATCATTATTCTTTATTCAAGCTCCGTATGGGAACGGTATCGTAACACATTTAAGAAGTAAAACCAGCCAGAATGAGATTCTGCCTACTACATGCAAATTTACCAGCTATACTATGTGAGTGGGACCATTGAGTAATAAAATCACACTTTCATTCAAGCGGAATACACTATGGGGGTAATTCTGAGTTGATCGCAGCATCAAGTTTGTTAGCAATTGGGCAAAACCATGTGCACTGCAGGGGGGGCAGATATAACATTTGCAGAAAGAGTTAGATTTGGGTGGGTTATTTCGTTTCTGTGCAGGGTAAATACTGGCTGCTTTAATTTTACACTGCAATTTAGATTTCAGTTTGAACACACCCCACCCAAATCTAACTCTCTCTGCACATGTTACATCTTCCCCCCTGCAGTGCACATGGTTTTGCCCAATTGCTAACAAACTTGCTGCTGCGATCAACTCAGAATTAGGCCCTATGTGTTGTATTTTCTCATTATTTTTTTAGCCCATTGTTAATCAATCTGGAGCTGGAGCCATTCTATCATATTTATTGTGTAAGCCTTTTTTTGACCATTTAAATCTTGTTGTGATAAGGTTGCGCCACCTGGTTTCACTAATTTTGGGTGCATGATTCTATATTAAAACCACGGTGAAGGTTTTTTGTGTGACCAAGGGCTGCCACCTATTTATAAGCGCAATTAGGATCGTCTATTTTCGCTTTGTAACATGTAGCCACCAGCAGCGCCTACCTACCACTGGAAGCCAGAAAGACCACAGGCTGCACCCACCATACTACAGCACTGCTCCACTGTCTAACAACTAGCCACTTGCAGGATCCACTTTTCTGTAAACCCCTCTCAAAATGTATAATATCAAGAATCAAAGTAGTCAACTATTCCAAACAAACTAACAAAATAAAATGTTGCACTGGCAATCTCTCTAAATGAATATAATTAGCATGAAAATGTGATCACTAAACAGGCCATATTAAAATAGAATCATTCATCAACCATAGAATTCATTACATTATAGTACAAATACTGCATTGCAATTGCATGGGTTTTTACATTACAGGGACTCTCAGTCTCCGTCCAAGCACTCAGCTAGGTACTCAGTCAGCGCGGATCCTCTCTTTCCTGTAGATGTAGACGCGCGATGACGTCATATTTCCCGCCTGCGGCACAGGGTCTGGAGGAGGCGGCTTGGGGTAATCAATCATTCTCGCCGGCGCCGCCCACCCACACATGGAATCCAGGGCTGGAATTTAAAGCCAGCGAGAGGGAAAGCGGAGCGCTGTCTCGCGGGCTGTGTGTGTGTGCTAGTGACAGCCTGCAGCCCGCAGCAGAACACATGCAGAGGCGGAGCACCAGTCTGCCTGCTCTACTCCTTTTCCTGACTCAGTGCTTAGGCTGCCTGTGTGTAGTTAAGGTGGACGGGCGGAGGCGGAACTGGTTCCGCCTCCAATTTGAAGTGACGGAACGCAGTTCCGCCCCGTTCCGGCCCACTTTAACCCCTGTTCTTGCCCATTGGGACCCATGAAGCCGGGGAACTAAGGAGCAATCAGCCCGACAGCAGGTATTCTAATAAAATAGGAGGACAGACATCAGTCGCACTTTCAGGAGATAGTGACAGCAGTACAGTTACTACTGTACTGGGAGCAAGCAGCACTGGAGTCTGACCGTTTGTTCCAGACAGCGCTGCTTGCAGAACGCTCTTCTGTATTGAGCATTTGCAACTTTGGCCTCCAAATAACCAGACTGGGACACACTATAATGGAGTCATGATAATCTGCTACTGCCCCCATCTCCTGCTGTTCCCATCACTATTACCCCCCTCATCCCCTGCGCTACTGCCCCCATCTCCTGCTATTCCCATCACTATTACCCCCCTCATCCCCTGCGCTACTGCCCCCATCTCCTGCTATTCCCATCACTATTACCCCCTTCATCCCCTGCGCTACTGTTCCCCATCTCCTGCTATTCCCATCACTATTACCCCCTTCATCCCCTGCGCTACTGTTCCCCATCTCCTGCTATTCCCATCACTATTACCCCCTTCATCCTCCGCGCTACTGCTCCCCATCTCCTGCTATTCCCATCACTATTACCCCCTTCATCCCCTGCGCTACTGCCCCCCATCTCCTGCTACTCCCATCACTATTACCCCCCTCATCCCCTGCGCTACTGCCCCCATCTCCTGCTGTTCCTATCACTACTGTCCCCATCATCCCCTGCGCTACTGCCCCCCATCTCCTGCTACTCCCATCACTATTACCCCCTTCATCCCCTGCGCTACTGCTCCCCATCTCCTGCTATTCCCATCACTATTACCCCCTTCATCCTCCGCGCTACTGCTCCCCATCTCCTGCTATTCCCATCACTATTACCCCCTTCATCCCCTGCGCTACTGCCCCCATCTCCTGCTACTCCCATCACTATTACCCCCCTCATCCCCTGTGCTACTGCCCCCATCTCCTGCTGTTCCTATCACTACTGTCCCCATCATCCCCTGCGCTACTGCTCCCCATCTCCTGCTATTCCCATCACTATTACCCCCTTCATCCCCTGCGCTACTGCCCCCCCCATCTCCTGCTATTCCCATCACTATTACCCCCCTCATCCCCTGCGCTACTGCCCCCATCTCCTGCTGTTCCTATCACTACTGTCCCCATCATCCCCTGCGCTACTGCTCCCCATCTCCTGCTATTCCCATCACTATTACCCCCTTCATCCCCTGCGCTACTGCTCCCCATCTCCTGCTATTCCCATCACTATTACCCCCTTCATCCCCTGCGCTACTGTTCCCCATCTCCTGCTATTCCCATCACTATTACCCCCTTCATCCCCCGCGCTACTGCTCCCCATCTCCTGCTATTCCCATCACTATTACCCCCTTCATCCCCTACGCTACTGCCCCCCATCTCCTGCTACTCCCATCACTATTACCCCCCTCATCCCCTGCGCTACTGCCCCCATCTCCTGCTGTTCCTATCACTACTGTCCCCATCATCCCCTGCGCTACTGCTCCCCATCTCCTGCTATTCCCATCACTATTACCCCCTTCATCCCCTGCGCTACTGCCCCCCCCATCTCCTGCTACTCCCATCACTATTACCCCCCTCATCCCCTGCGCTACTGCTCCCCATCTCCTGCTATTCCCATCACTATTACCCCCTTCATCCCCTGCGCTACTGCTCCCCATCTCCTGCTATTCCCATCACTATTACCCCCTTCATCCCCTGCACTACTGCTCCCCATCTCCTGCTATTCCCATCACTATTACCCCCTTCATCCCCTGCGCTACTGTTCCCCATCTCCTGCTATTCCCATCACTATTACCCCCTTCATCCCCCGCGCTACTGCTCCCCATCTCCTGCTATTCCCATCACTATTACCCCCTTCATCCCCTGCGCTACTGCCCCCCATCTCCTGCTACTCCCATCACTATTACCCCCCTCATCCCCTGCGCTACTGCCCCCATCTCCTGCTGTTCCTATCACTACTGTCCCCATCATCCCCTGCGCTACTGCTCCCCATCTCCTGCTATTCCCATCACTATTACCCCCTTCATCCCCTGCGCTACTGCCCCCCCCATCTCCTGCTACTCCCATCACTATTACCCCCCTCATCCCCTGCGCTACTGCCCCCATCTCCTGCTGTTCCTATCACTACTGTCCCCATCATCCCCTGCGCTACTGCTCCCCATCTCCTGCTATTCCCATCACTATTACCCCCTTCATCCCCTGCGCTACTGCTCCCCATCTCCTGCTATTCCCATCACTATTACCCCCTTCATCCCCTGCGCTACTGCTCCCCATCTCCTGCTATTCCCATCACTATTACCCCCTTCATCCCCTGCGCTACTGTTCCCCATCTCCTGCTATTCCCATCACTATTACCCCCTTCATCCCCCGCACTACTGCTCCCCATCTCCTGCTATTCCCATCACTATTACCCCCTTCATCCCCTGCGCTACTGCCCCCCATCTCCTGCTACTCCCATCACTATTACCCCCCTCATCCCCTGCGCTACTGCCCCCATCTCCTGCTGTTCCTATCACTACTGTCCCCATCATCCCCTGCGCTACTGCTCCCCATCTCCTGCTATTCCCATCACTATTACCCCCTTCATCCCCTGCGCTACTGCCCCCCCCATCTCCTGCTACTCCCATCACTATTACCCCCCTCATCCCCTGCGCTACTGCCCCCATCTCCTGCTGTTCCTATCACTACTGTCCCCATCATCCCCTGCGCTACTGCTCCCCATCTCCTGCTATTCCCATCACTATTACCCCCTTCATCCCCTGCGCTACTGCCCCCCCCATCTCCTGCTGTTCCCATCACTATTACCCCCCTCATCCCCTGCGCTACTGCCCCCATCTCCTGCTGTTCCCATCACTATTACCCCCCTCATCCCCTGCACTACTGCTCCCCATCTCCTGCTATTCCCATCACTATTACCCCCTTCATCCCCTGCGCTACTGCTCCCCATCTCCTGCTATTCCCATCACTATTACCCCCTTCATCCCCTGCGCTACTGCTCCCCATCTCCTGCTATTCCCATCACTATTACCCCCTTCATCCCCTGCGCTACTGTTCCCCATCTCCTGCTATTCCCATCACTATTACCCCCTTCATCCCCCGCGCTACTGCTCCCCATCTCCTGCTATTCCCATCACTATTACCCCCTTCATCCCCTGCGCTACTGCCCCCCATCTCCTGCTACTCCCATCACTATTACCCCCCTCATCCCCTGCGCTACTGCCCCCTCTCCTGCTGTTCCTATCACTACTGTCCCCATCATCCCCTGCGCTACTGCTCCCCATCTCCTGCTATTCCCATCACTATTACCCCCTTTATCCCCTGCGCTACTGCCCCCCCCCATCTCCTGCTACTCCCATCACTATTACCCCCCTCATCCCCTGCGCTACTGCCCCCATCTCCTGCTGTTCCTATCACTACTGTCCCCTTCATCCCCTGCGCTACTGCTCCCCATCTCCTGCTATTCCCATCACTATTACCCCCTTCATCCCCTGAGCTACTGCTCCCCATCTCCTGCTATTCCCATCACTATTACCCCCTTCATCCCCTGCGCTACTGCTCCCCATCTTCTGCTATTCCCATCACTATTACCCCCTTCATCCCCTGCGCTACTGCCCCCATCTCCTGCTATTCCCATCACTATTACCCCCTTCATCCCCTGCGCTACTGCCCCCCATCTCCTGCTATTCCCATCACTATTACCCCCTTCATCCCCTGCGCTACTGCTCCCCATCTCCTGCTATTCCCATCACTATTACCCCCTTCATCCCCTGCGCTACTGCTCCCCATCTCCTGCTATTCCCATCACTATTACCCCCTTCATCCCCTGCGCTACTGCTCCCCATCTCCTGCTATTCCCATCACTATTACCCCCTTCATCCCCTGCGCTACTGCCCCCCATCTCCTGCTATTCCCATCACTATTACCCCCTTCATCCCCTGCGCTACTGCTCCCCATCTCCTGCTATTCCCATCACTATTACCCCCTTCATCCCCTGCGCTACTGCCCCCCATCTCCTGCTATTCCCATCACTATTACCCCCTTCATCCCCCGCGCTACTGCTCCCCATCTCCTGCTATTCCCATCACTATTACCCCCTTCATCCCCTGCGCTACTGCCCCCCATCTCCTGCTATTCCCAATACTATTACCCCCTTCATCCCCTGCGCTACTGCCCCCCATCTCCTGCTATTCCCATCACTATTACCCCCTCATCCCCTGCGCTACTGCCCCGATCTCCTGCTATTCCCATCACTATTACCCCCTTCATCCCCTGCGCTACCGCCCCCCCATCTCCTGCTACTCCCATCACTATTACCCCCCTCATCCCCTGCGCTACTGCCCCCATCTCCTGCTGTTCCTATCACTACTGTCCCCTTCATCCCCTGCGCTACTGCTCCCCATCTCCTGCTATTCCCATCACTATTACCCCCTTCATCCCCTGCGCTACTGCCCCCATCTCCTGCTGTTCCTATCACTACTGCCCCCATCATCCCCTGCGCTACTGCCCCGATCTCCTGCTATTCCCATCACTATTACCCCCTTCATCCCCTGCGCTACTGCCCCCCATCGCCTGCTATTCCCATCACTATTACCCCCTTCATCCCCTGCGCTACTGCTCCCCATCTCCTGCTATTCCCATCACTATTACCCCCTTCATCCCCTGCGCTACTGCTCCCCATCTCCTGCTATTCCCATCACTATTACCCCCTTCATCCCCTGCGCTACTGCCCCCCATCTCCTGCTATTCCCATCACTATTACCCCCTTCATCCCCTGCGCTACTGCCCCCCATCTCCTGCTACTCCCATCACTATTACCCCCCTCATCCCCTGCGCTACTGCCCCCCATCTCCTGCTATTCCCATCACTATTACCCCCTTCATCCCCTGCGCTACTGCTCCCCATCTCCTGCTATTCCCATCACTATTACCCCCTTCATCCCCAGCGCTACTGCTCCCCATCTCCTGCTATTCCCATCACTATTACCCCCTTCATCCCCTGCGCTACTGCCCCCCATCTCCTGCTACTCCCATCACTATTACCCCCCTCATCCCCTGCGCTACTGCCCCCATCTCCTGCTGTTCCTATCACTACTGTCCCCATCATCCCCTGCGCTACTGCTCCCCATCTCCTGCTATTCCCATCACTATTACCCCCTTCATCCCCTGCGCTACTGCCCCGATCTCCTGCTATTCCCATCACTATTACCCCCTTCATCCCCTGCGCTACTGCCCCCCATCTCCTGCTATTCCCATCACTTATACCCCCTTCATCCCCTGCGCTACTGCCCCGATCTCCTGCTATTCCCATCACTATTACCCCCTTCATCCCCTGCGCTACTGCCCCCATCTCCTGCTATTTCCATCACTATTGTCCCCTTCATCCCCTGCGCTATTGCTTCCCATCTCCTGCTATTCCCATCACTATTACCCCCTTCATCCCCTGCGCTACTGCCCCCCATCTCCTGCTATTCCCATCACTATTACCCCCTTCATCCCCTGCGCTACTGCTCCCCATCTCCTGCTATTCCCATCACTATTACCCCCTTCATCCCCTGCGCTACGGCGCCCCATCTCCTGCTATTCCCATCACTATTACCCCCTTCATCCCCTGCGCTACTGCCCCCCATCTCCTGCTATTCCCATCACTATTATCCCCTTCATCGCCTGCGCTACTGCCCCCCATCTCCTGCTATTCCCATCACTATTACCCCCTTCATCCCCTATCACTACTGTCCCCATCATACCCTCCTGTCCCCTGCGCTACTGCCCCCCATCTCCTGCTGTTCCCATCACTATTACCCCCTTCATCCCCTGCGCTACTGCCCCCATCTCCTGCTGTTCCTATCACTATTACCCCCTTCATCCCCTGCGCAACTGCCCCCATCTCCTGCTGTTCCCATCACTTACGCCCTTCATCCCCTGCGCTACTGCCCCCATCTCCTGCTGTTCCCATCACTATTACCCCCTTCATCCCCTGCGCTACTGCCCCCCATCTCCTGCTATTCCCATCACTATTACCCCCTTCATCCCCTGCGCTACTGCTCCCCATCTCCTGCTATTCCCATCACTATTACCCCCTTCATCCCCTGCGCTACTGCCCCCCATCTCCTGCTATTCCCATCACTATTACCCCCTTCATCCCCTGCGCTACTGCCCCCCATCTCCTGCTATTCCCATCACTATTACCCCCTTCATCCCCTGCGCTACTGCCCCCCATCTCCTGCTATTCCCATCACTATTACCCCCTTCATCCCCTATCACTACTGTCCCCATCATACCCTCCTGTCCCCTGCGCTACTGCCCCCCATCTCCTGCTGTTCCCATCACTATTACCCCCTTCATCCCCTGCGCTACTGCCCCCATCTCCTGCTGTTCCTATCACTATTACCCCCTTCATCCCCTGCGCAACTGCCCCCATCTCCTGCTGTTCCCATCACTTACGCCCTTCATCACCTGCGCTACTGCCCCCATCTCCTGCTGTTCCCATCACTACTGTCCCCATCATACCCCCCTACAGCCCCCCATCTCCTGCTGTTCCCATTAGTACTGCCCCCACATGCTATGTGTTACTTCATACGGTGCCTGCCTCCTACATCCATCTCTCTCTCTCTCTCTCTCTCTCTCTCTCTCTCTCTCTCAATTCACCATTGTTGTGTAGCACAATGTGTATAAAGGTACTTCATGAACATGGTGAATGCTCTGCATTATATGGTGGTCACTAAGGTGGTCATTCCGAGTTGATCACACGTAGCTTGTGCGATCAACTAGACGCCGCCTATGGGGAGTGTATTTTAGCATTGCAGGGCTGCGATCGCTTGTGCAGACCTGCTATGCTAAAAAAGTTTTGTGCAGAAGTAGACTAGCCCTGCAGTTACTTACCCTGTGTGATCGATCCTGCGATGAAGGTCCTGGAACTGACGTCAGACATCCGCCCACCAAATGCCTTGATATACCTGTGTTCGGATCTCCACGCCCGGAAAACGGTGAGTATCCGCCCCAAAACGCCTCACCACTATCAAACTTCTTGCAATCGCGCTAGCGATCACTTTCATCTTTCTTCTGGTCGCTGCCCAGCGACGGTCGTCGCCAGGCAACGACGCGCGTGCGCAATGTGGCCACCGCACATGCGCAGTTCCGACCCGTTCGCACCGCAGCGATGAACCGCTGCGTGCGAATGGGTCTGAATGACCCCCTAAGATGTTGTCTGTATTATACGTATTATACTAAATATTTAATCACACAAAGGTTGAAAATGAAGAATATTTTCAGAGAGTGCAATTTCAATGTACAAGGGGTAGAGCTTTCAAAGGCATAATTGTTCTTTGCCATAAACATTAAAGGTAATAAAAAAAATTGTTAGCTGTCTCTAATAATAATATAATAATAATAATAATAATAATAATAATAAACAACACAAAAGTCTGAATAAAAGTTAATACTTGCATGGTGAAGTCTATTTAACTAGTATTGTAATGGTATTTGCACTGCCTAATTACTTGATTTATAATCGCTATCTCAGGATGGCAATGACAATTTAAATTTGTTTTTGTTTTAATATATTTTTATATCTAAAGATTTTTTTGAGTTTTTTTTTTATAATCTTAAAGATTTTTTTTTACATTTTATTTGTATTTTTTAATTAAAAAATAAAACTGAGAGCCCAAACCAGCTCACGCATGGACATCTGCAATGCAGTAAGTTAAGGTGCATACACGCTGTGCGATAAAACAGACGATATTGCTAGTTTTCACCTTTCTGAGCAATATCATTTGTGATATCGCACAGTGTGTATGCTGCATGCGCCGGTTGATGCGTGCTCCTGGGGGTTGTTAATGACCCTCGCTGTCGGCTGTGCATGCAGCTCAATTTGGACTTATCGTCCAAAGCTGCAAGCATGGCCCGGGCACGGCATGATGTCACTGTGCAATATCGCACAGTGTGTATGCCCATGTCGGGTGGCCTGGGCGTGGAGGGAACATAATGTGCGATGTTGCTCATTGAGCGCATCGCACAGTTTGTACGGGGCTTTAAACCTTACCGCCCTGGTCCAGTATTGCCATTCCAGCTCTTTAATTTTCTAAAAAGACGGCAGCTAAGAAGGCAGTTAATTTATTAATTTAATACAGTGCTATAAATGTGGGATAAACACTTACATAAATATGGCAATAACAGTGAACAATTTTGGAATTTTTAATTTAAACTACTCTAGCACTCAATAAAAGTCAAACAATACAGATCACCCCTTTCACAAAAAAATACAAGACTTTTTTCTTGTTATAGCTCCACTATAAGGTAGTTGAAGGTGTGCACCAGTTATGCCCTCCATAGCGATAGCCACACCCACAGCACAGGCCACACCCTCTGTAGACCACAGACCCACCGTACTGGTCACACCCCCACATCAGTCATTCTGCTGCAGCAATTGTCCCAGCCCCGACAGCAGCACACAATAGGCCCTTCATAAATCTCAGCTCCAGGCCCATGCGACCTTAATCTGGCACTGGTTTTAGCAGCCGTGCAAACGCTATGCCGCCGCCCACTGGGAGTGTATTTTAGCTTAGCAGAAGTGCGAACGAAAGAATCGCAGAAGGGGCTACAAAATAATTTTGTGCAGTTTCAGAGTAGCTTCAGACCTACTCAGCGCTTGCAATGACTTCAGACTGTTCAGTTCCTGTTTTGACATCACAAACACGCCCTGCGTTCGCCTAGCCACGCCTGCGTTTTTTCTGGCACGCCTGCGTTTTTCAATCACTCCCTGAAAACGGTCAGTTGACACCCAGAAATACCCTCTTCCTGCCAATCACTCTGCGGCCAGCAGTGCAACGAAAAAGCTTAGCTAGACCTTGTGTAAAACTACATCGTTCATTGTAATAGTACGTCGCGCGTGCGCATTGCGCCGAATGCGCAGAAGTGCCTTTTTTCTGCATCATCGCTGCGCAGCAAACATTTTCAGCTAGCGATCAACTCGGAATGACCACCTATAACCAGTTACCTGGATCTTATGCGCTTCATCAAAGGAGGATATAAAGTCACATAGTGACCCAGAATATCAGTGGGTCATTCCTGAATCCTTAGCCGCCTCGCCTCATAAGCCTGCTAGTGTATTAAAGCAGCTCTGACAGTCAAGTTTTGTAGAACACTGAGGGAGCCTGCTGCTCATCCAGGCTATTGACTCTGCCACCGACATATGCCATGCAACTGAGGACCATCAAGGCCAGGGGTGGTTGCATGCCTACAGAGCTACCATCCTCAGCTCCATAGTTGGCCAGCTCACTACCGGCAACTGTGAGCTGCTGGAGAAGCCCTCTGACCACTGGTGCTTCACTGTCTACCATTCTCTTGTCCTCCTCAGAGTCTCTCTGTTCTCCCAGGTCTGACGTCTGCCTTCATCCAATAATCCGGTCTGCAGCTGTGGCCTATGCCACATCTGATCCTAGTTGCACTTTTTGGATTTCCAGCCTCCCACACCTGATGGGTCCAATGTCTGTGTCGTCAGATGCAGACTTCCTGGACCCCGGTGTCCAGATCCGACGGCCAGCCAGAGTAAGCTTCGGTTTACACAGGCTAGCCGGTGCCTAAAACCTTGCGGCTTTGCAATTCCACACAAACATGAATCGGGCCCCATGTGTCCCCGGGAATTACCTCCGATCTTGCTTCAGAGCTTCTTCCAGCTACTTTTACTTCTACTGAAGTCTACTTCTCATAAATCACCCAGAATGAGGGATTACAGCCACATTATCTCTTTACAGTATAGTGTACACTCTAATTCCCAAGTATGAACAGACTACCAGATTTATATTTATGAAATGTAAACTAACACATTAAGGTTCATGACATACAGCATACAGTCTCTATATCATTGCCTATATATTTAGAACAAACAGAAAAATAATAATAATAATAATAATAATAATAATAATACAATACAATATTAAAGGTGTTACTAGCCGTATGATAATATAAATGAACCAATACAAAGGACAGTTATCACAGTTTGCCTTCTTTTTCCTGCAATATACTGTAGCAAAATGAAAATCTTTTTCTTCGATTTTTTCATGTCTAGCTTTACAGAAGTTTTGTTTTCTATTTTACTTGTAGGCTCAAATCGGAATAAGGAGCTAAAAATTCGCTATATCGTTGCAGGGATTGAAATGTGTCTTATAGTGATATTGCTTGCAATGGTTATAAAATATCACCCCCGAGGTAAGTGTCTCTCTCTGGGTCTGCAGCGCACTCTGCTGTGATTGCTTTTCGTTTCTTTTGCTGTAGTCGCACCTGCAGGGATGTGCTCCTGTCAGTGAGGCGGGGATGTGCTGCTGTCAGTGAGGCGGGGATGTGCTGCTGTCAGTGAGGGGATGTGCTGCTGTCAGTGAGGCGGGGATGTGCTGCTGTTAGTGAGGCGGGGATGTGCTGCTGTCAGTGAGGCAGGGATGTGCTGCTGTCAGTGAGGCGGGATGTGCTGCTGTCAGTGAGGGGATGTGCTGCTGTCAGTGAGGCGGGGATGTGCTACTGTCAGTGAGGCGGGGATGTGTTGCTGTCAGTGAGGCAGGGATGTGCCGCTGTCAGTAAGGCGGGGATGTGCTGCTGTCAGTGAGGCGGGGATGTGCTGCTGTCAGTGAGGCAGGGATGTGCCACTGTCAGTGAGGCGGGGATGTGCCACTGTCAATGAGGCGGGGATGCTGCTGTCAGAGAGGCGGGGATGTGCTGCTGTCAGTAAGGGAGGGATGTGCCGCTGTCAGTGAGGTGGGGATGTGCCACTGTCAATGAGGCGGGGATGCTGCTGTCAGAGAGGCGGGGATGTGCTGCTGTCAGTGAGGTAGGGATGTGCTGCTGTCAGTGAGGTGGGGATGTGCTGCTGTCAGTAAGGGAGGGATGTGCTGCTGTCAGCAAGGCAGGGTTATGCTGCTGTCAGTGAGGCAGGGATGTGCTGCTGTAAATGAGGCAGGGATGTGCTGCTGTCAGTGAGGTCTGGATGTGCTGCTGTAAGTGAGGTGGTGATGTGCTGCTGATAGTGAGGCAGGGATGTGCTGCTGTCAGTGAGGCGGGGATGTGCTGCTCTCAGTGAGGGGGGGAATGTGCTGCTTTCAGTGAGGTAGAGATGTGCTGCTGTCAATGAGGCGGGGATATGCTGCTGTCAGTGAGGCAGGGATGTGCTGCTGTCAATAAGGTGGTGATGTGCTGCTGTCAGTGAGGCAGGGATGTGCTGCTGGTAGTGAGTCGGGGATGTGCTGCAGTCAGTGAGGTGGTAGCGTGCTGCTGTTAGTGAGCGGGGATGCGATGCTGTCAGTGAGGCGGGGATGTTCTGCTGTCAGTGAGGTGGTGATGTGCTGCTGTCAGTGAGGCGGGGATGTGCTGCTGTCAGTGAGGTGGGGAAGTTCTGCTGTCAGTGAGGTGGTGATGTGCTGCTGTCAGTGAGGCGGGGATGCGCTGCTGTGAGTGAGGCGGGGATGTGCTGCTGTCAGTGAGGCGGGGATGTGCTGCTGTCTCTAAGGGAAGGATGTGCTGCTGTCAGCGAGGCATGGATGTGCTGCTGTCAGTGAGGCAGGGATGTTCTGCTGTCTGTAAGGGAGGGATGTGCTGCTGTCAGCGAGGTAGGGATGTGCTGCTGTCAGTGAGGCAGGGATGTGCTGCTGATAGTGATACGGGGATGTGCTGCTGTCAGGGAGGTGAGGATGTGCTGCTCTCAGTGAGGTGGTGATGTGCTGCTGTCAGTGAGGTGGTGATGTGCTGCTGTCAGTGAGGCGGGGATGTGCTGTCAGTGAGGCAGGGATGTTCTGCTGTCAGTGAGGTGGGGATGTGCTGCTGTCAGTGAGGCGGGATGTGCTGCTGTCTGTAAGGGATGGATGTGCTGCTGTCAGCGAGGCAGGGATGTGCTGCTGTCAGAGAGGCAGGGATGTGCTGCTGAGAGTGAGGCGGGGATGTGCTGCTGTCAGTGAGGTGGAGATGTGCTGCTGTCAGTGAGGCGGGGATGTGCTGTCAGTGAGGCGGGGATGTGCTGTCAGTGAGGCGGGGATGTGCTGCTGTCAGTGAGGCAGGGAAGTGCTGCTGTCAGTGAGGCAGAGAAGTGCTGCTGTCAGTTAATCAGGGATGTGCTGATGTTAGTGAGGTAGTAATGTGCTGCTGTCAGTGAGGCAGGGATGTGCTGCTGTCAGTGAGGCGGGGATGTGCTGCTGTCAGTGAGGCGGGGATGTGCTGCTGTCAGTGAGGCGGGGATGTGCTGCTGTCAGTGAGGCGGGGATTTGCTGCTGTTAGTGAGTTGGGGATGTGCTGCTGTCAGTGAGGCGGGGATGTGCTGCTGTCAGTGAAGTGGAGATCAGGGCCGGCTCCGGGGCTACTGGCGCCCCTGGTGGCTTTAGGGGGCGTGGCTTTGTACAGGGGGTGTGGTCGTTTACGCCCCCTGTACAGACTGAATTGATGTGCGGTGCGCGATGACGTCATCGCGCACCGCACAGCAAAAGGTCCTCTCCACGAAGGGAAACTAGACGCGTAGCGTCTAGTTCCCTTCGTGGAGAGGACCTTTGCTGTGCGTTGCGCGACGACGTCATCGCGCACCGCACAGTAAAGGACCTCTCCAGGAAGGGAAACTAGACGCGTACACGTCTAGTTTCCCTTCCCAGCGGCAGCGGCCGGGGGCAGCGGGGGGCACACACCAGCAGCGGATCTTGCCCTGGTGCGGCGCCTTCCGGAGGGCGCCCTGCGCCCTCCGGAAGGCGGCGCCCCGGGCAAAAGTACTGCTTGCCCGTGGCAAGATCCGCTACTGGTGGAGATGTGCTGCTGTCAATGAGGCGGGGATGTGCTGCTGTCAGTGAGGCGGGGATGTGCTGCTGTCAGTGAGGCGGGGATGTGCTGCTGTCAGTGAGGCAGGAATGTGCTGCTGTCAGTGAGGCGGGGATGTGCTGCTGTCTCGTGCCAGTACTTGGAAGTCCCACAGCCGCCAGTGGTCCCGGTCATCACAAGCATCGATGTGCAGGCTTGCACACAGCAGCACTTTCAGCAGAGACCTGGATGGGGAAGAACGAGGCTCAGGACACCGCCGAAGAAGAAGGGTAAGTATATGCACCTGAGGGTCATGGGACGCCGCACCCCAAGAACATATATCCCCAACTTATTTTTGCTTTAACAGGAGAGAACACCTTTACATGAATCAGTGACTTTTTTGAACGGACACAAGAAGTCTTGATCTTACATTCCTTTTTCCAGTACTATATTTTGCATTAAGCACCGTATATTCATCCACAGTTCCACTGACTGACCTAAGCATCATTTTGGGACAGCCTGAACATTGTCAGTGTGAAAAAACTGCTTGTAGTGCCGCATTATCCGTTTATTTATTTATTTAGACCATTAGGCAGGAGCATTGTGTATCCTATATTAATAAATTGTTACTGTTAACTTAGTTTCACCGTTCTGTGTTCATCTGTTACAGTTGCTACACTAGAAATATTTATAGCTGCTACATTGTACACATCGATTACGCTCCATTCAACACCAAGAGAGCACCAAAAACTTCATAAACAGGGATTACCATATCATTTATTTATTTATTACAAGCAAAAGAAGAGTGGGATATCATTTAGAACATTCACTTAGAGCTGAGCGCAGTGTTACACCGGTTTTGCATATATTGACTAATAGGAGAGATCACCTACAAACACCAGCAGCTTGTTAACCGTACTAGACTTGGGGGGTCATTCCGAGTTGATCGCTCGTTGCTGATTTTAGCAGAGCAGCGATCAGGTAAAAAAATGACAAAACTGGGCATGCGTATGCACCGCAATGCGCAGGCGCGTCGTACAAAGAGGACCGATGCTGGGCGATGGATTTAGGTGATTGACAGAAAGAGGGCGTTTGTTGGTGTCAAGTCAAGTGACCATTTTCTGGGAGTGTTTGGAAAAGCATTTGCAGGGCGGGTGTCTGACGTCAATTCCAGGACCAAAAGACTGAAGTGATTGCAGCGGCTGAGTAAGTCCTGAGCTACTCAGAAACTGCACAAACTGTTTTTGTCGCGCTCGGCTGCACAGGCGTTCGCACACTTGCAAAGCAAAAATACACTCCCCCGTGGGCGGCGACTATTCGTATGCACGGCTGCTAAAAGTAGCTAGCGAGCGATCAACTCGGAGTGACCCCCTTAGTTTCTCTGTGCGCAGGTAATACCACCCTTGTAACATTTGGAATACATATTATCATTTAGAAAGTTCTCTGTAGAATAAAAAGAGGAAGGAGGGAAATTTGCAAAGCAACGCTTTCAATTCCTTATTGTTATATTGTCCAATCCATAATCTGTTAAGGCAGATAAAATACAGTATTTCCAATTTCCTGATCTGATTGTACAGATGTGGCCGCATACACCTAACCTCAAAAGCAACTTTATCACTGAATAATTTACTCAGTTTCTATCTTTTTCATAGAAACATAGAAACATAGAATTTGTCGGCAGATAAGAACCACTTGGCCCATCTAGTCTGCCCCTTATTTTTTTTTATTTTTTTATATTATTTTTTATCACTAACCTTATTTGATCCTTATTTCTTTGTAAGGATATCCTTATGTCTATCCCATGCATGTTTAAATTGCTCTACTGTCTTAGCCTCTACCACCTCTGATGGGAGGCTATTCCACTTGTCCACTACCCTTTCTGTGAAATAATTTTCCCGCAAATTTCCCCTGAACCTCCCCCCCTCCAGTCTCAGTGCATGTCCTCGTGTCCTATTGCTTCTCTTCATTTGGAGAATGTTTCCCTCCTGGACTTTGTTAAAACCCTTGATATATTTGAAAGTTTCTATCATGTCCCCCCTTTCCCTTCTCTGCTCCAAACTATACATATTGAGATTTCTTAGTCTTTCTGGGTATGTTTTGTGATGTAGGCCATGCACCATTTTAGTTGCCCTCCTTTGTACAGTTTCTAATGTATTAATATCCTTTTGAAGATATGGCCTCCAGAACTGAATACAGTATTCTAGATGAGGCCGTACCAATGACCTATACAGTGGCATTATTACTTCTTTCTTTCTGCTGCTGATTCCTCTCCCAATGCAGCCAAGCATCTGACTAGCCTTCCTCATTGCCTTGTTACATTGCTTACCTGCTTTTAAGTTATCTGAAATAGTGACTCCTAGATCCCTTTCCTCCTCAGTAGTTTCCAGTATAGTGCCATTAATACTGTATTTAGCTTTAGGATTTTTGAGACCCAAGTGCATGATTTTGCATTTTTTTGCATTAAACTGTAATTGCCAGACTCTTGACCATTCCTCTAGTCTACCTAGATCCTCAATCATTTGTTTTACCCCACCTGGTGTGTCTACCCTGTTGCATACCTTTGTGTCATCTGCAAAAAGGCATACTTTCCCTTTAATGCCATTTGCAATGTCACCAATAAAGATATTAAAAAGCACTGGTCCAAGTACAGATCCCTGGGGTACTTCACTGGTAACATTTCCCTCCTGTGAATGCACTCCATTTACCACAACTCTCTGTTTTCTATCCTTCAACCAAGATCTTATCCATTCAATAATCCTAATATCCAATCCCAAACTTTCAAGTTTATTTAGCAGTCTGCGATGTGGAACTGTGTCAAAAGCCTTACTAAAGTCTAGATAAGCTATATCCATGGCTCCACCTTTATCCATCACTTTAGTCACACAATCAAAAAAGTCAATAAGATTTGTTTGACATGATCTCCCCCCAGTGAATCCATGCTGTTTGGAATCCAGTAAATTGCCGGATTTGAGATAATCTACAACTCTTTCTTTTAAGAGTGTTTCCATCAATTTCCCTACTACTGATGTAAGACTCACTGGTCTGTAGTTGTTTGCCTCTTCCTTGCTTCCACTTTTGTGCAGTGGGACTACGTTTGCTCTTTTCCAGTCCCCTGGAATTTCTCCTGTAGCTAATGACTGGTTGAATAATTCTGTCAATGGTGCTACCAGCACCTCTTTAAGTTCTTTTAGTATCCTTGGATGTATCCCATCTGGCCCCATAGATTTGTCCATTTTCAGCTTTGAGAGTTCTGTTAGGACCTTCTCCTCTGTAAATGTACTTGTTTCATTTTCCTGAATATCCCTGCAACTTAACTGTGGCCCCTTCCCCTCTCTTTCAGTAGTAAATACTGAGCAAAAATAATCATTAAGATGATCTGCTATTAAATTGTCTCCTTCAACAAGACTCCCAGTGTCCGTCTTTAGTTTTATAATTCCGCCTTTTGTTTTTCTCTTTTCGCTTATATACCTAAAAAAAGTTTTGCCTCCTTTACCCACTGACTGGGCCATTTTCTCCTCAGCTTGTGCCTTTGCACATCTGATTACCTTCTTTGTCTCCTTCTGTCTAACAAGATATATCTTTTTGTCTTCATTATTTTGTGTCTGCTTATATTTCCTAAAAGCCATCCTTTTTGCTCTCACAATATTTGCTACTTCTTTTGCAAACCACACTGGCTTCCTTTTCCTTGTGTTTTTCCTAACAGTTTTGATACAAAGGTCTGTTGATTTCAATATTGCACATTTGAATGTTTCCCACCTCTCCTGCACTGTTTCCAAGTTCCTCCACTCTGCCAAAGAATCACTTACACATTTTCCCATCCCTACAAAATCAGCCTTCCTAAAATCCAACACTTTTGTTTTTGTATGGGACGAGTCAGTCTCTGTCTTAATGCTGAACCATACTGCTTGATGATCACTGGATCCCAGGTTTTCACCCACTTTTACGTCCGATAATCTGTCTCCATTTGTAAGTATTAAGTCTAATATTGCATCTTTCCGAGTGGGCTCCCTCAAGGATGCTCCCTGAAGGGAATTTAAAATGTTCCTACTTCTAGTGGAACTAGCAACAGAAACCTCCCAGTTTACATCAGGAAGATTAAAGTCTCCCATGATTATTACCTCTCCTTTTAATGCCATTTTAGTTATGTCCTGCAATAGGTTCTTGTCAAGTTCCTCTTCCTGACCTGGTGGCCTGTATATCACGCCAATACGAATAATCAACTTTTCCCCTGTTTCTATGGTCACCCAAAGGGCCTCAGTTTTTTCTTCAATACTTTGTATTAATGTAGTATTTATGGCATTTTTTACATACATTGCTACCCCTCCTCCGATTTTTCCAATTCTGTCCTTCCTAAATAAAGTATATCCGGGTATAGCTATGTCCCAGTCATGATTTTCATTGTACCATGACTCTGTAATTGCCACAATGTCTAGATCATCACTTGTCATTATTGCAGTTAGTTCTGGGATTTTATTTCCTAAGCTCCTAGCATTTGCACACATAGCTTTTAGAGTTTTGTTTGTGCTTTTTCTGTTCCTAGCTATGTTCTTCTCTCTGCCTATTTTTATTTGGTTTTGATCTGAATTATCTTCTGTTGCTGTGGATATGCTTCCTATTCCCTTTGCCTGCAGAAACAATACCTCTGTGTTGGGGGAGCACATTTCTTTATTCCTATTTGGTTCACTGCCCCCCTTTGTTAGTTTAAATAGTTCTTGATGAAGCATCCAAACTGTTCAGTTAGTATTCTCGTTCCCCTTGAAGATGGGTGCAGGCCGTCACTTTTGTATAAGCTCCTATCTTGCCAGATGGTGTGACTATGGCCTATAAATCCAAATCTCTCCTCATTGCACCATGTCCTTAGCCAAACATTGAAGTTTCTGATGCAATGAGTTCTGTCTTCCCCTCTGTGTACTGGCAATACTTCTGAAAAAGATACAGTGGTTGCCACCTGCTTCAGAGCAGTCCCTAACTTCCTAAATTCATCTTTTACAGCCATGAGTTCAGCATTTGCCAGGTCATTTGTCCCTAGGTGGACAATGACATCCACCTCCCCATCTTTTCTTGCTGCCTTCACAATTCTTAGCATGCGCTCTTTATCCCTTGGAGCTGTGGCTCCAGGTAAGCACCTTACTTGTTTCTCTACTTCATTTGCGTTTCCCAGATGTATTCCTCTAATAATGGAATCTCCCAAGAGAAGTGCAGTCCTTTTTGGAGATTCAATTTTCCTGTTCCATTTCCTGTTCCTATAGTTGGTAGATGTCCCCATATCCTCCTGTTCTGTAGTGCCTCTATTAGTTGTATCTTCCAGCCCTGCAAGAGTAGCATACGAGTTTTGCAGTGTCACCGCTTGCGGGAGGTGTCTGTGTCCCTCTGGAAATCTCTGCCCTTGAGAGCCCACAGTAGTCCAGGCAGAATGTCTTCTGGTGGCTCTCTGAGGCAGTGGAGGCTTCAAAGACACAGACATCCTACAAATCTCAGCATGCAGTTTTGCTATCTCCTCCTTCAGCAGAGAAAATTGCTCACAGATTGGACAGCAGCTGAGTCTCCACGCTGCCTCTTTCCAAACAAATGCTTTACATCCATTGCACTGCACAAGGCCAAACATTGTATCAGATGTGAATGGTATTGCAAATTTGTGTGTTACTTGGTGTATTTTAAAACTCACCTGTTGCTGTATTCTAACTCACCTGCTGCTGTTTCAAACTCACTTAATAAGCCAAGCCTCACTTTATAATGCACGCCTCTCACAAAGAGCACGCTCTCTGCTAAACCCACCAGGTACGCATACCCTGTACACCACTAGTGGATTTGCCTGCTATTCCTTAGCAAAAATATGTTAATCTCAGAGAAGAGGCAATAGACGGGGGGTTCGATATAACTGAGCCGCCACATACATCCCTCCCCGCTCATCGTGCAAATTTACACTGTCATGATTGCCAGAAAAGTGCACATTTTAAGTTGTCCGTTCACTACAAGTCTATTGGATGCAGCTTCAATGTGACAAAGACGCTGTGTGTTACGGTAAAGACGCATAAGTGTGTAAACATAAAATTGGATATCCATGGCGTCTATGTCGTGCCAGGTATCTTGCACCATATAGAGCAAAAGCACAGGGTGAATGAGGTCACATATGAAGCATTGTAAGCATCACTGTCCAGTTATCTTCTTGCATTGTGACTCTGACTCTCTGACATTGCAGCATAACCAGGAACCACTGGAACCTGAATTTGACCTTCACTATGCTGAGATCTGTAGGACACGTCAGCCTCAATGTCCCCTGGAGAGATGTAATGGGAACAGGATCTTCTGGACAACGTTCTGGGTGTAACAGCCCGTCTGCCCGTCTCTTCATGTTTTTTTGCTTAGTAAAAAAGTATAAGAATTTAAAATATAATTGTGCAAAGTGTCAAATATTTATGTATAAACTACTATGCCTGTATATTATGTCTTGTCTATTTAACAATATTGTACCGAAGATACAAGCAAATATGACACCAACAGAGCCGCCGTCAGGATAAAGCAAGAGGAAGACGTTGTACTGTGCATTGAATGAAATATTAGTGACTGCAGATATTCCGTAGCACCAGCAATAGGGACTTTCTGACATTCCAGCAATTATGGGCACAGGTTCCACCGAGGCACTGCAGTTAGCTCCTGCTGATAACCTAGGTCAGGCCACTACAGAGCCAGGGGAGGCAGCTGCTTCCACCAGGACCATGTACATAGGTATAGCATACTTCCCAAATCAAGACAAGTGCAAATCAAGCCCCTCCCACATCAGCCAAAACTCCGCCCTGATCCACCCAAGCCATGGTATGATTTGCCTGGACGTGCTCAGTTTAGATGAAACGTCCATGAAGTAGGACAGGACAGTCAAAATTGGAACAGCTGTGAGGTATGGTATAATGTGGTCCTTCAGTCCGAGCCATTCATCTGCTTAATATCATGAATTAGCGAAAGCCCGATCAGGGTTATCAGCCGTTTCCACCCTTGCACTGAAAACTAGAAGCCAATCAGTGTTACGTACTGGACAGGAAAGTAAAATAGACACAATCAGGGGCTCATTTATCAAGAGTGATAAAACTCATTGCGTATGATGAATGGTGCTTCAGCCAATCAGCTCACAACTGTCATGTGTTTGAAGAAGAAAAAAGACAGGTCATGGCTGATTGGCTGGAGCACCATTTATCGTATGAGTTTTATCACTCATTGATAAATGAGCCCCTCAGTCTGTTATGTTATTGGCTTTTAGTTGTTGTTCCTGTCTTATGCTGAACACTGATTGGCTGATGGAGATCAATGCAAGAGATCGTACTTGGCTACTGTCAGCCAAGGTCTGCTAACAGCTCTGTAACCCAACAAACATTTGCATTCACTCTTTCTGGGAATCGAACCCGGGACCATGAGCATGGCGCCCCGGTACACCTTGCCACTAGGCCACGATGCCTAGCTCAACAGGAGCACTTACCAGGACAAGTTTAGCTTTATGATCTGTCACAGGGTCTGTATCTCATTCTTTGAACCAACAGTTACTTTCACAATTATCAAGAAATTTAAGAATTCTCGATTAGAGTTTTGTTTTTTGTCCCTGCCTTGATTTATTGCCTACACTGAGTTCATAATGTCTGTAGCGGCTGATTCTGCACTATCAGTGTTATTTTGTGGTTAAATCTCAGAAGACTGCAGCTATTGGAGACTTTCTGCATCACTGTAGGATCCCCCGTATTTATCATCAGGGTCCATAGCAGGTATAGGACGTATCAGCTGATGTTCCCCCGGCACAGCAGTCCCCACATGTTTCTATGCTCTGCAATCTGGCTGCATGAATCAAGCTCTTTAGATGGGGTTAGCCATTGTAGCCTATTGGCTACAATACTGCAAATTGGGTTTGAGATTAATTAGAATATGAAGTTACCCTCTGCGGGGCACTGGAATGGAATCTTATGTTTGAGATATAATTAACCAACAGCAGCTGCGCATGGCTAGCAAACCACAAAAATAAATAGTATGACAGACAGAGCTATGGTTATATCTTACAGTAGAAATAATCTGTGATTGTGTATGATAAACAGTATATTTTATAAAATGCATAAATAATGAACACACATGAAAAATGTGTATATATATATATATATATATATATATATATAATATAAACAGTAAAGTCAACTTGAAATTACAGAAATATTCGGTCCTTTACAAGGCGCTAAGACCTATACATAATAAACAATGGTGGACCTCTATACCAGAAGGATGTGTTTGAAATTGTTCATAAATGTCAATAAAACATGTAATCCTCTATACTGAATCACATGGGTACACAGCCAAACTTTATCTGGTAGTTTCCATCCATAGACACTTACCTTTTCACCAGATTTCCTCTGGAATGTCCCCAGAAAATAAAACAGTAATAATATAATATAGAGCAATATTTCCACTTAAATCATATACAGCAGGTGCAAGTGGATATAAGTAACATGTGTTCCCTATATGTCTTAACCCATAAGTGATAGTATATATATTATAGAATACAGAAAACTTCAAAGGAAGTAATTGAAAAAATAAAATTTATTAAAATGCACAATCAATAAAATAGATGGCTGCATTCTGGATGTAGCATTGCTATTTGCATATCACAAGTATTACACACACTCCCCACTGATGTAACGAGCCCAGGCACAGACAGGAGATGTCTCCAACAACAGGCACAGTACTCAGGAAACCATCAGTCACTCCAACCCAACGCGTTTCGACCAAAAAAGTCTTCGTCAAGGCGATGACTTCATTCAAAACAGACGACTTGACACAGTCTGCAGTATACTGAGATCCTTTCCCCACAGGAATAGAACATGTTCTACATGAAAGGCACAGAGTGTGGACTTATGCCTTTTTGTTGTTAAACTCCCAAGACATCACAGTGTAAGACATGAAGATAATATATCTCAGTTTGAAAGGTCCATAACCAGATGGACAGGGAGGAAATGTCCAAATTCAACTGTAGATCAGGTTATCAAGAAAAATAAATAAATATTGGATTCTATTCATGAAGCAGTGAAAAGTGTGGAGAAGTGAGCCAGTGGAGAAGTTGCCCATTTCAACCAATCAGCATTGATGTAATATTTATAATTTGCATACTATAAAATTATACAGAGAAGCTGATTGGTTGCCATGGGCAACTTCTCCACTGGCTCATTTCTCCACTATTTTCACTGCTTCATGAATAGACCCCATTGTCTTGTATACTGTGTTATCTCAGAACATGATATAGGATTCAAAGCCAAGCATGAGGAGGACTGGGATCATGACTCAGGACTTGGACCTGATGGAAAGCGTCACACACATGTATCTTTTTAACTTTCACAAATGAATAAAAACATTTGGTCAAATAATTAAACGCCACTAAAAAGTGCTATTCAGTTTAACAAGTCTGCAGTGACTATGGCCCTCATTCCGAGTTGTTCGCTCGTTATTTTTTTCTCGCAACAGAGCGATTAGTCGCTAATGCGCATGCGCAATGTCCGCAGTGCGACTGCGCCAAGTAAATTTGCTATGCAGTTAGGTATTTTACTCACGGCATTACGAGGTTTTTTCTTCGTTCTGGTGATCGTAATGTGATTGACAGGAAGTGGGTGTTTCTGGGCGGAAACTGGTCGTTTTATGGGAGTGTGCGAAAAAACGCTACCGTTTCTGGGAAAAACGCGGGAGTGGCTGGAGAAACGGAGGAGTGTCTGGGCGAACGCTGGGTGTGTTTGTGACGTCAAACCAGGAACGACAAGCACTGAACTGATCGCAGATGCCGAGTAAGTGTGGAGCTACTCAGAAACTGCTAAGAAGTGTCTATTCGCAATTTTGCTAATCTTTCGTTCGCAATTTTGATAAGCTAAGATTCACTCCCAGTAGGCGGCGGCTTAGCGTGTGCAAAGCTGCTAAAAGCAGCTTGCGAGCGAACAACTCGGAATGAGGGCCTATGTCAATACTGACTATGTAGACAGCATAGGCAAATGCAAGGGGGGTTTCCAGTTGCCTTGAAACCCTTTTCTACTGCCTGGCCAGCGGCCACTACATGTAGTATGAAGGGTGGAATGGAGCTCCAGCACATGCCCAGGGGCTGCAGAGTGCTCAATCATCGCCCCAGAGAGAGAGTTTGGTACAGTAAGTGGCTTACCGTGATCCTTGGCCTACATATGTCTGAAGTACTATATTACATAAACTGCACTTTGGGGCACACTATAGTTTGTTACATGCTAATTATGCATCCTTCATGGGCTGGCGATAATCGCTCTAAAATCGAACACTTGGAAAAAAACCTCCAGAAATCCTGTGTTTGCCCCTGGACAGGATAAAGCCCCCAAAATAGTTGAAATGCTACTAAAAGCCTTTTTTAATGCACGGGTATTATTACTTTAAACATTCTGGCATTAGGAGCATTTTTAAGTCATAATGACAATATTCTTAAAAAGCTTGGATCCCGATCGTGACTTTCCCCTGTCTAGCTAGTTATTGTCGTAAACGTGACTGTAGGCAAACTGTATGTATTGTACAGTATGGTTCCCCTAAAACGTTTTATTTAAAAACCCCAAGTCATACATTAGAGTCCTTTTTGTTTTCAAGTCAGCCTTGTTTATGGGCTAGTTATAAATTTATAGGTGTATTCCAATTGCAATATTAGCCTTTCATCTGTCTCGGTTTAATATGTGAGCCTAAAGTATAGGCTGATGGTAAAAGGACAGTGATCTGTGTGGAGTTCTGAAAAACCAAAAGACTATGAGATGCTCTTTGGGATAAGACATTTCCAGTAAGTGTGTTACCAGATACTCTCTCTTCCCTCAGATCGCAGTGGAATTGGGATTTAAGATGACTTTATTGGCCTGTTTTGATTCACGTTATGGCATCCTACAAGAAGAAAGAAGGTGTGACGGATTAGAGAAGAAATTAAAGGACTATAATTTTTTTATCTATAGCTGTCATTTAAACAAAAATGTTAAGGGACTATTAAAAATTTGCCCTACTTGCTAGATTCATTTGGGAATGGTTCAGAAGGGTGCATTCATGTGACAGTGCTATGGCCCTATACAACCAGTCTTAGGTTATGGTATAAAGGGTCGACCTAGTTAAAGTCGACAGTCATTAGGTTTTCCACTATCGGTCGACATTAACATGGTCAACATTGGAAAATGGTCAACACAGGGCAGGTCGACACATGAAAAGGTCGACATGGATTTTTTTACTGTTTTTGTGTTGTGTTTTTTCCATAACATGACCAGGAACCCCAATTACTGCACCGTGTCCCCTTGTATGGCACACTTTGTGGGTTACAGGTTACTATTCCCAATCTTAGTCCACTTGGATGGTAAAGTATGAAAAAGTAAAAAATCTATTTAGAAAAAAAAGCCACAACGACCTTTTCATGTGTCGACCTGTCACGTGTCAACCATTTTAATGTGTCAACCATTTTCCTATGTCAACATCGACCAATAGTAGTCGACCTATTGACTGTCGCCCTAAGTCACTACTTAGGGCGACAGTCAATAGGTCGACCTAACATCCGGAAACCCCTGTATTTTTAGGGACAGGCAGGATGTTTCCTGTTCCGGTTGTTTTCAAGAGAGACCAAAAAGGCCTGGGCTTTCATAGTGACCAGACACCCATAGTCTCCCATTTTGCTACCACTGACACTTTGGCCATAACCAGGGCGTTAACTAAGCACATGAGAACAGAAAGAGTCTCCACTATCAGCAGGAAAGAGGAGTGAACGAAGGAAGCAAAATCAGAGGCCTGGGAACAAGGTTTCTGGACTTAGATGGATGCTGACCTATAGCAACAACAACACAACATAATCCTGAGCCTCTGGGCCTTGAATAACTTGCATCTCCTGCAACACAGTATAGAACACAACATGTTTTATGGAGACAATAATGGCCCTTACCGTATAGGTGTAAAAGTCGCTCACTTGAAGCTGATAATTAATTGTACACGTCCTTCTAGAGTTGTCCATATGGTTCCCAAGGAAACAACAGCCATGCGGAAACCATTGATTAAAAAAATAATTAAGAAAGTTCTTTAGGTTTGATCGTACCACAATTAAATTGAGACCAGCAAGGTAGAGTTATTATAATATACGAAGCTCACAAAATCTATTGTAAATCACACCTATATTAATTGAGGCTTTCGATTACATCCTAAATGTTTAACTTTTAATTGGAGTGAGCTGAAAATGAGCCCCACCTAAGTTACATGTATATTGTGTATACACTGCAGTGTATGTATATAGTGTATATATTGCACCAAAAGGTAAGTCAATAAATGTATCATCCATTATCAGGCCCATACATCAGCGATGAATTGGGGAAATTCTGATATTTTGCATTCCTCTGATTTGCCAATTCCAACCAAAAAAAATATTGGGATCAGCAACTCTGGGATATTTAACATGCAGACTTTCCCAGGTCCTCAGATGGATCACCGATCATCGATGGCTACTGATGGAACGGATCAGGGAATCGGTACCCTGATGATGGTCAGCATTACTCCCAACTCCAATGTAAATGTAAACTTTGTATGTAATTAGTACCATGTTTCACTGTCTTTTTTGTTGTATTATAAGTATTCAGGTGGCTATGAGACAGGGAACATGTCACACTATTCTTACTGGGGACCTGAGTGATATTGCCCAACATGCACCTGACCACATTTATTATGATGTGCTATGTACAATACCCTACGTCAGAGGGGGTGGTACTAAGGCGGGGGTTGTAAGAGGCACAAATCCTCCACTGATTAAATCATTTAGTTTTCAGCGCCCAGTTCCTCAGAATGGAACCGTCTCTGCAGCCCTGCATATTGTCTCTGCTTTTTCTACTTCTTCATTCAGTTCCACAAACAGGTAAGGAGATGAGCATTCCTCTATATATTTAGATTCAGAATGGTTTGCAACCAAAAAAAATGAGTGCGTTCTTACAGAATGTTTGAGTCCTGTTCAGAATAATTCTCAGCAAATAGGAGCTAATAAGAACATTACTTGGGTTATTTCATATTTAATTATCTTGATTTCCACCATCAATCTGAACATTTAAAAAAATAATAATAATATCAGTAATAACAATTCTATATGGATTACATTGGTTCTGCTGTCTGATTGTTGTTTCAGAAAATTCTGTACATTTTTCCAAAATATAAAAAGAAAAATGTCAAATCATTTATTACATTTTTGTTGGACAGTAACAGTTCTCTATTGAATTATTTGAAATTTTACTTACTATTATTATATTTTTACTTGCAATTATCCCACACTGCTGTTCAAATGTAAAATAACGAAAACTGTTTTTTTGGATACTTAAATTCACTGATACATTTTCATAAGGATTCAGATGCAGCTACTTTATCACACTGCCCAGATTCAAGTGTATGCCCCCAGTACACTTTGTTATAATCTCTTTGTATCCATAGTTTGTAACAGTTTTATATTCTACATCAATCACTAAAATGTTTTTGTCTGCAAAACATTTCCTCAATGCACTGCCAGCTATACGCCTAGGATCATCACTTCAATTCCATTTAACTTTATTTTTGTATTTTAAAATATTCCGTAATTTGTGCTACTAAACAGATTACACAACTGAACAGTAAACGTTAATAAATACACAGTTTGTGTGTGACAATTAATGCATTTCATCTATAACGTGCCAATTATGAGCAAGAGGTGTCTTTTTTGGAAGTAGAATGAAACTCTGATTACCGTCATCTCCAGGGTGATCCGGCCTTTTCTATTTGAATAAAAATGTTCTCCGGAATATACATTATTCATTAAAGTTTATCTGAATATATCATCTTACTTGAAAAAACTTTTTTGTTTATTTCTGCATGAAAATCTGCAATTTTTGTCAAACATTGCATACAATTTGTAAAATATTTCTTAATATAAAATATTCTATAAGAAACAGAATTCAATCCAGGAGTTTTTCTTTTAAATATATAAATAAAATAAACTTTTTTTAAACTCTCTTCGTAGGACAGCTGACATTCTTTACAGTAATCCACTAATTTCCCATTTTCTCACTTATAGCAGTTGAAATATAAAGTGTGGAGGATATAAGTTTTTTTTGTTGTTGTTTAATTTAACCTGAGCGTTCAGCGGCAACAGAATAAGTTCATGACTAAAAACTATATCTGATTCTCCAATGTATATTTAGACTAAAAAAATAGGTCACATAACCAGCTTCAGAAATATGCAGTGTTGTAACCAATTTGGTGGGATTGTTAAATTCTACAGCTCATAGATTTGCATAATGTGAGCCAGCTACCAGTCTAAAGACGAGTCTTGGATGTTTTAAGTACTCATCCTATAATGCAGTAATAAGATTTTTTGCAGAATGAATAGAACTGCGGTGAAAACAGTTAATTAATTTAGATGTATTGTGTGACTGGAGTAGGAGTGAGTATTATCAACACCAAACTCTATAGGTGAAACGTGCATGCTTATGGGCCCAAATATACTGTAGGAAAAAGAAAACATTTTGAAAAACTATTTTGTACAATTTTGATTATTTTATCCACCTTTTAATTCTGAACCCATCTACACAAACACATAAGCATTACCCCTTTAATACAAGAGTTAAACAAAAACAAAAAATACAAATTGAACACATTTCAAAAATTTTAAGACCTAGAAATTGGTTTCATACAGACGTATCGTCACCACAGGTTTATTTCTGATGTTGCTTACAAAGGGCTATATTTACTAAGCGGTAACCTTTCAAAGACTCCGCTCATTGGCAATTTAGAGGGTTAATAATATTAGATGCAAAACAAATCTGCATGAATGCATTTAAGTATTGTCCGTTTACTTTTGGCAGCCTGAACAACCAATAAGTGATTGCTTTGAAAATTGCCGCTTTGTAAATATAACCCTAACACTTTATTGCGCACACTCAGATTTGTCACCTAAACATATATACACTTATTAAATGATTTATACAAATTTCTCCAGCAGTTTTAAAATTGGGGGTCCTCTTAAATACAAATTAAAAATTAAAAACACAATCGAGTGTATTTTTGATACTGTTTAAATATTTTCAAATTAAATATTTTGAAAACATATTGGCTAAAAGTCCTTTTGCAGAATGGAAAATGGGCTTGTCGCTCTCCATATGGGCAAACACTTGCATTTGTGTTTAGAGTTAAATTTACCTTGCACCTGGAGAGAAGGTCTTGCACAAGGGAGGTAAGCAATGTAACAAAGCAATGAGGAAGGCTAGTCAGATACTTGGCTGCATTGGGAGAGGAATCAGCAGCAGAAAGAAAGAAGTAATAATGCCACTGTATAGGTCATTGATACGGACTCATCTAGAATACAGTGTTCAATTCTGGAGTCCATATCTTCAAAAGGATATTAATACATTAAAGACTGTACAAAGAAGGGCAACTAAAATGGTGCCTGGCCTACATCTCAAAACATACCCAGAAAGACTAAGACATCTCAATATGCATAGTTTGGAGCAGAGAAGGGAAAGGGGGGGGCGGGGGAAGGGGGGCATGACAGAAACTTCCAAATATATCACGGGTTTTAACAAAGTCCAGGAGGGAAACATTCTCCAAATGAAGAGAAGCAATAGGACACGAGGACATGTACTGAGACTGGAGGGGGGAGGTTCAGGAGAATTTTGAGGAAAAATTACTTCACAGAAAGGGTAGTGGACAAGTGGAATAGCCTCTCATCAGAGGTAGTAGAGGCTAAGACAGAAGAGCAATTTAAACATGCATGGGATAGACATAAGGATATCACAAAAAATAAGGATCAAATAAGGTTAGAGATAAAAATAATGTAAAAAAAAAGGGGGCAGTCTCGATGGGCCAATTGGTTCTTATCTGCCGTCAAATTCTATGTTTCTAAGTTCAGCACAACAGGGGCATTAACACGCAAATTAAATTATGCCCTACCGTGATGCATCCTATTTTGAGCTGAAACTATGTTTAGAAGAGCTTTTATGAAGTGTATATTTTACATCTCTCTGATGTTTTGCTTTTTTTTTATATATAATAATAATAATAATAATAATCATAATTATAATAATAATAATAAAAAAGCTAAAGGCTTTGCAGCCACTCCCACTCCCACCCTAAAATACGTAACCAGATCCAGTGAGAAACAGCTTTGACTGTGTCTTTTATTATTTATAGCAGAGGCAAAGGGTCCACCTGCAGAAGTGGAGACTAGCACCAGAGTAAATAAAATAATGTTCTCATATTATAACAGAAGGACTCAAAGACCCCCAGCCCCACCCTGGAAAGCATTGGGACTCTCCCTGATACCCCTGTACTAGACTGGGGATTCTGTTATGAGGAAAATATTTGGACCTTGGAGAACCAATTCTGTACCCAGTGGTCCTAGTATAATGGGAAAGGGAACTCTAAAGGGCCTCATACACTAGAAAGATTTTGTTCAATTTCAGCCCAAGTTGGTCATTCGGGCCGATATATTGGGGGAAATCGTGCATTTTTGCTGTGTATCCGATCCAATCCGATCCGATGCGCGGACCCGTGAGCGTCGGTTTGACTCCTCCACGTCGTTGGTGCTGCACTCGTTATTTGTCGTGAACAAATGGAATTGTATGGAATCAAACGGAAAAAAGTGTGGTTTTTGTGCTCACGATATGTCGCATGCGATCTATAGTAGGAAGTTTGAAGTACCCTAATCCAGCCCATCAGCTGTATCTGATGGTACCTGTGAATGCATGCTATACATCCCATGCGATATGTAGGCGCTTGACATGTCCTATGTCATGTATAGCATGCTCAAAAAAGTCAAATTGTACAAAATCGTTTGGAATCGTATGGAACCACTCCCAGGAAGCTTCCGGGAGAGTTCAAGGGAAATCGCCCCGACTTCAGCCTCTAGACATATCGTTCTAGTGTATGGGGCCCTTAACACATCTCTATTATTAAATGAGTACAGTGTTGCTAAGGTAATAAATTATTACACTGACACACAAGAGTTTTAAAGTTGTTTATTCAAAATTACAAAGACAGAAAAATTGTATATACTCCCGGCACTACTCATCCATATGTAACCTAAAAACAACTATTACCAATTAATCAGGTTAAGCAGACAAAATTGCTAATGAATAAATGTAGAAAGAATTCAAAATATTGGGTCTAACTCTGAAATAAAATGCTACATACTCAGAATGAAATGCTGTAATAATAACAGTCAATAGTTTAAAAGATTTAATTTAAAACTTAAATATACACATGGAATATGCTAAAAAAACAACAACACAGAAATAAAATTTTGAGCAAAAAGACACTCAGTGCAGCAGAGCTACCCAGACTGGTTGAAGCGACCTGGTACCAAATAAAAAGTGTAGTGTTCCAGTAATGCATACCTCCTCCTAAGGTGATGGAGCAATGTGACAAGGCTTTATTTCAATAACATTGGATTTAACCCTTTGTATATAACCCTCTTTATTCTTTTCCCATAACAGCTATTGTGGAACGATATGTACTACATTTGCCATTGGTCGCCATAAGTAGCTAGTGGATGTAATCCCACAAGCACCTTCATGTACAAGTAGTCAATGCCTGAAAGGGTTGTCGGGATGTGTGTTGTATGTAATCATCTTTTTAAATACCAAAGCCCTGGCAACCATTGCCCCTGTGGTATTCAGCATGGGGCTAGATGGATCTAAGACTGGCACTAGCTGGCACAAGCCTGAGGGAATTACCTTCCATCGTCAACAGTATTGGGGAGGTAGGGCACTGCGTGCCTTTCCACGTAGCACTGTGCTATATTGTCTGGTGGTCACAGGTGCGCACTATACACCCTGTACCCAGAACATACGTAACTGGTACTGGCAAATGGGTCACCCCCTCCTAGTAATCTCCCCAGTGATATCTTCAGAAATATGGCGGCGAAAGTAATGACTGTCTTGTATGCATACTTCATCTTCCTGAATGCCACAGGGAAAATAGATACACAGAAGGGAGTCTCACCTGCCAGAGATGTTAGGGTGCGGGGGCACGTTGCTTGGAGAAGGGGACCCCTCTACATATAGGCCCCCTTGGATGATAATACACCCCTCGGTAAAGGCTTCATTTTCTAGAATAGTATCTAATAGAGGGCTGTGCATGGCATAGGGTAGTCATGGACATCTCTGAGAACATTTACAGTTTCTTTTTGCAAGGTTCTCTTAAAAAAAACCAACAACTAATAATAATAATAATAATAATAATAATAAACACAAAACAAGCTTAACAAGGGACATTAGTGAGATGCATGAGTAAACAAGAAAGTCTTGAGTCTATTTTTTTAACGTCAATAATTTTTTTATTTTAAATACAACAGTATCATGTTTCTAGGATACAGAAAGAAAAAAGGAAAAGGGGGAACAGTACAAGTGGGCAGAGCTGGATTAAGGCATCAGGGGGCCCGGGGTACTTAAGACAGGGGGGCCCTAAGGTGTAAATTATATATATATATATATATATATATATATAATACACTAGAGATGAGCGGGTTCGGTTTCTCTGAATCCGAACCCGCCAGAACTTCATGTTTTTTTTCACGGGTCCGAGCGACTCGGATCTTCCCGCCTTGCTCGGTTAACCCGAGCGCGCCCGAACGTCATCATGACGCTGTCGGATTCTCGCGAGGCTCGGATTCTATCGCGAGACTCGGATTCTATATAAGGAGCCGCGCGTCGCCGCCATTTTCACACGTGCATTGAGATTGATAGGGAGAGGACGTGGCTGGCGTCCTCTCCGTTTAGAATTAGAATAGATTAGAGAGACACTTGATTTACTAATTTTGGGGAGCATTAGGAGTACTCAGTAGTGTGTACAGTGCAGAGTTTTGCTGATAGTGACCAGTGACCACCACTTTTATTTATAATCCGTTCTCTGCCTGAAAAAAGCGATACACAGCACACAGTGACTCAGTCACATACCATATCTGTGTGCACTGCTCAGGCTCAGGCCAGTGTGCTGCATCATCTATATATATTATATATCTGTCTGACTGCTCAGCTCACACAGCTTATAATTGTGGGGGAGACTGGGGAGCACTACTGCAGTGCCAGTTATAGGTTATAGCAGGAGCCAGGAGTACATAATATTATATTAAAATTAAACAGTGCACACTTTTGCTGCAGGAGTGCCACTGCCAGTGTGACTAGTGACCAGTGACCTGACCACCAGTATATAATATTAGTAGTATACTATCTCTTTATCAACCAGTCTATATTAGCAGCAGACACAGTACAGTGCGGTAGTTCACGGCTGTGGCTACCTCTGTGTCGGCACTCGGCAGCCCGTCCATAATTGTATATACCAGTGACCTAACCGTGGTTTTTTTTTCTTTCTTTATACATACATACTAGTTACGAGTATACTATCTCTTTATCAACCAGTCTATATATTAGCAGCAGACACAGTACAGTGCGGTAGTTCACGGCTGTGGCTACCTCTGTGTCGGCACTCGGCAGCCCGTCCATAATTGTATATACCACCTAACCGTGGTTTTTTTTTCTTTCTTTATACATACATACTAGTTACGAGTATACTATCTCTTTATCAACCAGTCTATATATTAGCAGCAGACACAGTACAGTGCGGTAGTTCACGGCTGTGGCTACCTCTGTGTCGGCACTCGGCAGCCCGTCCATAATTGTATATACCAGTGACCTAACCGTGGTTTTTTTTTCTTTCTTTATACATACATACTAGTTACGAGTATACTATCTCTTTATCAACCAGTCTATATATTAGCAGCAGACACAGTACAGTGCGGTAGTTCACGGCTGTGGCTACCTCTGTGTCGGCACTCGGCAGCCCGTCCATAATTGTATATACCACCTAACCGTGGTTTTTTTTTCTTTCTTTATACATACATACTAGTTACGAGTATACTATCTCTTTATCAACCAGTCTATATATTAGCAGCAGACACAGTACAGTGCGGTAGTTCACGGCTGTGGCTACCTCTGTGTCGGCACTCGGCAGCCCGTCCATAATTGTATATACCACCTAACCGTGGTTTTTTTTTCTTTCTTTATACATACATACTAGTTACGAGTATACTATCTCTTTATCAACCAGTCTATATATTAGCAGCAGACACAGTACAGTGCGGTAGTTCACGGCTGTGGCTACCTCTGTGTCGGCACTCGGCAGCCCGTCCATAATTGTATATACCACCTAACCGTGGTTTTTTTTTCTTTCTTTATACATACATACTAGTTACGAGTATACTATCTCTTTATCAACCAGTCTATATATTAGCAGCAGACACAGTACAGTGCGGTAGTTCACGGCTGTGGCTACCTCTGTGTCGGCACTCGGCAGCCCGTCCATAATTGTATATACCACCTAACCGTGGTTTTTTTTTCTTTCTTTATACATACATACTAGTTACGAGTATACTATCTCTTTATCAACCAGTCTATATATTAGCAGCAGACACAGTACAGTGCGGTAGTTCACGGCTGTGGCTACCTCTGTGTCGGCACTCGGCAGCCCGTCCATAATTGTATATACCACCTAACCGTGGTTTTTTTTTCTTTCTTTATACATACATACTAGTTACGAGTATACTATCTCTTTATCAACCAGTCTATATATTAGCAGCAGACACAGTACAGTGCGGTAGTTCACGGCTGTGGCTACCTCTGTGTCGGCACTCGGCAGCCCGTCCATAATTGTATATACCACCTAACCGTGGTTTTTTTTTCTTTCTTTATACATACATACTAGTTACGAGTATACTATCTCTTTATCAACCAGTCTATATATTAGCAGCAGACACAGTACAGTGCGGTAGTTCACGGCTGTGGCTACCTCTGTGTCGGCACTCGGCAGCCCGTCCATAATTGTATATACCACCTAACCGTGGTTTTTTTTTCTTTCTTTATACATACATACTAGTTACGAGTATACTATCTCTTTATCAACCAGTCTATATATTAGCAGCAGACACAGTACAGTGCGGTAGTTCACGGCTGTGGCTACCTCTGTGTCGGCACTCGGCAGCCCGTCCATAATTGTATACTAGTATCCAATCCATCCATCTCCATTGTTTACCTGAGGTGCCTTTTAGTTGTGCCTATTAAAATATGGAGAATATGGAGAATTGTCAGCAATCGGCGTACGAGGTTACATCCAGAAAATGTGGAGAAGATGATGTTCATTAAAATGAATTATAATCAATTCCTCCGCGGAGACATTGACCAGCAGCAATTGCCTCCACAAAGTACACAGGGAGCTGAGATGGTGGATTCCAGTGGGGACGAATTGATAATCTGTGAGGAGGGGGATGTACACGGTGATATATCGGAGGGTGAAGATGAGGTGGACATCTTGCCTCTGTAGAGCCAGTTTGTGCAAGGAGAGATTAATTGCTTCTTTTTTTGGGGGGGTCCAAACCAACCCGTCATATCAGTCACAGTCGTGTGGCAGACCCTGTCACTGAAATGATGGGTTGGTTAAAGTGTGCATGTCCTGTTTTGTTTATACAACATAAGGGTGGGTGGGAGGGCCCAAGGACAATTCCATCTTGCACCTCTTTTTTCTTTTCTTTTTCTTTGCATCATGTGCTGATTGGGGAGGGTTTTTTGGAAGGGACATCCTGCGTGACACTGCAGTGCCACTCCTAGATGGGCCCGGTGTTTGTGTCGGCCACTAGGGTCGCTAATCTTACTCACACAGTCAGCTACCTCATTGCGCCTCTTTTTTTCTTTGCGTCATGTGCTGTTTGGGGAGGGTTTTTTGGAAGGGACATCCTGCGTGACACTGCAGTGCCACTCCTAGATGGGCCCGGTGTTTGTGTCGGCCACTAGGGTCGCTAATCTTACTCACACAGCTACCTCATTGCGCCTCTTTTTTTCTTTGCGTCATGTGCTGTTTGGGGAGGGTTTTTTGGAAGGGCCATCCTGCGTGACACTGCAGTGCCACTCCTAGATGGGCCCGGTGTTTGTGTCGGCCACTAGGGTCGCTAATCTTACTCACACAGCTACCTCATTGCGCCTCTTTTTTTCTTTGCGTCATGTGCTGTTTGGGGAGGGTTTTTTGGAAGGGACATCCTGCGTGACACTGCAGTGCCACTCCTAGATGGGCCCGGTGTTTGTGTCGGCCACTAGGGTCGCTTATCTTACTCACACAGCGACCTCGGTGCAAATTTTAGGACTAAAAATAATATTGTGAGGTGTGAGGTATTCAGAATAGACTGAAAATGAGTGTAAATTATGGTTTTTGAGGTTAATAATACTTTGGGATCAAAATGACCCCCAAATTCTATGATTTAAGCTGTTTTTTAGTGTTTTTGGAAAAAAACACCCGAATCCAAAACACACCCGAATCCGACAAAAAAAATTCGGTGAGGTTTTGCCAAAACGCGTTCGAACCCAAAACACGGCCGCGGAACCGAACCCAAAACCAAAACACAAAACCCGAAAAATTTCAGGCGCTCATCTCTATAATACACACTGTATCATTTGAAGTAGGGGAGTATCGTGTAGTTTGGATAAATTATATATTATATATATATATATGTGAGAGGTGGTGGGGGCCTGCGGGTGCGTGTGGTGGTGCCTGCTGCCGTGCAGGTGTAGACTCGGTACTCACCAGGCGCCGCTCGCTCTCACCTTCAGGTACCGGAACCCTCAACGGACCTGGAAATCTTCACTCGGATCCGGACACGGCGATTCCCTCTCGGAGCTGACCGACGACCTAGCTGAGGAGAGAAGGGTTTACATCAAAGGGGTATCGACCCTTCTTCCGGTGGAACAGGGGATACCCCAGGGGTGGCTGCGACCTTCACCGGCTGGGTGAATGGTCATCACCGGCACAAAGCCTCAGCTACCCAGCTTTCACACACTCGCGCTTTCGCACGTAGTGTGATGAAAGGGATTCTCACGTCCGTGAGCAATCCTAACTCCGGCGCTCGGGGACAAACAAGGGACAGACGTACACGGATGCTACTCACCGTCACAAGTCTTGCACTCCGATCTTCTCCACTTACAGGTCCCTGTAAGGAGGCAAAGAGAAACAGCCGTGCAGGGCCTAACTCTGACCTAGTGTCACACCCTATACTATCTACAACAGCAGAGCCCTCAAACTAGCTCTGTGGGTGTGGTGCAACACAACTATGCACAACTTACACAACACATACACTTTGCCCTGCACGGTAACAACATATATCACACTATCGGAGTTACAACATAAAACGGTGCTGTCCCTTTATCTACCCGACTCAGCACACCCAGTAGTGGGGACCGCACAGCTCACCCACCTACCGTACTCTCAGGGTGGCCTGAGCCTAACGCCCAGTGTCACCTTTACTCACCTCGGGGAAAACACTGCTTCGATGGGCCTAGCGCTCCCTAACTGTCCACAGGCCGGAGGCCTGACTTTGCCCACGGGCCTAGCGCCCGCCTACCTTGCTGCCCGTTGGGTGACCTGGGCCTTGTGCCCAAGGTCACCTTATCGTACCCCGGATTTGGCCACAAATACCCTAGGGCCTAACGCCCTCTATTACCCACAGGCCTAGTGCCTAGATTGTCCCCCGGGCCTAGTGCCCGCCTAACTGGTGCCGCATGGGTGGGGTGGCTTGGGCCTAATGCCCAAACCACCTCATCAAATATTGGGGGCCCAAACTCCTAACTGCGCCCAGGCCTAGCGCCTGAATTGTGTCCTCGGGCCTAATGCCCGTCCCTGGTGGTCGAGGGAGGAAAAGGGGAGGGGGGGGAAGGATGCCTCACTGAGGCCTTACCTAACCCGGGGGCCTCCACTGTCTTCTGCCGCTGACCCGTCCTGGCCAGCGGCGCCTCCGTCTTTTCCCTGCGTCCAGCCGCCGCTGGACATCTTCTTTCTGCAGGCCGACGTCTTCTGGCCTCTTCCGCGGCCTCAGGACCTCCTCTCCCCGCGGTCGTCGTCTTCTCCTCGGCGCCGGATCCTCTTCTGCGCTCCGGCGCGCCGACGACCTCCTCCGCTGCTTCCCGCCGTGACTTCTCTTCTCCCACGCGAACCTCTTCCTCCCGCTCCTGCGCGCGGGCTCCTCCTCTTCGCCGCTCTTCGGCGCGGCCTCCTGTCCGAACGGCTCCCGCCCGGCGTCTGACGTCAGATGCCGGGGGCGGGGCCTATGACGCGGCGAGCGCTGATTGGCTCGCCGCGTCTCTTCCTGATTGGCCGCCGCTCCGGGAGCCGCGATTGGCTCCCGGAGGGCGCCAACATTCAAACCCTCCAGCCTGGGGTCCGGTGCAGGGAAAAGGGTAATCCCTGCACCGGACACCCGCCGCCGCCGCCACGCACCCAGCGCTGGGGACAGACAAGCTGCCCCAGCGCTGTCCCCAACTAGGGACAACACAGATGTGCCCACAGGGCACATCCTTACATTTCCCCCCCCCTTTTTCCTTTGTAGTCCCTACAAAGTTCCTCACGACGCCCATTGTCCGCGGGTCAGGGAATTCCGAGGTCCCTCCGGCGAGGGTGCATTCGGGGGCCCAGCCTGGACCAGCTGTGACCCCACATCCTTCCTCCTCCAGCTCCGGGTTCCTCTTGCGTCCTGACCTCCATCGGCGGATCCTCTGGGGGAGTGGCATCTCCTCACGGTCGCTTGACGTTGGCCACCAAGGGGAATCTTCTTCCACGGGGACAACAGTCACCCACTCTTGGCCTCCGATATCGTCTGTGGCTTCGTCCCTGTCTTCCGGGTGTGGTATCGACCACCACCCAACAGCGGAATCCTCCGGGGCATCCGTTTCCTCCCGGGCAACAGCCACCACATGTCGAATTTCCTCGTGGGGCATCTCCAAAGGTCCTGTGTCTTCCTCTGGAACGGGTCCTCCCACGGCATCGCAGTCCTGTCCCCGTACGTCGGTCCATTTCGGCACTCCTGGCAGGTATTCTTGCTCCAGGACTATCTCCTCCTCTTCACGGAGGGCATTCAACTGGGAGCATGACTCCACCCGATCCTGCCAGTCACTCTCGTCGGCGCTTCCGATGCCAGAGTCGTCCTCCATCTGTTCTGGGAGGGATTCGTCGGCGGACAGCTCACCGTAGTCCGAGTCCTCCTCCGATACCTGGACTGGGGTATTACTTTCCTCCTCAGCGTACTTCTTCGCTTCCGCTGGCACCTCTGCTTCCTCAGCGTACTCCTTCGCTTCCGCTGGCATCGTTACTCCCTCAGCGTACTCCTTCGCTTCCGCTGGCATCGTTACTTCCTCAGCGTACTCCTTCGCTTCCGCCGGCATCGTTACTTCCTCAGCGTACTCCTTTGCTTCCGCTGGCATCTCTTGGTACCCAGGACACTCCTGTTCCGCACGTCCTGGTCGTGGACGGTTCCATCGCGGGGAGATTCCGGACGTCTCAGTCACTGGGTCTTCACGCTTTTCTTCACAGCGTGGTCTCTTCACCTCCCAGTCGTCCACCTCCACTTCATGCGGGAAAGGATTCTGCCTTACTGGGGTCACTTTTTTGGGACAGAGTAGGTCCGCGGCATCTTCCCAAGGGCACTCACTGGCCGCATGTCCTGGTCGCCGACACTTCCAACAAGGGAGGGCCACTGCCACCTTCTCCAAGACGGGTTCCTGGTCCACCTCCTTCACTGGGGAATCTTCACCCGTTGGTTCCGGCTCAGAGGAAATGGGCACCTGCGAACTAACTTCAAGCAAGGCCTTCCGCTCCATTTCCCTGGTTTCCTCCTCCCATCTCTGGGCGCGACCATCCGCAATCATCCGGTCTTCATTCCACGGACAATCGGGAAGCGCATGTCCTCTCGCCTCGCAGAGCGCACACACAGGCTCTGCAGCCACCCGGTCCCAAAGCTGCTGACGAGACTCTGTCAGCTGCTTCACCGTGGCCTCGTAGTCCGTCCTGTCTTCCGTCCATGGACATTCCAGGAGCCGATGTCGGGGATCTCCACAGTTTTCACACCAGGAATCAACCTCGTCTTCGCTCAACTCTTCGTCCCAAGGGCAACTGTTGTGCTCATGCCCGTAGTTTCCGCAGAGCAAACACCAGGACTCCTTCTTCGCTTGGCCCTTCTGACGTCTTCGGTCCGCTTCCTGGACCACCTTCTTTGGGGACGTCTCTCGCCAAGTACACTCGTCGGCAAAGTGACCTGTTTGCCGACATTTCTTGCAGGGCGTCACAGCGGCCTTCTTGCGCCCCTTCTCCCGGTGCTCTTCTTTTTCACGCTGGACCGACCGCTGCACCATCTTCAGGATGTCTGCCCCAGACACCGTCACCCAGTCGCTCTGGTCCGCACACGTCCGGGGGTGAGTCTTCTTCGGAGCCGTCCGCAGGGAGGTCTTCTTGGTGGCGTTCCACATCGTGTCCGTGATCCGGTCTCTTTGATCCTGCCGACTACGCCAAGTGTGAGAGGTGGTGGGGGCCTGCGGGTGCGTGTGGTGGTGCCTGCTGCCGTGCAGGTGTAGACTCGGTACTCACCAGGCGCCGCTCGCTCTCACCTTCAGGTACCGGAACCCTCAACGGACCTGGAAATCTTCACTCGGATCCGGACACGGCGATTCCCTCTCGGAGCTGACCGACGACCTAGCTGAGGAGAGAAGGGTTTACATCAAAGGGGTATCGACCCTTCTTCCGGTGGAACAGGGGATACCCCAGGGGTGGCTGCGACCTTCACCGGCTGGGTGAATGGTCATCACCGGCACAAAGCCTCAGCTACCCAGCTTTCACACACTCGCGCTTTCGCACGTAGTGTGATGAAAGGGATTCTCACGTCCGTGAGCAATCCTAACTCCGGCGCTCGGGGACAAACAAGGGACAGACGTACATGGATGCTACTCACCGTCACAAGTCTTGCACTCCGATCTTCTCCACTTACAGGTCCCTGTAAGGAGGCAAAGAGAAACAGCCGTGCAGGGCCTAACTCTGACCTAGTGTCACACCCTATACTATCTACAACAGCAGAGCCCTCAAACTAGCTCTGTGGGTGTGGTGCAACACAACTATGCACAACTTACACAACACATACACTTTGCCCTGCACGGTAACAACATATATCACACTATCGGAGTTACAACATAAAACGGTGCTGTCCCTTTATCTACCCGACTCAGCACACCCAGTAGTGGGGACCGCACAGCTCACCCACCTACCGTACTCTCAGGGTGGCCTGAGCCTAACGCCCAGTGTCACCTTTACTCACCTCGGGGAAAACACTGCTTCGATGGGCCTAGCGCTCCCTAACTGTCCACAGGCCGGAGGCCTGACTTTGCCCACGGGCCTAGCGCCCGCCTACCTTGCTGCCCATTGGGTGACCTGGGCCTTGTGCCCAAGGTCACCTTATCGTACCCCGGATTTGGCCACAAATACCCTAGGGCCTAACGCCCTCTATTACCCACAGGCCTAGTGCCTAGATTGTCCCCCGGGCCTAGTGCCCGCCTAACTGGTGCCGCATGGGTGGGGTGGCTTGGGCCTAATGCCCAAACCACCTCATCAAATATTGGGGGCCCAAACTCCTAACTGCGCCCAGGCCTAGCGCCTGAATTGTGTCCTCGGGCCTAATGCCCGTCCCTGGTGGTCGAGGGAGGAAAAGGGGAGGGGGGGGAAGGATGCCTCACTGAGGCCTTACCTAACCCGGGGGCCTCCACCGTCTTCTGCCGCTGACCCGTCCTGGCCAGCGGCGCCTCCGTCTTTTCCCTGCGTCCAGCCGCCGCTGGACATCTTCTTTCTGCAGGCCGACGTCTTCTGGCCTCTTCCGCGGCCTCAGGACCTCCTCTCCCCGCGGTCGTCGTCTTCTCCTCGGCGCCGGATCCTCTTCTGCGCTCCGGCGCGCCGACGACCTCCTCCGCTGCTTCCCGCCGTGACTTCTCTTCTCCCACGCGAACCTCTTCCTCCCGCTCCTGCGCGCGGGCTCCTCCTCTTCGCCGCTCTTCGGCGCGGCCTCCTGTCCGAACGGCTCCCGCCCGGCGTCTGACGTCAGACGCCGGGGGCGGGGCCTATGACGCGGCGAGCGCTGATTGGCTCGCCGCGTCTCTTCCTGATTGGCCGCCGCTCCGGGAGCCGCGATTGGCTCCCGGAGGGCGCCAACATTCAAACCCTCCAGCCTGGGGTCCGGTGCAGGGAAAAGGGTAATCCCTGCACCGGACACCCGCCGCCGCCGCCACGCACCCAGCGCTGGGGACAGACAAGCTGCCCCAGCGCTGTCCCCAACTAGGGACAACACAGATGTGCCCACAGGGCACATCCTTACATTTCCCCCCCCCCTTTTCCTTTGTAGTCCCTACAAAGTTCCTCACGACGCCCATTGTCCGCGGGTCAGGGAATTCCGAGGTCCCTCCGGCGAGGGTGCATTCGGGGGCCCAGCCTGGACCAGCTGTGACCCCACATCCTTCCTCCTCCAGCTCCGGGTTCCTCTTGCGTCCTGACCTCCATCGGCGGATCCTCTAGGGGAGTGGCATCTCCTCACGGTCGCTTGACGTTGGCCACCAAGGGGAATCTTCTTCCACGGGGACAACAGTCACCCACTCTTGGCCTCCGATATCGTCTGTGGCTTCGTCCCTGTCTTCCGGGTGTGGTATCGACCACCACCCAACAGCGGAATCCTCCGGGGCATCCGTTTCCTCCCGGGCAACAGCCACCACATGTCGAATTTCCTCGTGGGGCATCTCCAAAGGTCCTGTGTCTTCCTCTGGAACGGGTCCTCCCACGGCATCGCAGTCCTGTCCCCGTACGTCGGTCCATTTCGGCACTCCTGGCAGGTATTCTTGCTCCAGGACTATCTCCTCCTCTTCACGGAGGGCATTCAACTGGGAGCATGACTCCACCCGATCCTGCCAGTCACTCTCGTCGGCGCTTCCGATGCCAGAGTCGTCCTCCATCTGTTCTGGGAGGGATTCGTCGGCGGACAGCTCACCGTAGTCCGAGTCCTCCTCCGATACCTGGACTGGGGTATTACTTTCCTCCTCAGCGTACTTCTTCGCTTCCGCTGGCACCTCTGCTTCCTCAGCGTACTCCTTCGCTTCCGCTGGCATCGTTACTCCCTCAGCGTACTCCTTCGCTTCCGCTGGCATCGTTACTTCCTCAGCGTACTCCTTCGCTTCCGCTGGCATCGTTACTTCCTCAGTGTACTCCTTTGCTTCCGCTGGCATCTCTTGGTACCCAGGACACTCCTGTTCCGCACGTCCTGGTCGTGGACGGTTCCATCGCGGGGAGATTCCGGACGTCTCAGTCACTGGGTCTTCACGCTTTTCTTCACAGCGTGGTCTCTTCACCTCCCAGTCGTCCACCTCCACTTCATGCGGGAAAGGATTCTGCCTTACTGGGGTCACTTTTTTGGGACAGAGTAGGTCCGCGGCATCTTCCCAAGGGCACTCACTGGCCGCATGTCCTGGTCGCCGACACTTCCAACAAGGGAGGGCCACTGCCACCTTCTCCAAGACGGGTTCCTGGTCCACCTCCTTCACTGGGGAATCTTCACCCGTTGGTTCCGGCTCAGAGGAAATGGGCACCTGCGAACTAACTTCAAGCAAGGCCTTCCGCTCCATTTCCCTGGTTTCCTCCTCCCATCTCTGGGCGCGACCATCCGCAATCATCCGGTCTTCATTCCACGGACAATCGGGAAGCGCATGTCCTCTCGCCTCGCAGAGCGCACACACAGGCTCTGCAGCCACCCGGTCCCAAAGCTGCTGACGAGACTCTGTCAGCTGCTTCACCGTGGCCTCGTAGTCCGTCCTGTCTTCCGTCCATGGACATTCCAGGAGCCGATGTCGGGGATCTCCACAGTTTTCACACCAGGAATCAACCTCGTCTTCGCTCAACTCTTCGTCCCAAGGGCAACTGTTGTGCTCATGCCCGTAGTTTCCGCAGAGCAAACACCAGGACTCCTTCTTCGCTTGGCCCTTCTGACGTCTTCGGTCCGCTTCCTGGACCACCTTCTTTGGGGACGTCTCTCGCCAAGTACACTCGTCGGCAAAGTGACCTGTTTGCCGACATTTCTTGCAGGGCGTCACAGCGGCCTTCTTGCGCCCCTTCTCCCGGTGCTCTTCTTTTTCACGCTGGACCGACCGCTGCACCATCTTCAGGATGTCTGCCCCAGACACCGTCACCCAGTCGCTCTGGTCCGCACACGTCCGGGGGTGAGTCTTCTTCGGAGCCGTCCGCAGGGAGGTCTTCTTGGTGGCGTTCCACATCGTGTCCGTGATCCGGTCTCTTTGATCCTGCCGACTACGCCAAGTGTGAGAGGTGGTGGGGGCCTGCGGGTGCGTGTGGTGGTGCCTGCTGCCGTGCAGGTGTAGACTCGGTACTCACCAGGCGCCGCTCGCTCTCACCTTCAGGTACCGGAACCCTCAACGGACCTGGAAATCTTCACTCGGATCCGGACACGGCGATTCCCTCTCGGAGCTGACCGACGACCTAGCTGAGGAGAGAAGGGTTTACATCAAAGGGGTATCGACCCTTCTTCCGGTGGAACAGGGGATACCCCAGGGGTGGCTGCGACCTTCACCGGCTGGGTGAATGGTCATCACCGGCACAAAGCCTCAGCTACCCAGCTTTCACACACTCGCGCTTTCGCACGTAGTGTGATGAAAGGGATTCTCACGTCCGTGAGCAATCCTAACTCCGGCGCTCGGGGACAAACAAGGGACAGACGTACACGGATGCTACTCACCGTCACAAGTCTTGCACTCCGATCTTCTCCACTTACAGGTCCCTGTAAGGAGGCAAAGAGAAACAGCCGTGCAGGGCCTAACTCTGACCTAGTGTCACACCCTATACTATCTACAACAGCAGAGCCCTCAAACTAGCTCTGTGGGTGTGGTGCAACACAACTATGCACAACTTACACAACACATACACTTTGCCCTGCACGGTAACAACATATATCACACTATCGGAGTTACAACATAAAACGGTGCTGTCCCTTTATCTACCCGACTCAGCACACCCAGTAGTGGGGACCGCACAGCTCACCCACCTACCGTACTCTCAGGGTGGCCTGAGCCTAACGCCCAGTGTCACCTTTACTCACCTCGGGGAAAACACTGCTTCGATGGGCCTAGCGCTCCCTAACTGTCCACAGGCCGGAGGCCTGACTTTGCCCACGGGCCTAGCGCCCGCCTACCTTGCTGCCCATTGGGTGACCTGGGCCTTGTGCCCAAGGTCACCTTATCGTACCCCGGATTTGGCCACAAATACCCTAGGGCCTAACGCCCTCTATTACCCACAGGCCTAGTGCCTAGATTGTCCCCCGGGCCTAGTGCCCGCCTAACTGGTGCCGCATGGGTGGGGTGGCTTGGGCCTAATGCCCAAACCACCTCATCAAATATTGGGGGCCCAAACTCCTAACTGCGCCCAGGCCTAGCGCCTGAATTGTGTCCTCGGGCCTAATGCCCGTCCCTGGTGGTCGAGGGAGGAAAAGGGGAGGGGGGGGAAGGATGCCTCACTGAGGCCTTACCTAACCCGGGGGCCTCCACCGTCTTCTGCCGCTGACCCGTCCTGGCCAGCGGCGCCTCCGTCTTTTCCCTGCGTCCAGCCGCCGCTGGACATCTTCTTTCTGCAGGCCGACGTCTTCTGGCCTCTTCCGTGGCCTCAGGACCTCCTCTCCCCGCGGTCGTCGTCTTCTCCTCGGCGCCGGATCCTCTTCTGCGCTCCGGCGCGCCGACGACCTCCTCCGCTGCTTCCCGCCGTGACTTCTCTTCTCCCACGCGAACCTCTTCCTCCCGCTCCTGCGCGCGGGCTCCTCCTCTTCGCCGCTCTTCGGCGCGGCCTCCTGTCCGAACGGCTCCCGCCCGGCGTCTGACGTCAGACGCCGGGGGCGGGGCCTATGACGCGGCGAGCGCTGATTGGCTCGCCGCGTCTCTTCCTGATTGGCCGCCGCTCCGGGAGCCGCGATTGGCTCCCGGAGGGCGCCAACATTCAAACCCTCCAGCCTGGGGTCCGGTGCAGGGAAAAGGGTAATCCCTGCACCGGACACCCGCCGCCGCCGCCACGCACCCAGCGCTGGGGACAGACAAGCTGCCCCAGCGCTGTCCCCAACTAGGGACAACACAGATGTGCCCACAGGGCACATCCTTACATTTATATATATACACACACATATATATATATGTATGGGTTGGGTCTGATATGCGGGCGCTATTCCAAAGATGAAAATCCCGACGGGCAAGTATACTTATCTTTCCCCAATGCCCCGCTAACCATTCCTTCCCGCAGTCTACCCTCCCCCACCTCTGCAGCCTAACCTTAACCTTCCCCGGGGGTGCCTAAACCTAACCTCCCCTTCACGCAACCTAAACCTAACCACCTCTCCAAAGCCTAACCCTAACCCCCTACAGCTTACTTCTCTGGTGGCCCGGCAAACACTCGTTCCGGTTTCCAGCTGTCGGGGTTCCGAGCAGTGTCGGGATTCCAGCGTCAGTATTGCGACTGCTGGAATCCCGACTGCCGGGATCCTGACCTGATCCCATACATATATATACACACACACACACACACATACAGATATATATATATATATATATATACACACACACACACATATATATATATATATATATACATACATATATACACACATTATATATATATATATAAATATACACATACATATTTGCATATACAGTTATATATATATATATATATATATATATATATATAAAACACATAACTCTTCAATGCATACCTTAAAAAGTAAAAAAGCCTGCCTTGCAAACAGCAGAGTGGAAGCCTGAATGTTCCTCTCCTTCTCAGAACAAATCCCCACACGCTGCCGAGGTGGGAACTTCCTCTTTCCAGCCTGCGTGCTCAGCCAGTCACTGAGCCGCAGGCTGCAGCTTTACTTTTTCCTATTGGGCGACTGAGCCGTCGCTCAGGTAGCTCTGCAGCGCCGGCGGCTGGGCTCGCTGTCACCTGTCAGCGGGGAGGGGAGCGCAATGCACGGAAGTGCAGTGCCGCGGAGCAGATCGAATTAGAGATCTGATCTCCGGTGCGTGGCGGGGGGCCCTTTTCTGACAGGGGCCCCCGGGGTACTTACCCCCAGAAACCCCCCTTTAATCCGGCTCTGCAAGTGGGGGGGGGGGGGGTGACATCAACAACAATGTACTTACAATACATTCAAATTGCAAACAATATTCACATATACATTCAGTAAAATATCTAGGTTGGGACACAATTTAGGAGCCTGGGCTAGGGGTGGTGTCTGGTTCGTCAGAAGAAGAAATTGGGCTGGGTCAGAGCTGGAGGGGTCATTTCAGGCCTGGGTCTGAGCTCTAATTTTTCCATATTCCTGCCAGAGGGACCAATCTGGTAATTTCGAGGGGGAATGAAGAGATAAAGCCAGAAATTTTGATTCCATCTCAAAATTAAAGTCAATCTTTTAAATAACTTTGGAAATGTGTGGCAGTGATATTTGCTTCCAGTTCTGAGCGAGGGCAGCTCTTGCCGCTATAAGGATGTGGCCTAGCACGTATTTGTGTCGGGGTAATATAGAATCTGGCATCAAATGAAGCAGTGCTATGTTAGGAGAGGGGTGTATAGACGGGATCCGGTCTGAAGATCGACAGTATCTAGGTCGACAATGTTTAGGTCGACCACTATAGGTCGACAGTCACTAGGTCGACATGAACGGAAGGTCGACAGGGTTTCTAGGTCGACATGTGCTAGGTCGACAGGTCTAAAATTGCCTGTTTATGCAGGCAGGTCTGAAAGTACAGCCACAAACCTGCTGGGTTCACAGAATAGCAAAAGAACCTCAGCAGGCTAAACGACTGACTCCAGTCTTACTGCTAGGTCTGGATTGGCAGAGTGTAGTACCAAATGCCCAGGCCTATTTGCAGTAAGCAATAACAAAATACAAAGCTACACAGTACTGGCTAACTTTCAGGAACTGACTAACCAACAAAGATTCAGCAGCATCTGCTTAATCTGAGAAGAGGCCTTATAAAGCAGGTGCTGTCCACGCCCCCCTCAGACCTCACAGACTGTGAGCACAAAAACCAGCACCGGATCCCATGCCTGTAACCACTGCACAGCAAAAGACCCGAACCGGAGTATCAGCTGCGCTCAGGTTACTCCGCTAGCACTTGTCTCCCGGTTGCCATGACGACGTGGCAGCACAGGGCAGGAGACCCTAACATCAGCAGCCTAATACTCCTGTTGAAATTTTGTGGGAATATGGAGCATACCCCTCAAAATAAGTTGCAACAGGTGGTCGATCAGGTGCAGGTCCTGACTCGACAATTTCATGATTTGTCCATTAAAATGCACACCTCCCAGGCCGCTGGCGGAGCTCCCGCAGCAGCAGCACCTTCAGGGGTTAAGGAGCCGAAAGTAAATCTCCCGGATCGTTTTTCTGGAGATCGCTCGCAGTTCTTTTGTTTCAAGGAGAGCTGCAAGCTATACTTCCGGCTTAGGCCTCAGTCTTCTGGGTCGGAGATTCAGCGGGTGGGCATAGTGATTTCCTTGCTACAAGGAGACCCACAGGTCTGGGCATATGGGTTGCAGCCTGACTGTCCGTCGCTTAAAAGTGTTGATGGTTTTTTTTACGGCACTGGGCATGTTGTATGATGACCCTGACAAGACGGCCTCAGCCGAGGCTCAGATTTCGATCCTTAAGCAAGGGCGAAGGCCAGTTGAGGTTTACTGTACGGAGTTTCGGAGGTTGGCCCATGATACCCAGTGGAATGACCCAGCCCTGAGACACCAGTACCGAAGAGGTCTTTCTAACCAGATAAAGGACCAACTGGTACAATATCCCTTGCCTGATAGCTTGGATCAGCTCATGCAGTTATCCATCCGGGTGGATAGACGGCTGAGAGAGCGTAGGCTTGAAAGGGAGACTGAGGTTTCCTTCTTTCCCAAGGGAACCTCAGACTCTGAGGAATTTTCCGAGGAGCCTATGCAGATTGGGGCTACCCGCCTCTCCTCGCGTGAGAAGACGCGGAGGAGACAGCAGGGGTTGTGTTTGTACTGTGGGAATAAAGGTCATGTGGTAGTATCATGCCCAGAAAAGCCGGAAAACTTCAGGGCCTGAGGGTGATGGGAAATATCCTGTCAGGCCAGAAGTCAGAATTTCCCAAGAAGACTTTTATCATTCCGGTGACCTTGAAGATCCTCGGTCAAACTGTCAAGACTGAGGCCTTTGTGGACAGTGGGGCCGACGGGGTTTTTATGGACCGCCAATTCGCCCTGAAACACTCTGTTCCCTTAGTACCCTTGGCATTGGAAATTGAGATTTGTGGGTTAAACGGGGAACCATTATCCCAAGGTAAAATTACCTCTTGCACTAGCCAGATTTCTTTGTTTATTGGAGCCACACACTCTGAAAAATTGTCCTTTTATGTGACTGTCTGTACTTTTGCCCCATTGGTGTTGGGGTTACCCTGGTTAAGGGCCCACAATCCTCAATTTGACTGGGTCTCTGGGGAGATTCTTAGTTGGGGTACTGATTGTTTCAGGAGTTGCTTGAGCCTTCCAGTCAGGCTCTCGCAGCTAAGTTTGCCAGGATTGCCAGGGTGTTATGCAGATTTTGCGGACGTGTTCTCCAAAAAAATTGCAGAGGTACTACCTCCCCATCGCCCCTATGACTGTGCCATTGATTTGTTGCCAAATGCTAAGCTTCCCAAGAGCAGGTTGTACTCCCTGTCACGTCCTGAGACTCAGGCTATGGCAGAGTACATTCAGGAGAACTTGGCTAAGGGATTTATCAGACCTTCACAGTCTCCAGTTGGGTCGGGGTTCTTCTTCGTGGGTAAAAAGGACGGTTCGTTGCGACCCTGCATCGACTTCAGGGAATTGAACCGTATCATGATTAAAAACTCATACCCACTGCCTCTCATTTCGGTCTTGTTTGACCAGCTTCGTACTGCCACCATTTTTTCTAAGATTGACCTACGTGGTGCGTACAATCTAATCCGAATAAGAGAGTGGGATGAATGGAAGACTGCCTTTAATACCCACTCAGGGCATTATGAATATTTGGTGATGCCTTTTGGGCTCTGTAATGCCCCGGCAGTCTTCCAGGATTTCATGAATGATGTGCTCAGGGAATATTTGGATAGATTCTTAGTTGTATACTTAGATGACATCCTAATCTTCTCCCATTCCCTGGAGGAACATCGGAAGCATGTACGCTTAGTCCTCCAGAAACTCAGAGACCACCGGCTTGGGGCGAAGCTGGAGAAGTGCGAATTTGAAGTTCAGCAAATCGCATTTCTAGGATATATTATCTCCCCAGAAGGTTTCCAAATGGAGGGTTCCAAGGTACAGGCAGTCCTGGATTGGGTGCAGCCCACTAGTTTGAAGGCGCTTCAGCGTTTCCTGGGCTTTGCGAACTTTTATAGACGATTTATCGCTGGATTTTCGTCTATAGTGGCGCCCTTGGTGGCACTCACTAAGAAAGGAGCGGATGTTGCTCACTGGTCTTGTGAGGCTAAAGCAGCTTTTGCCCGTCTCAAAAGGGCATTTGTATCGGCCAAGGTGCTGCGACACCCAGATCCAGAGCGTCCTTTTGTGGTGGAGGTGGATGCCTCTGAAAAGGGTATTGGGGCAGTGCTTTCTCAGATGGGAGTGTCTGATAATCGCCTTCATCCCTGTGCTTACTTTTCCCGTAAATTTTCGCCTGCCGAGATGAATTATGACGTGGGTAACCGGGAATTGTTGGCTATTAAGGATGCACTCGAGGAGTGGAGACACTGGCTTGAGGGGGCTAAGTTTGTGGTCTCAATTCTCACCGACCATAAGAATCTGGCATATTTAGAGTCAGCGAAGCGTCTCAATGCCAGGCAGGCACGATGGGCTTTGTTTTTTGCTCGCTTTAATTTTTTGATAACATATCGCCCTGGGTCAAAAAACATCAAGGCTGATGCGCTCTCGCGGAGTTTTGCTCCAATCCAGGAGACCACCGAGGAGCCGTTGCCCATTGTGTCCCCATCATGTATTAAAGTGGGCATTACCCAGGACCTCTTATCATTAGTCCTTAGAGCACAGGAGCAGGCTCCTCCAGACCTTCCGGTAGGTCTTTTGTTTGTGCCTCCTAGGTTAAGACAGCGAGTGTTCCTGGAATTCCATGCCAAGAAGTCGGCAGGTCACCCGGGTATTGCCAGAACTCGGGAGTTGCTATCTAGGGCGGTGTGGTGGCCCTCGGTGGCTAAGGATGTGGATCAGTGGGTTCGGGCATGTGACATCTGTGCCCGAAATAAGACTCCTAGAGGGGTTCCTGTTGGCCCATTACATCCACTCTTTATCCCATCTAAGCCATGGACCCACATTTCAATGGATTTTGTGGTGGACTTGCCCAAATCCTCGGGGATGACAGCCATCTGGGTTGTCGTTGACAGGTTTTCGAAGATGGTGCACTTCGTTCCACTGGTTGGGCTGCCATCGGCCAGATGCCTGTCTGAATTATTTATGCTGCATGTTGTGCGTCTCCACGGGTTGCCACTTGATGTGGTCTCTGACCGCGGATCCCAGTTTGTGGCCAAATTCTGGAGGGCATTTTGTTCCGATCTCCAGATTTCTGTCAGCTTGTCGTCAGGCTACCATCCGCAGTCTAATGGGCAGACTGAAAGGGTGAACCAGTCCTTGGAGCAGTTCCTCAGGTGTTATGTCTCCAAGTGTCAGACTGACTGGGTTGCTCATCTGTCCATGGCGGAGTTTGCCTATAACAACGCGGCTCACTCTGCTACAGGGATCTCTCCCTTCCTTTGTGTGTATGGGCATCATCCTAAGGCCAATTCTTTTGACCTCCTGGACTCCACGCCTGGTGGTTCCTCTGTGGTTTCGGTCCTTAGAGGTATTTGGCGGAAAGTGAAGAAAGCCCTTGTGTCTGTGTCATTAGTGACCAAAAGGGTTTTTGATAAGCGGAAAAGACCCTGCAGCTTCAAATTAGGAGACTTCGTCTGGTTGTCTACCAAGAATTTGAAGTTGAGACAGCCATCTCATAAGTTAGGCCCCCGGTTCATCGGCCCTTATAAGATCACCAGGGTTATCAATCCGGTGGCATTTCAGTTAGATCTGCCCCGTTCTTTGGGTATCAATAAAACATTTCATTGTTCCCTTTTAAAACGGGCGATTAGTAATCCTTCTTCCAGTGGAAGACCTTCCCCTCTTCTGATACGTGGCCAGAGGGAGTTTGTTGTTGAAAGGATTCTTGACTCCAAGATGGTTCGGAGTCGGCTGTCATTTTTGGTGCACTGGAAGGGGTATGGCCCGGAGGAGCGGTCATGGGTGCGCAGTTGTGATCTTCATGCCCCCAGACTGATACGCTCTTTCTTCTCGCAGTTCCCCGATAAACCCGGTGGTAGGGGTTCTTTGACCCCTCGTCAGAGGGGGGGTACTGTTAGGGTCTCCTGCCCTGTGCTGCCACATCGTCATGGCAACCGGGAGACAAGTGCTAGCGGAGTAACCAGAGCGCAGCTGATACTCCGGTTCGGGTCTTTTGCTGTGCAGTGGTTACAGGCTCTGTGCACGGCAGGGGATCCGGTGCTGGTTTTTGTGCTCACAGTCTGTGAGGTCTGAGTGGGGCGTGGACAGCACCTGCTTTATAAGGCCTCTTCTCAGGTTAAGCAGATGCTGCTGAATTTTTGTTGGTTAGTCAGTTCCTGAAAGTTAGCCAGTACTGTGTAGCTTTGTATTTGTTGTTGCTTACTGCAAATAGGCCTGGGGATTTGGTACTACACTCTGCCAATCCAGACCTAGCAGTAAGACTGGAGACAGTCGTTTAGCTTGCTGGGGTTCTTTTACTACTCTGTGAACTTAGCAAGTTTGCGGCTGTATTCTAAGACTTGCCTGCCTAAATCCTGTCTCACTGTGCAAGGTGTCAGGTGTCAGTTTAGTGGCAGTAAGCTGAACCTGTGCACTGCAAGTGAGAATTAGGATTGTGGAGACTCTCCTTGTGTCTATCATTCCATCTCTGACCAATGTCAAAGTCAGAAAAATATCTCTATGCACACTACCATATTTGCACCTCACACAGGTCCGTGCTGCGCATGCGTACGCTCTCCCGTACGTGCGCATACTCACAGTCGTGGGCACCCGCAGGCGCATGGTATGCGTATTTACGGTAGAGTTTATGCGATCGTAGCGTGCGACTCAATCATTACATATTTTCACTATATAATGTATTTTGTAGATCATGGTCCCTTTGATAGATTCTGAAAGTTTGGTTAATATAGAATGTTCATGAACAGAGAAATCCCTCTTTGTTTGATACGAAGGGTCAGACAGGAGTAATACAGTGGTGTTTAGTATCCATCGGAAGAATATTTAATTAGAAATATTCCGGTGTTGGTTTGAAGCAGATCAATCGCTCGTGCGAATAGTTATGGACATAAGAAGTTTATGAACATTTACTTTATTTGCACTTTATTACCCATGCGGCGGGAAACCCAGTTTCCCTCCCACCTGAGCAGTTGGAAATAGTCACAGCCCACCTGTATGAATCAACCTATGACCTTTTGTTATAATGCGAAGCCGAATTCCTGTGTCCAATGAACAATGAGATTGTAGGGACCATTGAATTGTATTGTGTGTGGGGCATAAATAGGCAGGCCGACCATATCCAGGGCACTCTCTTCAACGGTTCTCATTGCTGATAATCGGGAGCTGGATATCGAGGCGCATGCGATCGTTTCCCCTTGTGCGTAAGTTTTCTCCGCAGTCATATTGTCTTGATGTTATTATGAGCCATCTCTCTCTCCTCTCTTTCTCCCTTATTTTCCCTTGATTGTATTGTATTGTATTGTATGGTATTTCCTGTGTAATTATCTGGTTAGTTAGTCTATGTTATATTGTAGTGTATGCTTTGTACTGTGATTCTTTTGCAAGTATAATAGTCATAATACATATAATAGGTTTTGGACCCTAAGCCCAGGTATCTGTGTATTTCTTATAGTGTTAAGTATTCCCTGAGCGTCGGTGACGCCCAAGCAGCTTTGTAGTTAATCAGGTTACACCAGGTTGCATTTACACTCTATCACCACACTAAGGTTTACTGTATATTTCGTTGTTAATGGTATAGATATAAAGGTTTGACGTCGTAAGCGTCTGCACCGCTGGTGATCTCCTCGTGGTCCCGAGCGTCCGCTACGCTATAGCGAATCATTACGTTAGTCGGCAGCCACTAGCGTGCCTGCCTGTGATCTCTGGGCCGTAAGCGAACGTGACGCTTGAGCGTCTCGACTACGGTTGAGCGATCGTTACGCAACTTGCGTACCCTTACGGTACTTCTTACGTAGATAGCGTACAGTGTTCTTAGACCTCTTAAAGTGTTTTATATACGATAAATATTTAGCTTTATCAATTGGGGGCCGTCCAGTCCTTCACATATCTGCACTAGGTAATATCAGCAGACATTATCCATCAGCAAAGGGCGGGAGGTTGTATCCCTCGTAGTGCTGACGGGATAAGCGTCTGCTTCGCTTAGGTAAAGGGTGCTGAAGGAATCCGGGAACCGGAGGTAAGAGCAAAACGCTAGTGTCTTTTAAAACTGTTTATTTTTCTGTCTTGCACGCACACATATATATCTGCATTTCCTTTTCATTTGTGTATTTTCGTATGTCACTCTCCTGTTTGCCAGTTTATAGTTGATAAACGTGCTGAGAGAGATTTGCCGCTATTTCAATAGTTTGAGTAAAGGTAATATAGTTAAAGTGTAGACAAACACACAGTTTTTGCCTGGGAGATAAGGCGAAGTCAGTGTGGTGTGTGGTAGATGATCAAGGATCATCTACATTGATAAAAGTATAAATTGTGTTACGGTGGATCTTTGCTTTGCGTACACGTGTCTCTAACAAAGACTTGCGTACGCAATCCAAAGGCCGACGCACGCAGCGTATATTACGCAACGGAGCGTCTGGGTACGCCCACGTAACTCAAACAACAGGCGATAAGTAGCGCAACGCGGTAAATAACGCAAAGCGATAAATAGCACAAATTGATTTCAGCTTTCCAAAACTTAGTTTAAATACCTTACTTTACTGTAATACCTCTGGGGAGAGCTATCAGACTACGGGAAATGATTTTTCTGATCAGAAAACTATAAGAATGATAGTGGGTTGAAAAAAGTGTATTGAATCCCGCTTTGTGGACTTTGTGGTCTATGTGATAAAACGGTATTAAATCCCGCTTTGTGGACTTTGTGATCTGTGTGATCTATGAGCACGGCCTGAAGTGAAAACGTGCAACAGAGTGTGATAAAGTTTTCGTTGTGTTACGCTCTGGCTGTTTTGGAGCACAGTAGGGAGACTCCAATGATCCTACCATTTATGGGCAACAAGTGTCTATAAGTGGTACGATTGGACCGCACGGTTGTATGTGTGACCAATAACGCAACGTGATATGAGGTCGTATATCCATGCGTAAATCTTGCCCTCATACGTGTTGTAGGGAGCACATGCAAGCGTGATTTGTGTAAAGAAAAAGGAAGGGAATTTTCTCAGGAAAATCTCTAGAGATAGGGCCTGCAACGGCTATACGTGTCTGCTAGAAGGCGGAACGGAGATACCCGGAGCAGAAGAAGTTCAGTGGAAGAGCTTTAAGGATTTCCAACGAAGTTCTGTGTTTGGTGCATTTTAGGAAGTTTTTCTGTGTTAGAAAGGTCCACAATGGCAGCCAAGTGCACAATACAGAGACGGTCGGAGGTCAGGATTCAGACTCCAGAGGCTTGCAGACCCCGAGGGTCTGCTCGGTTAGTAATGTGGGGGAAATATGGTCCCCACACTGAGACCTTTTGTGATGAATGGACACGAATGACTGCGGGGGATAAGGCACCATTTCCCGGGATAGGTAGTTTTGACTCAAAGGTGTTGCATAATTTAAGGAGAAGGATATGTCTCATTAAATCAGCAAAGAGACGAATCAAGCATTATGATTGTTTACAGTTATGGCAACAGGAGGGTGACATGCAGAGAAATGTAACTTACATACCTAACTTTCATCTTGAGAGGAGAGACATGGCAATGGAGGGGATTATGGTTGCGGAGAAAAGCACAAGGGTGAACAATAAAAACGCTCTTAGCAACTGTAGTATAGATGATAAGAATAAGTGTAATAAATGTAACAAAGATAATTGTAATACTGTTGAATGTACAACTATTAACCCATGCAAGTCGCACCCCATGTTAAACTTTCCTCAGGAACACCAACAAGAAAGTGAGCCCAGAACGATGTCGGCACCTCTTCCAGAAGCCATCACACAAGACATCCAGGTGGACGCGACCCAATCGGTAAAGACTGTAATCAAACCCCCTAATGGAGGGTCAGGTGAGGTCGTGTCCACAGGTACGTATGGTATTATACATTACGCACAAACAAATGTACCTCATATTGTAGAATCAATTCAGAATGACGTTACTGGACTTAATCCTGTCAGGGTAATTGCAGTACCAAATGGGAAAACTGACTCTTCAGGAGTCACCCCCGTCAGGAACATCGCCATGTACTGCCCCTTTTCCCGAACAGAATTAAGAACAATTCTGTCTGAATTTCCTGATCCCAGGAAAGACTTAGTTGCTTGTCAAAGATACATTAGAGTGCTAGGACATACTGCAGAGCCAAATAACAAAGATTGGAGGACAGTTTTGAGGGCATGTTTACCCCCCGATGTTGATTCATTGAAATTTATCGCTGATTGTAAGCTAGATGAGGAAGTGCCACTAACAAACGAGTATAACCAAGATAATGTAAAAAGAATCAATCTACAGTTGAAAGAATATTTTCCTACAGTAGTAAAGTGGAATAAAATCTTTACAATAAAACAAAAAGAAGGTGAATCCGCATCAGAATATTTTCACCGGGCTCTGCAGGATATGGCTAGGTACACTGGTATAGATGACATTGAAACTAACGTACACCACAGAGAGGTAGCTGTGTCTGTATTAATGGACAGCTTAAAAGACACACTAAAAATCAGGGTACAAACCTCCATACCACATTGGAGAGGCATCTCGGTGGCTGCATTAAGAGAGTCCGCTATCGAGCATGACCGCAATATCCAAAGAACCAGGGAAGCGCAGGGAGAACGGTTGATGGCGATGAACATCCGAGCGTTTGAGGAGGCATCAAATCAACCAAGACCTCAGGTCATTGACACTTGGAGGAAACCAAGGATTTGTTATAATTGTAGAAGAGAAGGGCATTATGCCAGCAACTGTAATAACCCACATAAAGTCAGACCCCCTAGACCAAGAAATGAGCAAAATTATAACACACACGATTATAATCAGGGATCACATAGGCAGGAAAGGTGATCATTAGGACTGATGGTAAGCCTGAGGTAACGGTTAATAAATTGGGAGGTTATTCACTGAAGACACAGGAATGACCAGGTGAAACGTTGTAAATGTATTTGTGAAGAAAAATGTTTTTCTCTCTCTCTATCCCCATCTCTGACGATTATTGGTAAGAATTCACACATTGCATATCCACTTGGTCCTTGCAGAAGTCTACCAAACCCCAGCATGACCTATCCGCCACAATGTATTTCTGGCCAGATACAAACAGTGGAGTAATGCAGGTGCTGGTGGGGAGGGACTGTTCAAGGAGACCATTAGACACGTAGATATGACAGCCTGATAATAATAACAATGTTTTCTTAAGGTTGAAAAATGTTTGATAAAAATGCCTTGTTTCTCGGTTCCTATTGTTGTTTGTTGTTGAGTTATGTAATATATATATGCACATGAAGTGTTCTCTCTCTCTTTTGTTTTTTTGACTCTCTCTCTCTTCTCACTCATGTTTTCATGGTTTAAAGATGGTATGTCACCCCTCAGTTGGACCAATGGTAATGCCAGATTTTTGCTCCTTACAGAAAGATCGCTGATTAGGAAGGAATATTGCATCACCAGAATGTTCAGTTGGAAGACTGAAGAGACAGCACCTTTTGAGAGGACAGCAGAACAAGAAGAACAACAAGACGAGAGAACTTATTATCGTAACAAGTTCTCTCCCCCACAAACTGTTTTCTTATACCCCCATTACAAATTTCTTCTTTTCTCCTCCTGTAAGATGGACTTGCCCCAAGAGACTGTGATATGGATTTTTCCTGTCGACCCTGATGTTGACCAGAGCAGTCTGTTTCGGTGAGAGTACCAGTGAGGTCGAGAAAGGATCCAGAAAGGTTCTAATGACTGAGACGGAGGTGTAAATTTCCAATAGCAACCCAATCACCAGGCAAAGGCGAGTACCGGACACGATCTAACAACCTTGTTATTTGTAAACATTTTGAAGGATTGTTAGTTTAAGAAGAAAGACCGTATCTGTAGGCTCTGTAACAATGTCATTGAGGATGGGTGCATTAAGAAATGCCAATCCAGTTTTAATATCCATATGGACCGGCATCCATTGAGTGACTATCACTCCTTAGTGGGTAATGTGTTAAACAAAACAGATTGTTGGGTATGCTCTCAAGTACCTCAGGGTCATAGCAAATCAGGGCTAGTACCATTTCCTTTAACGATAGAGGAGGTACTTGAGTTAAATGGTGGGAGACCGGTGGACCGGAGGTTTAATATCTCCAGCCCTCCTAGTTTGAAGCTCCACCAATACCATGTGGATAGGTCCCTATTATGTTTCAACATCTCCAATCCCCGAAAACCGGGAAATTGGGAAGTGTCATGGAGTAATCACACCATGACCTTTTCGCATAGAGCAGATAGAATGCCTACAGATACAGAGCTTGTACGCCACATAGCCAGTAGAGGAAAATCTTTCCGGTATAGGTATACCTTAGGAAATAGGATTACTAAAGTTGGAGAGGTATCACCAGGATACTGTGCACATATCGTACAACCTGATACGTGTACTAAGCAGATGGAAGAATTAGGGTTAGGAGATTTCACATGGAAGGTGTGTAATATGGTTATGTCCTACTCCGTCCCATATGTTCTCCCCGATGATGCATATTTCATATGCGGGAGAAAGGCGTACAAGTGGCTCGCCCCAAACTCTGAAGGATTGTGTTATATTGGAAAAGTACTGCCTGAAGTAATGACTGTATCACATGACAAAATGAAAGACATACACCGTGGTGCCCAAGCTCCTTATACTCACACTTATTACGAGCACGTTGTTAAAATGCACCTGATAGAGAAGACAGAGCATCCGGCCTCTGATCTGATAAGTGAATCCACCGGGATTCAATTCTTAATCGCGTTAGATTTCACCCGCACCGCTAGAGGAGTGCTGAATTATAAATACATTTCTGCGCTCGCAAATTTGTTAGATAATATCACTGAAATGTATGATGACACGTTTAGGTACACTGGAAGAGAACTTCAGGCTTACAAAACAGAACTGGTACAGCATAGAATGGTTCTCAATTACCTCACAGCAGTGACAGGCGGATATTGTGTCACACTGGCAACACAATACGGCGTGAAATGTTGCACATATATTACGAATAGCACCGAGGATCCGGTCGAGGTCATAGACCAAAAGATGGACGATATTCTCCAATTGAAGTGGGAATTTCGCAGGAGACACAATCTCACTCTTGCTGCTGTAGGTAATGAGCTGACTGGTTGGGTGTCATGGTTGAACCCGCGAAATTGGTTTTCTGGTTTAGGAGACTGGGCTCAAGGAGTCATAATGGATGTTGGGAAGTTTCTCCTATGTATCTTAGGTGTTGTCATATCGATTGGATTGATATTTAGATGCGGTCAGGCTTTAATGAAGTGCAAACATCGTACCAGGGTAATGAGTTTGAGGAGTGAGGAAACTGTAATTAACCTGGATTTGATTTATGACCCAACGATAGAAACAATGATGTAATGAAAATGCGATTATACGGTCCGTTTCTTTCACCTGTTTTTCTGTTTTTCTCCAAGATAAAAAGACCCACTTGGACAAGGAAGTTGACGAGACGCTATACAGACAACGGATTGACCAAAGAAGAAGTTTTGACCACTTTAGATACGGACATTTGATGAACTTTGCCATGGATCCCCAGTTTCCCTAGAATTCTTAAACTCACGCTAGCCCAACATTTTTGTAAATCTATTGGCATTGACAAAGCTTTTTGCTCGCACCTAATGGGTAAAACAGCGCAAAGAAGACGACTTTCAACTGATACCGAACAAAACCTCAATCGACGACTGTACATTAACCTGACATAGAATACCACCGCATTTACCGTAATTATGTCTTTTCTTCATTTCTACAACCCTCAGGTAATGACACACATAGTCGATAGGGAATACAGGCACAGATATCAGCAATCACATATCTCCCCCATTCATGTATCATCAACTAAAATGTGCTTCCCCATTTTGTTACAACCAAAGCCAAAAAGAGCTCGGTAAAGTTTGACAGCCCATCCACAGACCCGTACCACGGGATAAGAAGGAATTCACATGTATACTTCGCAATACCTCGAAGCTTGATTTACAACACGTACGGCACGATGATACATGACCCCCCAAACATGGACTCATACACACATGCTTCTGCTATCTCACTAGGTCATACCCTCTTCCCACCTACTCCTCTCTCCTCCCTTACCCAACCATGGAAATGAATTAACCCCTGACATATATTTTTCTCCTTTTGAAATGTTTTAGAAGGTGGCAGTTATTATTGACTGCCAAAGGGTGGACTGTCAAAGTCAGAAAAATATCTCTATGCACACTACCATATTTGCACCTCACACAGGTCCGTGCTGCGCATGCGTACGCTCTCCCGTACGTGCGCATACTCACAGTCGCGGGCACCCGCAGGCGCATGGTATGCGTATTTACGGTAGAGTTTATGCGATCGTAGCGTGCGACTCAATCATTACATATTTTCACTATATAATGTATTTTGTAGATCATGGTCCCTTTGATAGATTCTGAAAGTTTGGTTAATATAGAATGTTCATGAACAGAGAAATCCCTCTTTGTTTGATACGAAGGGTCAGACAGGAGTAATACAGTGGTGTTTAGTATCCATCGGAAGAATATTTAATTAGAAATATTCCGGTGTTGGTTTGAAGCAGATCAATCGCTCGTGCGAATAGTTATGGACATAAGAAGTTTATGAACATTTACTTTATTTGCACTTTATTACCCATGCGGCGGGAAACCCAGTTTCCCTCCCACCTGAACAGTTGGAAATAGTCACAGCCCACCTGTATGAATCAACCTATGACCTTTTGTTATAATGCGAAGCCGAATTCCTGTGTCCAATGAACAATGAGATTGTAGGGACCATTGAATTGTATTGTGTGTGGGGCATAAATAGGCAGGCCGACCATATCCAGGGCACTCTCTTCAACGGTTCTCATTGCTGATAATCGGGAGCTGGATATCGAGGCGCATGCGATCGTTTCCCCTTGTGCGTAAGTTTTCTCCGCAGTCATATTGTCTTGATGTTATTATGAGCCATCTCTCTCTCCTCTCTTTCTCCCTTATTTTCCCTTGATTGTATTGTATTGTATTGTATGGTATTTCCTGTGTAATTATCTGGTTAGTTAGTCTATGTTATATTGTAGTGTATGCTTTGTACTGTGATTCTTTTGCAAGTATAATAGTCATAATACATATAATAGGTTTTGGACCCTAAGCCCAGGTATCTGTGTATTTCTTATAGTGTTAAGTATTCCCTGAGCGTCGGTGATGCCCAAGCAGCTTTGTAGTTAATCAGGTTACACCAGGTTGCATTTACACTCTATCACCACACTAAGGTTTACTGTATATTTCGTTGTTAATGGTATAGATATAAAGGTTTGACGTCGTAAGCGTCTGCACCGCTGGTGATCTCCTCGTGGTCCCGAGCGTCCGCTACGCTATAGCGAATCATTACGTTAGTCGGCAGCCACTAGCGTGCCTGCCTGTGATCTCTGGGCCGTAAGTGAACGTGACGCTTGAGCGTCTCGACTACGGTTGAGCGATCGTTACGCAACTTGCGTACCCTTACGGTACTTCTTACGTAGATAGCGTACAGTGTTCTTAGACCTCTTAAAGTGTTTTATATACGATAAATATTTAGCTTTATCACCAAGGAGTTTACTGCCACACCCGTTGGTAACCCTTTAGGGTTTTGCTGTTGCCCTTAGCAACAGCATTTCGGGTTCTCTACGTATTAAAACACAACATCTTGCTTTTCCCATCTGAGCATTACTAATACTAGGGAGACACCCAGTTCCTTAGCCTCTGGGCTTCTCTGTTCACTTTGTGTGTATTTTGTTACCCTATCACCTTCTGTGTACGTAATGTCATATTCCCCAGTCTGTCTGTGAGTTCATTTGTTTTGCATACCTATCCGTTCAGACACCAGTACATTTCTGCAGGCACTGGTGTGCATAACAGTTCAAACACCAGTACATTCCTGCAGGCACTGGAGTGCATAACAGTTCTGACACCAGTACATTCCTGCAGGCACTGGTGTGCATAACAATTTCACCTCTGTTAACAAAGGCCTAAAGGTTTTTTTGGTAGCCAATGAGCAGGGGCGTCCTAAATTGTCCTTTAGGTCACAATGGCCCATGGTGGACCTAGAAAGAGACATTGGTCATTAGGATATTTATACATTCTAATGACACCTGTAAGCAGGAGTGTGCCTAGCTGTGCTGCTGCCTGAGACGGCAAGTGTAATGGCATCCTTCCTTATATATGAGCGACCTGCTCTTTACAAGCCAAATTGTTTTAAAGCAATAAGACAGCTGCAAGCGAGACGGCTACAGCTAATTTAGACTTCTGAGTCATGTAAAGTGGCATTTTAATAAGTTTCCTGCTGCCTGATACAGCTGCCCTGGGCTGCCTTAAAGGCACACCTCTGCTTGAAATTAGAATCCTTGATCTTGAAATTATGCGGGAGATGTATCAAATCTTGGCTAGAGATAAAGTGGAGAAGTTGCCCTACCAACCAATCCGATTCTGTCATTTTACAGGCTGTGCAGGGAAAATGACAGATATTTGTTGGTTGTTACAAGCAACTTCTCCACTTTTTTTCTCTCCAAGATTTGAGAAATCTCCCCCTAACTGCAAATACACTATAAGTTGCTGAAGCTTTTGCAGTGAAAGGTGATTTCTGACTTTTCCCTTTCCTCTTACAAAACTAGCAAGCTAAACCTGGTGGTGACACAGTCTGAGGTCCCCAAAGTGGCAGCTGGACAGTCGGTGACCATCACCTGCTCAATTACAAGTGAATCTTCAACTTACAAGGTGAAATGGACTTTTGGCTGCAATAATAGTGTGTTTCTCCCTGATCAGCCATATTATCTAAACAGAATAAATTTGTCCACACCGGACCCTGTCCTGGGAAAGCATGGCCTCTATGAGACACAGACTGCCATCACTATTGCCAACCTGACAGAGAATGACTCCGGAATCTTCTGCTGCCATGTGGAGACTTATGGAGAAAAGGAAAAAGGAAATGGAACCCCGGTGGAGGTGATGGAGACGCCGGCTCCTCCAGGTATTGTTATAAGTAATCAGTGCATAGAAATAGCCTCTATACTTTCCCTCTACATCACTATATAACATTTTCCTATAGGGCCTGATTCAGATGTGGATGGAGGTGCAGCACATAGCACAAAGTACTTATGTTCGGAGCTTTGCGCATGTGCATTAGGGGCAGTGACGTCAGTCACACTACGGCTGCACACTGTCAGTGATTGACGTTTCTCAATATGAAGGCATGTCACCTCCGTTTTGGAGGAGTGACAAGGTCAGGATCTCAGCTGGAAGATTGGGATTTTCAGGCCTAATTGTTGGATCCGTGGTGGCTGGTTTGCGCGACCTGATGGGTCATGCAGCAGGCAGACGGTGGGTGCATCCCAGGAAGCAACACAGAGCACTAATGCAAGCAGGAAGCCTCTACTCATATCAGACGCCTCCTGCTGCATTATCATGCCTCCATGTAAGCAGCAGCAATAGCACCTCCGCCCACTTCTGAATCAGGTCCATAGCACCCAATGGTCTTTGGGGATTATTCACAGATGGACACAGATGGCTGTATCAGCAGCAAGATCTGCGTCTGTCTCCTCACATGCGCGGCTGCCTCCAGGTCTGAATGACCCCCCTTTGTCCCCTGAGAATTTTATGTTTTT